>NC_047036.1:164466591-164766591 GCF_011762595.2 Tursiops truncatus | reverse complement strand
TGTCAGGGAAGCCAACGTAGGCCTAGCTCGAGGCAAGGGGCTGTTCGGTGGTGGTCTGGGGAGGACAGGATGGGTTCTTGCTCCAAAGGCTCCTGACTGGACTCAGGAGAGTGGCTGGCGGCCCTTTCCTACCCCCGCACACGCAGGGTCTGGGAGAGTCACACAGGTGCTCGGTGCTGCCCCCTGGCGCCCTCTGCTGGGAGCCCTTCACCTCAGTCATCCTTTTCCTTCCCTCCCATCAGCCCGGCCTCCCTGTCCCTCCGGGGAGAATCGGTACCCAATGGGGACAGTTTGGGCTGCACAGAGGGTGAATCTGGTGCACTACCAACACACCCTGCTGTCTCTGGGGCGCAGTCTGTGGGAATGACGCGTGTCCCTTCCCGAGCCCCGGCTAGGCCGCCGCTGGGTCTCTTCACGATGCCCCAGTAAGCGGCCCTGGCCTTCCTCACACTTTGGACAGATGAGACAGCTGAGGACCCAGCCGTCTCCTGTGGCAGAGTTGGGCTGGCGCCCTGGCCTCCTGCCTTTCTCCTAGAAGCCTCTAGAAAACTCTCCACTGGGGCTTCCACCACTGCCCTGGGGCTCTTGGGGGACCCCTGGGTCCCAGTGTCCCTTTGTAACTTCTGTCTTCTGCTGTCCTCCCCAGAAGGGCCTGGGGGGTAGATTTTCTCAGAGTATGTGTGAGGGTAGGAAGAGGCCATGCTCTGTTCATTGTATGTTGCTGAGTGTATGTGTGGTGGGGAGTGACACAGCGGGCGGTATTGGGATGGGACGTGAGACCAGCTGGCTGTTGCGGTCACCACAGGGTCACGGTGTGCATGCATGTGAAAGGCACTTTCTGAGTGGAGTGCCGCCCTCCCTGGAGCCCTCTGCCCCGCCCCACCCCTGACGGGGAGGTCTCCCTGTGTGTCCCCCTTGCAGGCTACATCCAGAAGATTAAGTCGGGAGAAGAGGACTTTGAATCTCTGGCCTCACAGTTCAGTGACTGCAGCTCCGCCAAGGCCAGGGGAGACCTGGGTGCCTTCAGCAGAGGTGCGCGAGGAATGGGCACCACCAAACCCCGGCAGGACCCTCTGACCCACCAGCGCCCGCCCACCACCTAGAGATCGGGAGGGGTAACGCCTGTCGCATGGGCCTTTGGAGTCCACCAGGTGGCAGCAAAGTCCCTCCCTCAGGCTTCAGAGGCCGCCCTGCTGGGGGTCGTGGCCGCAGAGCCTTCTCCCCGGTGACATTCTCTCTTGCGGTGGGGAGTCCATCCGTGTGTCTCTCTGCTCAGTTGTCCCCATCACGGGCCCACCAAGGTGGGTACTTGCTGCCATTTTCCTCTCCTCCTGTTGGAGGTGTAAGGCTGGGGCCCCTTAGAGCCCCAGGGCATGTCCCCCAGCATCCCCTGCCCCGCCCTCATGGGTGGGGAAACCAGGGGTGAGGGGAGGAGGGGGTCAGATCAGCAACCCCGAGTTCAGGCATCTCCAGCTGGGGCTGTGGAAAGGGAGGGGCGGAGGGAACCAGGCCTCCGCCTCCTTCCCACTCCATCCCTGGGGTCTACAGAGCATCGGGGAGGGGCCCAGGATGGGGCGAGGGGTGTCGGGGAGCCAGCAAGGGTCTGTGGACCGCCTGCCCGCCCCAGGAGGCAAGGGAGACAGACAGTGTGGCAGGGGCTGGGGACCGGCACAGGGAGACCAGTTCATCCCTAGAACGCGTCTCTACATGCGCGGCAGAGACCGCAGCTCTGCCCTCATCCTTCACTTGCTGTCCTCAGCCTTCCCGGGGCCTCCCTAATTGCCCTGCTGCCCTCAGCTGGGCCCCACTCGCCACTGTGACCGGGCCCTAAAGCACGTGACAGATGAGTCCAAATGAGCGCCCGGGGGTGCAGGCGGGAGCCCCATCTGCCTGCCCTGCCTGGTCCTGGCCTGCAGCCCGGGTCTTGACCCCCCACCTGCCATCCCTCATGCTTCCTTCCCCAGGTCAGATGCAGAAGCCGTTTGAAGACGCCTCCTTTGCACTGCGGACAGGGGAGATGAGCGGGCCCGTGTTCACGGATTCCGGCATCCACATCATCCTGCGCACGGAGTGAGGGGCGTGGACGGCCCAGGCCCGCCGCACACACACCCCGCCCCCGCCCGGGTGGGTGCGGGGCAGGGTGGCCGGGTGCGCAGACTCCGCTCCCTGCTGCCGCTGACCAGCGGGCACCCCTCCCTGCTCGTGTCACACAGTATTTATTGATCCCAAAATGGCTGGGAGGGGGGCTCTTCACCACCGGGGGCTCCCTGCCAGACTCGCCTCCCCTTTAGGAATTGACTTCAGAAGGGCGCGGGGTGGAGAGGCTCGCCGGGCTTCCACATCCAAGGGCTGGGGGTGACCTGTCCCAAAGAGAAGGCCTGGCTAGCTGAGCCGCCCCCTGTGTCCCCCCAGGTCCGGGACGGGGGCGGGGGGGGGGGGCAGGAGGGCCTTGAGTTATTTCTGGTTTTGCCACCTCCCTCTATTCGGTTGCAAAAAGCAAACGCTCCGCCTGGGGCCCGGGCTGCCTGCTGCTTGGGGGCCCTCTCTAAGCAGCAGTGCAGCACCTTCCCCAGCCTCCATTAAACCTGGAACCGGTGTTCTGCTGTCCCTGTCTCTCATTTCCTCCCTGCGGAGGTGAGTGGGGCTCGATTGGAGGAGCGATCATCTCCCACCATCCCTGGCGTCCAGGTGTCCAGGCCGCCTTTCCTCCCTGAGCAGCCTCTCCTCTTCCTGGGCTTGGGGGCATCCTAGCGGCAGCTGGACTCTCGGGGAATTGGAGCATTGCTCAGCGCCAGCGCTCCTCACACTCGGGTGTTCAAGGGCCCTGACCCCCCAGCTCTGGATTCAGCAGGTCGGGTGGAGCAGGGCATCCTCGGGGAGCCAGATTGAAGCCCCCGTGCCCTGGGTGCTCTCGCCGCCCCCCTCCCACCAACTCCCTCCACGCACGTGGGCCACTTGAGTTAGAATGAACTACGCCCAGCACCCTGAGGCCTGCTTCCCTGTCGCCACAAGCGCTCTGGAAGATTGTGCTTGGGTCCTGCGCCCTCTGCAGGCGCCGTTACCATGGCAGCAGGGGGCCAGGCGGGTGGGGGTTCCTGCCGGGCGCCTCTGAGAGCAGGGATCCTGCCCCGCCCTCTGGGGGAGGGGCCTCCGTGGAGCAGAGGGAATCGCTGTGGCACATGGGGGTGGGGGTGGAGGGGACTCTTCCTCCTCTTCAGATTGGGGGCTGGGGTGCGGCCCACCTCTTGTGCATCACCTCCTCGGAGCTGCCCCGGGGCCAGGGCCTGGGCTGGGGGCTCAGGTCAGTCAGGAGGTTTGCGGCGCTGCTGAGAGGCGGTTAGGCCTGGTCTGCCCACCTGCTTCACGGGGACCAGCCCGGGGCGGAGGCGGGGGGCAGGTGGCGGGCTAGCGGGGCTTGGGCACCTGAGGAAAATAAAGCCCTTCCTGGCCTGACACCAGGGAACACCCCGCCCCCCGCCCCCCGTCCCCGACGAAGCTGAGTCTCTGATAAAAGCCCCGAGAATCAAACAGCCACCTGGGCCGACTCCCATCTGGCCAGCTTCTGGAGCCATCGCTCTCTGCCTGCCGCCTGCCAGAGCGTTTGTCATTAGGAAGGTTTAATGAATTTCCTCTCAGCTCTGGTGGGCTGGGGAGAGCCGGATGGTTGGCTGCGCCTCCAGGCAGAATCCTCTCCCACCGCCCGTGGAGGCCACAAGGCAGGCAGCAGCCCTGCTGTCTGCGCCAACCGTTCTGTGGTGTCGGGGGAGCCACTGCACCCCTCCAGGTCCAAAGGAGCCTCTGGGAAGGATTGGAAATGAGTACTTGGGGGCGGAAGGGTTTTCAGGGTCCTGCTCCAAGGCACCGCCTGAGGGTGGGCCTGTGCCTCGCTCTCAGCACCAAAGGCCTGGGGAAGGTCTCCCTGGGCTCCCAGGCATCTGAGATGCTGCCGGGGAAGGGAGGGTGCGGGATGTGTGTGTGTGTGTGTGTGTGTGTGTGTGTATGTGCGTGCACGCCCAAGCCTGCATGTGCCCATGTGACTAGTTGGCCTTAGGTGTGTGTCTGTCCTGTGTGACCCGGGGGTCCCTCCGTCTGGGCGTGACCACCTGCCTCCATGGACCTCCCTCTTCCTTTGTCTAGCTGTGCAGCGGCCAAAACCCAACACAAAAGAACGTTGCTCTTTGGTAAACATGCCCCCAGAGCCCACTCAGCACGCGTGATTCACGAGCTGTGGCTTGTGTCACCTGCTCCACACCCCTCCTGCCCAGAAGTGAGGCCCTAAATCCCAGGCCTTCAGCGTGGTGAGAGTATACTCTTTGTCACTGGTCTGGCATCTCCTGGCCCACTCGACCCAGGGGGCTGGTTTCCACTCTTGCCGTTTTCACCAGCTCAGGCTTCTGTGGCCGCAGAGCAGGGCTAGAGCCAGTTACTTCAACTCGGGGTAACATGGGTACTGCCACGGGATGGGCTACAAAGCTTCCCCGATGTAGACAGACACACCTCCACAAAAGGGGAAGCAGGGGAAGCAGTAGGCAGCCTAGGACACACGCAGATGACACGCAACCCTCGCCTGGGTCGAGGGGCAGGGAGTTAATTACTCCTTGCCTACCTTGGTTGGAACAAAAGCCACCAACCCCAAAGTATAAGGAGGGCTGGGCCTGCCTCTCTGTGTGTGTGTGTGAAAGAGAGAAGGGGCGCCTGTGGGCATCTGTCTGATGCCCAATACAAATCGGAGGGATGGGGCGCAGATGTTCTAGGTGCCCTCGCCCTGTGCCTGTTTTTTGTTTGTGTGTTTGTTTTTTAAAAGCAGATACAGAGCGAAGTGCCTCTCAAGGTGCTTATCCAGGAATCGATTCTCTTCAATGTCGAACTTGTTAATTTAAATGGAAATTAATTGCTTTTCTTGAAGATTTCTTTAAAAATTGGTTTTAAATGAGTGCATTAGGCAGTCGCATTTATTATTCATTGGTTTCATCGGCAGTACGGCCCCAGTGTCCCGAGTTCCCGGAGATGCCATCACGGAGCGGAGATGATTTAATCAGGCCATTAATTAGAGACGGGGAGACAGGGAGGGACGGTTCCTCCCAGAGGAGCAAGCTTGGCCTCCGTGGCCTCAGCAGGGCCGGGCGGGGGGGGGTGTTGTCTGGGCCGGTGGGCTGTTTGCACAATGTTTCTGCTGGGGATTTCGGGGGGGCCGTGTGTTGGGGCGTACGCGGGGGTGGGGAGTGGTCAGCACTACCTTTGTTCCCGGCCACAGCTTCAGAGGCGACTGTCTCCCCCATCTCCTTGCAGTCTGTCACCCAGGCTACCAAAGATCTGGCTAAAATAAAGCCTTCATTTTGTTTTTCCCCTTCTATGACCCCCTCCCACCCCACCTTAGTCACACTGCCGAGGTTCCTGAGGACTTGGCCTTTGCTTACTTCGGTCTTCCCCACGCGCTCACACACCCCTTCCCTTCCTGTCTCTGATACTTGCTAGCTTTGCCCGTCCTTCCCCTCCAGGAGCTCCAGTCCCCATGTAGGTCCCCATGTCAGGGACTGTCCCTGCCCAAGCCCGGGCACGGGGCGTGGGTGTGTCCAGCGGAAGGGCCCCCATGCACTTTCAGACTTGCTGTCTTTTCTTAATCAGCTAACTCAGAACAGGTGCAACTCATACAAAATGATTTTGATGTTACAAAGAAAAAAGAGAAGAAAAAGGAAAAATTCTGTGTGCTACCCTCTCATATCCATATTCTTAAAAGCAGCCAACTTGTTAAAAACCCATTTTAAAAGCTGCCAGATGGGTTACTGATGCACCTGTGTGATCAGCGAGTGAAAAAAAAAAAACAGTGACAAAGAATATTCATTTGAGGCCAGTCTTCATTGTGATAGAGTTCTTGGTTATCTGGATCATGTTGTTTGAAACAAGTTTGGATCGGGTATCCTCTCCTCTCTTCCCAAAGGGCTCTGCCAGGGCCCTCAGCCACCGCCCCCCCAGGCTGGGCTTACCTGCCCCTGTTCACAAAGCTTGTGGCCTGGGACAAGGGGACCCAGCTGGGGTGGGCCTCCAGGTTCACCCTCCACCTGGCCTCTTCTGCCCCTTCCAGACACACAGAGCCGCTGAAGCATGAAATGTCAAAGGTCCCGTTTATTCCAGCAACCCGGAAAGAAAAGGTGTAAATAAAATGAACATCCATGCACTCAACTCCTTGGGTCGGGAGGAGGGGACGTGAAGCCAGGAGGAGGAGGACTGAGTGGGACGCAAAGAGGGAAGGGAGGGAGGGAGAGAGACAGGCAGAGATAGCTGGAGAGTCACATCGAATAAAAGATAGAGAGGCCTCAATAAACAGAAAGCGAAGTATCAAAATCAGAGATCAATAAAGAAGAGACAATACTGAGAAAATGCACTGACAACAGAAGCAGAGAATGAAAGCTGGGCGCAAAGGTGGAGGGAGAAAAAACAGTACAGGAGGGGAGAGGGAGAGAGAGAGAGAGGGCAGGACACAGACAGAAAGATAAATTTGGAAGGACACAGGTGGAGTAGAAAGGGCTCCCGTGGCCCTCACGTGGCTGCGTGAGCGACGACGGCAGCCCCTAGGGGCCCCCAGCGGTGCTGATGACGTGGAAGAGGGTGACATTGTAGAGCACCTGGTGGCCATTGTTCCAGGTGTAGAGGGCCCGCTCGCGGGGGTTGTAATCCAGCATGGAGATGTGGGAGTACTGGTTGTGGAAGGGCACGTCTGTGTACTCGTAGCTGGACGTGTTGGTGAAGTAGGCGAAGTAGACCTTGGCCCCGGCCAGGTGGGAGTTGGTCACGTAGAGCACGCCACAGATCATGAAGGCCTCGCCGGCGCTGCGCTTGGGGTAGCCGGTGTCCCAGGACCGCACGACCTCGAGGGTGTGCGGGTCCAGCCGGCTGACCACGATGTTGCCTGCGTTCTGGTTGGTGGTGTACACGGCCCAGAGCCCACTCTCGTCCACCATGAAGTCCATGTCCGAGAAGCCACCCCAGGAGTAGGGGAAGGTGTTATTGTAGCCGGCCCCAGGGAGGCTCCTCTGCACCAGCACGGAACGCGAGCGGAAGTGGTACTTGACCACCACGTTGCTCTGGTACTTGTTGTAGAACAGGGAGCCATTGTACACCACGTGGCCCGTGCCTGCCCACGGCTGGGGCAGTAGGTGCTGGATAAAGTTCTGGCCTTTGATGAAGTCTCCCAGAGTACGGAACTCCAGGACCCGCCGGCCCTTGTAATAGCCATCCATGTACCAGACCTACGAGAGAGCCGCTGGTCACTGGTGGACCACCACCAATGACCCAAAGGTCCCAGCAGCCACTAAGGAATCATATGGTCATTAGGGATCAACAGTCACTAAGTTGTCATTACTCAGTCATGGGATGTCCTTTCATGACCAGGCATCATCCCAGTGACTGGGATCATTTGGTCAGGGAGTGCTATTGGTCTCAGACGCTCAGAGGACAGTGCTTGATCCCCAAGAATCGGGGAAACTGCAGTCCCTGGCGACTCACTGGGCCTAAGAGTTCACTGGTCATTGGATATGGGATGGTTAGTGGTCATTAGGCTGCCCTTGGGTGGTAAGAGGTCACGTGAATCCATCGCCCGTGGGTAATTCCTGTACGTCAGCATCCTCTCCGTCAACGTCTTTCGCTGTCACCATGGTATTAGCGTTTGTGAGTGCCCTTACTCATGCTGGTTATTGGGCTAAGCAACCTAAAAACTGTAACGCTGATGTTATCATAACCATTTTTAAGATAAGGAAAATTGAGGCTCAGAGACATTAAGGAACCTCCCCAAGTTTCCCAGCTAAGAATTGGTGGAAGCGGGATATAACTCCAAGTCTGATTTCTTTTTTTTTTTTTGGTGCCTCGTGGCTTGTGGGATCTTAGTTCCCCGACGAGGGACTGAACCCATGCCCCAGCAGTGGAAGCACCAATCCTAACCACTGGACCACCGGGCAGTTCCCCCCAAACCCAAGCTCGTAACCCCTTGGTTGAACCACCATGATGCCTGGGAGGCCAACGATCACAGTGGGGCAGTGGCTATTTGCTGCCTCTAATCTATGACGCTCTATGGCTGCCCAGTGACCAACATCCATCACTAGGATAGTCACTAGGCAGTTAACAGATGGTTCCTGTGGATCAGAGGTGATAGGCAATCGTGACCATGGTGGCCACCGGAAGTTTAAAGGTCATTGAGGGCTTCCCTGGTGGCGCAGCGGTTGAGAGTCCGCCTGCCGTTGCAGGGGACACGGGTTCATGCCCTGGTCCGGGAGGATCCCACATGCCGCGGAGCAGCTGGGCCAGTGAGCCATGGCCGCTGAGCCTGCGCGTCCGGAGCCTGTGCTCCGCAACGGGAGAAGCCACAACAGTGAGAGGCCCGCGTACCGCAAAAAAAAAAAAAAAAAAAATCATTGAGTGGTGCTGGTAGGTCCTAGTCCTTGGGAAGGCAGTGGTCACTGGTGGTTACTTTGAGGTCAGTGGTCACTAGAAGCTGGTCATTAGTACTAGGAACCATTAGTCTCTATACAGTCATTGGAGGTCAGCTGACTTACAGATTCACAGGGCTGGAAAGTTCTTGGTCACTTGGTGGTCGCTAGACAGTCAGCGGGAGGTCCAAGGGCCCTGGACCCCCTAGGACACTTTGGCTTACAAGATAATCATTGATGTGGAATTGCTTGGCGCCTAGGGGCAGCCACAGGCTATGTCTCCTCCTCAGTATAGGTTCTGACCCCTGGTGTGGGCCCAGTCACTCACCCGGCTATCCGCACTGGGGGCCATCGTGTCAGTCATCCAGGAGCCGAAGCGGGACCCCATGGCCCGAATGGTGATGGGGTTACTGACCCCCGTCAGCTTCCCACAGCCTGGGAGGCAGGAACAGGGGGGATGAGGGTGGAGAATGGGAAGAGCGCAAGGGAGGCAGGGCAAGGATGAGGTAGTGTGATCAAACTGAAGAGCTGGGAACAGGGGTGAGGAAGGATCCAGAAATCTGGTCCCAAGGTGGAGTGAGGTTGGGGGTGAGGGACTGGAAGTGTAGGGTCAGGAGCATTTCCAGCTTCTGGGTCTATTTTTGGCCTTGGGTAGGGAGGTCAAGGGTCAAAGTTTCGAAGTTAGAGGTCAAAACCATGCCCTGGGCACACAGAGGGTTTTGGGGTTGGGTGTGGAGGCCAGGGGTCAAGGTCAAGCATCAAGGCATACCCAGCTTCTGGGCACAGGCGTGGAGCCGGGCCTCCAGTGCCATCACCCGCTGCTGCAGGTCCCCGTAGCCGTAGGCGCCCATCTCCTCCTGGATGGCTGCAAGGCTGCCGGAGAGATTCCTCACCTCCTCCCGCAGGCGCACAATGGTCCTCATGTCCGCCTTGTACTGCTCCAGGACCGAGCTCAGGGGCAACAGCTCCGTCATCCTGTCCTTCATCTCCTGCTCCCAAGGTGGAACCATTGCTGATCCCAACCCCTGACCAGTGGCCCAGACCTGAGCCCAGCCTTCAACCCACAACTTCACCCCTTATCTCTGATGCACACCTGGCCCTTGGCATTCAGCCCACACTGGACCCTAGATCTGGGCCAGCCAACACTCGGTCCTTCCCAGATGTGACCCCCACTCTGGGAACTAATGGGCACCGATCCCAATGCTTCTCTTGACCTCTGACCTGAACCCAGAAGGACCCACCTGGAAGCTCTTGGCCGAAAGGGACCCGTCGGCCGCCCGGAGCCTCGCATCCAGGCTCCGCATGAGGGTCTCCATGCTTCGCACGTACTGGAGGTCACGGTACGTCCGCAACTCAAGGACCTCCATGGACTGGGAGACGTTCTGAACCTAGGAACTTGGAGGGTTAGGAAGAGCCACACTCCTGTCCCCGTCCCCGGGATGCCACAGACAAGACCTGGCGGGGCCAGAGGCCAAACACCCAACCAACCTTCTCCTCCCAACCTTACCAGCAACCTGACCTCCCAATGGCAGGCCCAATCCATCCACTGGCTACTAGTCTGGCCACCACCACCTCCCACCTCTTCCCTCCTCCCTGCTCTCCCTGCCACCACTCTCGTCCCCAGCAGTCAAGTCTCCACAGAGCAGCCAGACAGAGGTTTTTCTTTTTTCTTCTTTTGGCCACACTGCGAGGCATGTGGGATCTTAGTTCCCCAACCAGGGATCGAACCCAGGCCTCCTGCAGTGGAAGCACGGAGTCTTAACCGCTGGACCACCGGGGAAGTCCCGAGAGGGAGTTTTTCAAAAGGAAGATTGGATCACCTTCCCCTGCAGACCCTGCGAGCTGGTCCTGCCCCTTTGCCTGCCTACTCGCCGTGTTCATCCACTGCAACCACCAGCCCAACTTCGCTCACATAGATTTGAAGCTTCTTCCGTCCTCAGGGCCTTTGCACTTGCTGATCCCTCTACCTGGAGCGCTGTTCCCTTTGTCTTCGTCGCTGGCTTCGCCTCATCCTTCATGTCTCAACTCCAGCATCACCTCCTCAGAGTGGCCTTCCCTGATCACCCTGCCTTAAGCAGCCACTCACCCTCTCCCCCTTACGTGGTTATTTTCTTTCCAGCTATGACTACTACCTGGAACATTCTTATTCATCTGTCTCCTTTAGGTGGGATCCTCAGAGGCAGACCCAGTGTCTGGCTTGTCCACAGCTGAATGCTCAGTAAATACTAGATGCTCAATAAATACCTTTAGGCTAAATGAGGGAACTGAACTTCCCCTTGCCCTGACCTCTCCTAATCCAGACCGAGGGCCCCCTAGCTCCCACCTCCACTTGGCTAAGTTGAGTTCCTCCCGGCCAAGGTGAACTCAGAGGCAACACTGGATGCTTGTTGAAATATACAGACTTTCCTGAACCATCGTTCACGTGACACTTGGAAGTTCTCAGAAAGTCAAGAGCCTGATACCCATCCTGGATGCCACAAAACATTTTTATGGTCATGGTCAGCAATCAGGGGACACCACATGGCCATTCTGCACTGTTGGGGAAAGCAGTTCCGGTGTCACGGGCAGGGCAGGATCCTACAGAGTTAATGAGTGGAAGACTCCAGTGCCAACAAGGGTCCCTTCTGTCCTCAGCTTCCTCCTCTACAGGATGGCGGTGGGAAGTTGCTAGTCCCTTTCAACACCGACATCAGAGGTGACTAATGGGCCGTTCAGCTGGGTAGTGGCAAGAGACAGCAGTCGGCCTCTAAAGGGCACCGAAATATCCTTGGGAATGTACTGAATGGGGACCAGTTTATATCAACCACAATCAGAAGGGGAAGGCATCTTTATGTAAGTCTCTTGGGATGGAGGGTGAGAAAGGGTCTTAGCAGGTGAGTCTGGCTGAGTGCGTGGTGGGGCCAGAGCTCATGCACCGAAGACTCAGATGCTGCCACTGGGGTTCTCCTTCCCTGTCCCCATACAGCGCTCAGCTTCTCCTCCAAAGAAAGCACTAAACAGATATTGACCGAAATATCCACCTGGAGGGGAGCCAGGTCATCCACCAGTTCTGAATAATCTGCTTGGCTAGATCTGGCCCCGGCTGATCTGGATGGGGGCAGAGGGCAGGGTGGGAATTGGGAGATTTTCATAAGGGAACCTGGAAGGTTCTTACCTTCTCCATCATCTGCCGCAGCTCCCGGCTTCGGCCATCGCGGGAGCAGGTGCTCTGCGCGGGGATCACGGCCGTGCAGATGCATTTTCCGTCGGGAGCCTGGGCCGAGGTGTACAGCTGCCAGCCTTCCTCTGGGCTTTGGAAGAGGGTCTGCGGGGAGGTCGGAGTCAGAGAGTGGGAACCCAATGGGGGAATCACCCCATCACTCCTGGGAGAGAAAAGGGGCCCCGGAGAGATGACAGAGGTCTTTTGCTGGACCCTTGGAATGTGCCAGACAGTGTGCTAAGTGCCAGACGTGTGTGATCTCAATCCCTCCTCAGGGAGCCCCATTTTACAGATGATAAGACTGAGGTATGAGGGGCGAAGGAACATGGCAAGGAATTGTGGGATTTGAGCCCTTCCAAAGAGTGGAATTCATTCTCTCAAACACATTTGCACACGCATGCAACAATGCCTCCATAACCACCATTAGAACATAGACTCAGACTCCTACCAACCCTCACACCTGAACATTCCTCTCTGCTTCTTAACCCACAGTGACAGACAGGTTCTGGATATATCTTGGGGGCCACTAAGCATAACTCTACTATTGTCATTCCCCCTTGCACCAACCCCTGTTCCTGAGAAGAGGCAGGGTGATGGCCAAAGGGTGACAGACTCCTCACAGAGACCTCCAAGCCCTTGACTAGAAGGCATCACTTTTAGACTCCTCCTAAACTAAACTTCAAGTCAGTTGATGCTGCTCAGATAATTCAGGGATCAATTATGGCTGTGCTTCCCAAACCAGGCTCCTTGGAACCCTGGCAATCTTAGCAGGCATGCTGGGAAGATGGTACTCTGAGGTCAAATATGTTTGTGCATTGCTGAGTGAAACGAGTTTCTTTCTGTCTTTTTTTTTTTTTTTTTTTGGCCGTGCTGCGCGGCTTGAGGGCTTAGTTCCCCGATCAGGGATCAAACCCGGGCCCTCAGCAGTGAAAGCACAGAGCTCCAACCACTGGACCACCAGGGAATTCCTGAAACGAGTTTCTTTAATGCAGGACTTATCAGAACCTTTGAAATGCTCGTCTTCATCGGGGAACTGATGTTGGTTGTTCAGGTTTTTAAGGGATGCATGTGTCCTATGGCTCATGTTCATCAGAGCCATATTTTTCCAAAATTATTAGAAAATATCTAGTGAATGCCTATTCTATGCCAGGCATGGGTCTGGGATAGGGTCTAGGAAGAGAGAGACGAAGAAAGCATATCGATTGCTGCCCATAGATGTGCAGGAGACAGACATGAATTATGGAATCCTACCATTACTTCTAGAACTATATGCTGCAGTGAATGATACAAAGAAAGTACAGAGAGTAACAGACCCTCCCAGGCTGAGGGTCTCAGAGGAGGTGCCCCAGGGAAGGGACAAGTAAGCTGAACTTGAGGGATGAGTGAGCCAGGAGAAGGGGAGAGGGGAAGGGACACTTCTGGCACACAAATTCTGACCAATACCTGGAGGGATTGGAGAAACATTGCTCAAAAAGCATTGAATCCTCACTGGATGGAACGTGTTGGGCCCCCAGATCAGGCCCCCTTGAGCTTCCCCAGAACGTACTGGAGTCAGTCACAAGTCCCAGTCTTTTCGTTTTTAATCAGGGCATGGTGGTCTCATTTGTTCAACAAATATTTGTTAAGCTCCTGCTGTGTGTCAGGCTCTGTTCTGGACATTGAAAACATAGTAAATAAACACAAAAGCTCCTCTAGGAGTTACTTTAAAGTGGAGAGCAACAGAAATAAATAAGTTAACACCAAGTATTTAAAGGGTTTTGAGTGCCATAGAGAGAAGTAAAGCAGGGAAGAAATGATGGAGGATGCTAGGGTTGGGGGGTGGTTAGGGTTGCAATTTTAGGGGCCCTGGGAAGGGCTTAATGAGAAGATGTCATTTGAGTAAAGACCTGAAGGAGGTGAGGGAGGAGCCATGAGGATATTTGGGGAAAGATGCTCCAGGCAGAGAGACCAGCAAGTGCAAAGGCCCTGAGGCCGGACCATGCCTGGTATGGTTGGGAAACATGGAGGAGGCTAGTTCAGCTAGAACAGAGTCACCGAGGGAGAGATTGTGCGCGGGGTGGGGGAGATGAGGACAGAGATGGGACAGGACAGCATGTGCAGGGCCTTGTGGACCATGGGGAGGACACATTTTTGCTCTGAGTGAGGTAGGAGCCAAGGAGGGTTCTGTGCAGAGGATGGACAGGACCTGACTCAGGTGTTCACAAGCGCCCCCTGGCTGCTGTGGGGGGGAACAGACTGTGGGTGTGAGGTGGCAAGGGTGGGAAACCAGGGCAGAGGTGACTGCAAGGGTCCAGGCAAGCGGTGATGGGTGGAAACCGAGGAGATGGGAAGTAGAAGATGCTGGTCCTATCCAGAATGCATTCCTAAGACAGGGAAGAAAGTCTGATAAAACCCCAAGTGTTTTACAGAGAAACAAAGCTTCACCATCATGGATCATTTGCACAGCCGCTACTTATCACCCCGCAGAAGCTGTTCCCATGAGCTGTAGCAGAGATAAGCCAGGCTGTGAGCAATGGGCAATGAGCAATCCCAGAGACTCCAGCTGTTAGCCCACTTTTTCTCTCCCACTCAATAAAGCCTTTTTTTTTTTAGGTTATTGGAATGTGAGCAAGTGATATCACTGTTCAGATGAGCTTGACTCGTCCGCTAATTTATAAGAAAAAAAGAAAACATTCATAGATGCCATCTGAAACTATTGTCATTAGTCATTCTTTGAGCCTTACGTACTCACTTCAGAGGTTGAGGGAACTCCCTCTTTACAAGTCCATGTTTCCCCGGCGGAGGAATGAAGTCACTCACCTTCCCAGGCTCCCTTGCATGTAGGCATGGTCCAAGTGGAGCCCACACTCCAGCCTTACTGCAGAGCGCCTCACTGCCAAGGGCTTCCTCGGGTGGTCCGAGCCCACCCTGCCTTTGCACTGGGCAGGCAGAAGCACCTCCCACCCGGAAGTCCCCACGGAGTTCGTGATAAATACCAGCCCTCTCGCCTCTCCAGTGGGAGAACGCTGGGGTGCCTGCTGCCTGCAGTTTCCCAGAGGATCCCATGGGGATCTGTGCTCCAGGTGCCCACAGTGGGACCATTAGATTGCCCTGCCTGGGTTTCCTTCATTTCCCATCTCCCTTTCGCCACTGGTTCCTCCTGGGATCGCCTCCCAGCTAAGTATTTGCACTCAACTCCTCTCATCCAGCTCTGCTCCTGAAGAAGCCCGACCAAAACCGAGAAGGATGGCCTAAGACAAAAAGGGTGACCCAGAGGGGAAGGGATAAATTAGGAGGCTGGGATTAACATACACATACTACTCTATATAAAATAGATAATCAGGGCTTCCCCGGTGGCGCAGTGGTTAAGAATCTGCCTGCCGATGCAGGGGATGCAGGTTTGAGCCCCGGTACGGGAAGATCCCACATCTTCCCGGAGCGGAGCGGCTGGGCCCGTGAGCCATGGCCGCTGAGCCTGCGCGTCCGGAGCCTGTGCTCCGCAACGGGAGAGGCCACAACAGTGAGAGGCCCGCGAACCGCAAAAAAAAAAAAAAAAAAAAAAAAAAGATAATAAGATCTGACTGTATAGCACAGGGAACTCTATTCAATATTCTGTAATAACCTGTATGGGAAAAGAATCTGAAAAAGAATAGATATATGTATACGTATCACTTTGCTGTACACCTGAAACTAACACCACATTGTAAATCAACTAAACTCCAGTAAAAGATAAAAATTAAAAAAAAGAAAAGTGATTCAGGAATGCCTTCCCCTTTGGTTCTAGGAGAATGCAGAACTAGCTTCACCTTTTTTCATGACAAATACAGTTCTTAAAAAACAAAGACCAAAAAAACAAAACCATGAACTTGAGTCCAAACATCTCCATCTGTGCTCCCCTGGCTCTGATCCCCAAGCAATTTGGATAGAACCCCCCGAAGATTCTCATTTGTGCAGAGACAAAGCAGCCCGGTTCAACATAATTAACATCCCCTTCCTACATTCTGTAGCGTGTGCTTTGAAGCAAACAAGCCATTTTCTCTCAACACACGAAATATTGAATTGTAAAAGAGAAGCATGATTTAAGCGGCGCAGAGAGAAGGCCTCCACGGCTTTCCTAAAATAATTGTCTGCGTTGGACGCACCTCGCTGGAGTGTTCTCTGCAGCAGCGTAATTAAATGCGCGGGGTTTGGCTGCCAAATCTCAGCACGGCAAAGAGCCTGAGTTTCACCCATCGGGTTCAAGTTCAAATACACAGTCAATTCATGTCCTTGGGAACCCACTGGAATGTCCCGGGAGGCTCCGTGTTTGACAGTCCAAAGGCCAGCTCTCCCAGACTGGGTTTAGCTTCAAACCAAAGTCACAGATTCTCAGAGGTCACACTCCTAGGGATAGAGAATGCCTATAACTAAGGGAAATGTTTATAACAGCAGGTGTGAGAGCCGCAGACTTCTCCCGGTACAGACACTTCTGATCTGGTGGCCTGTCTCACCTCACATGTATATGTGTCCATGCCACCCTCTCACTCTGTCCCAGCTTACCGTTCCCCCTCCCCGTGTCCTCAAGTCCATTCTCTAGTAGGTCTGTGTCTTTATTCCCATCTTGCCCTTAGGTTCTTCATGACCTTTTTTTCTTAGATTCCATATATATGTGTTAGCATACGGTATTTGTTTTTCTCTTTCTGACTTACTTCACTCCGTATGACAGACTCTAGGTCCATCCACCTCACTGCAAATAACTCGATTTCGTTTCTTTTTATGGCTGAGTAATATTCCATTGTATATATGTGCCACATCTTCTTTATCCATTCATCTGTCAGTGGACACTTAGGTTGCTTCCATGTCCTGGCTATTGTACATAGAGCTGCAGTGAACATTTTGGTACATGACTCTTTTTGAATTACGGTTTTCTCAGGGCATATGCCCAGTAGTGGGATTGCTGGGTCGTATGGTAATTCTATTTTTAGTTTTTTAAGGAAACTCCATACTGTTCTCCACAGTGGCTGGGATTTTTCAAATGCTTTCACCTAGGCTGCTGCCCCAATTAAGCAGCCGTCTATGTAACAGGTCCAGGATTGACTGAGTACAGGACACGCAGGAAAAGTTTTTCTAGCTCTCGCGTCCGGGATCATCAGCTCAGCCTACAGCTCCGTCACCTACGTCTTGGTTCAAAAAACAATTCTTGGTTCTTCCGGGGGCCGAGGGATTGCTACAGGATCCCAGGGGCAGCCAACCATTGAGCACCGGCTACTGGGGATGAGCAAACAGGACTAGAGCAAGCAGCTGCCTCTTGATAAGTCAAGGATATTATTGCGTTTGAGGCTGGATAATTTAATCGGGAAGCAGAAGTGGCTTGGGGCTCGTATATTTATTTGTTGGCTGCCTTGTTCCAGAGAAGACTGCAAATGGTTTACAAGGATATGTAAAATACCACACGATAGCTCCAATTAAATAGGAGAGCAGGAATTAGATATTTCTGGAGGGCTGTCTGCCAATCCAAAACCTTAAGGTTTCTGCATTTGTATTTAACCCTAATCTGAGTCTAAGAATTTAGCCCAAGGAAACCATGTGAAAAGTACTCAATTGCTACAAGAATGCTCATTAAAGTGTTGTCTAAAATTGGACAACTGGAATTTTTTTCCCCTCCAGTCGTTTGCCAGTAGGGGCATTGATTTTAAAACTCTACACGAGGGAATACTATGCAGCCATTAAAATCGGGGACGAGTAGGGATTTTTATTCCCATCTTCAAATTTACCTTCTAAGTTTTCTACAATAGACACGTATTGTTCTTGTGAAGTTTTTTCTCAGTCCGTTTAAAGTTTTGCGGGTTTCTTTTTTTTTTTTTTTGCAAGGAAGAGAGAGAAAAAGTGGGGACATAGAGCCAGAAGTGAGGCTAAGAAAAACCCATCCCTTAAAAACTTGAACAACCAGCATATGGTTGGGCCATAAATTTGGCTTCAAGCTCCTTAGCAGCCAACTCAAAAAGGGAAAGCTGGTCATTTATGCGGCTCCCAGTGTCCTGAAACAAAAACACGCCAGATGCTCAGGAGAAAACTTAACTATTTTTAGTACCAAGAACAGGCAAGGATCTCTCCCACGGTCCTCCCAAAAAGGAGTCCGTGTGATGTCACCAGCATCTTTCCAGACAACATCCTTACAATGGAAATGACTCGTTTCTTCTGGATGTCCCTTCTTTCTACTCAGCTGGTAGAGTAGAGACAGGTGGTTAAGAGCAGGGTCTGAGGGTCAGGCTGCCTGGGTTGATGTCCTGGCTTGGCCACTCACCTGCTGTGTGAGTTGTTTAACCTCCCTGTGCCTCCTTGCCCTCATCTGTAAATTGGACACGATAATCTGTACCTACCTCACAGCGTTGCTGGGAAGCTTGAACGAGTCAATACCATACATGTGAGAGGGGACTTCCCTGGTGGTCAAGTGGTTAAGATGCCACGTTCCCAATGCAGCGGGCACGGGTTCAATCCCTGGGTGGGGAATTGAGATCCTGCATACCGTGTGGCGTGGCCAAAAAAAAAAAAATACTATACTTGTGAGCAATTAGAACAGTCATCAGCATGTAGTAAGTGCTACAGAAACGTTTGCTATTATTGTTATAATCCCCATGATGCTCTAAAGCCAATTTGGTAACTTCCTGAAGTCAAAATGGTTGGAATCTGATGCGGGCACTGAACTGAGATGATCTGGAAGAATGGGTGAAAGTCCATTGGATTTGGGGCTGAGAATGCAAGATGATGAGAAGTCACAGCCAGATGGCAGTGAGAGAGAGAAAGAGATACAGGGAGAGAGAGGGTGTCGAGTCCTACCAAAGACAGACAGAGACACGGCTCCATCCTATTCGCCACGTGACTCGGCCAGTTCAGTTTCTGGTCCTCGTTACATCTCCCTGATGTAATTTGGTGGAGGGGAGTCCTGTTTCAGTGTAACAGGCAATCAGCAAAGCTCATGGGACTTCCCTGGTGGTCCAGTGGTTAAGACTCCTCACTTCCACTGCAGGGGGCACGGGTTCAATCCTGTAGGGGAACTAAGACCCCACGTGCCATGCGGTCCAGCCAAAACAAAACAAAACAAAAAAGAACAACAAAAAAAAAGACAACAACGAAACCCCAAGGCTCACACGGCCGTGTTCTCTGTGGCCCATCCTCTAGGCAACCTCCTCTTCCTGGATCACACCATGCTTTCTCCCACCTTCAGGTCTTTGCACTGGCTGGTCCCTGAGCCATCAAAACTCTTGCCCCATCTCATGGCTGGGCTAACTCTTCCCCATTTCTAGGACTCAAGCATAAACGTCTCTTCCGAAAGCAGCCTCCGCTGTCCCTTCCCCATGCTACCCACTTCTCAAGGCACCCTGTGCTTTTTTCCCCTAATACTTGTATTTCTTACTGTATGTCAAGCCTTGTTCTAAGCACTTTGCACGATTTAACTGGTGGAGCTCTCACCATGGCACTAGGAGACAGGCACTGTCATTATCCACCTTTGAGAGGTGAAGAAAACGAGGGGAGAGAGGGCTCAAATCTCTTGCCCAGAGCTTCACAATCTATAAGTGGTGGAGCTGGGATTTGAACACAGGCCACATGGCTCCACAGTCTACACCACCATGCTGCACCTCCCCTGTTCTCCTTCAAGCCCTGATCACAATGGCCATTGGGACCTCTTGGGTGTGACCACTGGCTCAAAGCCTGCCTCCGCCCCGCGACGGGAAAGAGGATGGGAAAGGGGAGTTCTGTCTGCTTTGCTCATTGCTGAATCCCCCAGGCCTGGCATGATGAATGTTTGTTGAATAATTAGATGCTGATGGGCAAACAGCCCATCATGGATTCACCATGCGTTTCCTCTCCACCACCAAATCGGTTTCCGCCTGTCCCAGGGAGGGACTGTCTGAGATCAAGTTGCAGATCATCTGTGGCAGGCACAGAGGCGGCGGCGGCTCCCCTCTGACCGCAGGGACGGCAGAAAGGCCGTGATGAATGATCAGGGACATACCTATCTGCCACGTCTCAGCCGTGATGGGGCCTGAGTCCCTTTGGAGGGCTTGAGATGATAGCAGGCTGCTCCGGTCAGACCTAGCGGTATTGGGCAAATCCCTGCTGAGTGATAAGCTTGACAGCCTTTAAAGAAGATATCAGCTCACCCGTGCCGAGATGGAGAACCAGAGCCTCCCTCAGTCTGAGCAGCTGGGGCTTGGCCTGTGAGAGCCTGTGGCCGGGGGAGGGGCTGGGATGGGATGGGGGGGGCGACTGTGAGTTCATTCATTCATGCATTCTTTTTTTTGGCCGCGTCCTGCGGCTTGCAGGATCCTAGTTCCCCCACCAGGGATTGAACCCAAGCCCTCGACAGTGAAAGCAGAGTCCCAATCACTGGACCGCCAGGGAATTCCCGATTCATTTGTTCATTCGTTCCCTTCCAATGCAGATAACCCATCTTGCCCTGAGAGGCTATTCAGGCTGGCACACACCACCTCTCACCCTCTGAAGCCAGCCAAGCCATGGCAGAAGACCCCCACTGCCCCTTGGGCCCCGGTCCAGACATACATTCCTGGATGTCTTAGGCTCTGCCATTACAGTGCCGACGTGGACCAAAATGAATGAAATAGACTTCCTTGGGAAAGGTGGGAAGAGACACAGGTCTCTGAGTTTGACTGACTGCCCTCCCTGGGGTCCTTCTCCCTGGAGGAGGCTTGCCTTGTGTAAGAATTTACAAACACAGTCCATTCCCTTGCAGTGTGGCCCAGACTGTCGGAAACACCGTGGATGCCCGCACGCAGACAGCCCTAAGGGTTGGGCTGATGGACAGAGGTCTGCATCCAGGCTACAACACGAGGGCCACTCCAGTCGTCAGACCAGTTTGCTTTGAGAAAGGACAAGTTCCTGCCCGTCCCCAGCACTCAATAACACCCCATTTGAGGAGACCCCTCAGGGAAGAAACAAACCCTCACTCGAGTCTCCTGAATCTCACCAGCCTACATTCAGATTCCCAATGACTCCTGAGCTCTTTATCACCCCAGGGCCTTTGAACATGCTGTTCACCCCCACAGTCATCCAGGTGAGCCATGATGAGGGCTTGCACCAGGGTAGATGGAATGGGGACAGCAAATGGGTAGATTCCTATGTTTTAAAGGCAGAGCCCGGGACTTCCCTGGCGGTCCAGTGATTAAGACTCCGCGCTGCCACTGCAGGGGGCACAGGTTTGATCCTTGGTTGGAACTAAGATCCCATATGTCTCACGACACAGCTAAATAAATAAATAAGTATAAAGGCAGAGCCCACAGGATTTGAGGGACTAGATGTGGGGCGGAAGGGAAAGAGGGGAGTTGAGGATGAGTCCAACTTTTGGGGCCCAAGCAATGGAGTGCATGGATGGGGGGGTACCATTTACTGAGCTGAAAAAGGCTGGAGGAGGAGCCCATGTGGAGTGGGGCGGGGAGGAAAATTAGAGGGGGAGGAAAATCAAGAGTCCAGCCTGAAGACATGTCCCATTTATGCTGCTTGTGACCACCTCCAAGTGGAAATATCAAGTAGGTAGCTGGGGAGAGGAGGAGAGAGGGTTTGGCTAGAGATACATATTTGGGTGCCCTCAGCAGAGAGATGGGATTAAAAGCCATGAGAAGCCTCTCCTACTGGTTTTTAATTTAAAAAATTTTTTTTTTTTTTTTTGCGGTATGCGGGCCTCTCACTGTTGTGGCCTCTCCCGTTGCAGAGCACAGGCTCTGGACGCGCAGGCTCAGCAGCCATGGCTCATGGGCCCAGCCGCTCCGTGGCATGTGGGATCTTCCCGGACCGGGGCATGAACCCGTGTCCCCTGCATCGGCAGGCGGACTCTCAACCACTGTGCCACCAGGGAAGCCCTGGGTTTTTACTTTATTTAACACTTATAGAGTGCTCTTTGCTATAGACTCTTTCTGTCTCCCCAGAATTCATATGTTGAAAACTAATCCACAGTGTGATGGTATTTTGGGGTGGGGTCTTTGGGAGTCGGATTAGTGCCCTTATAAGACTCCCCAGGGAGCTCCCTGAACCCTTCTGGCACGTGAGAACACAGCGAAAAGACATCGTCTATGAACAAGGAATCTGGTTCTCACTGGGTACTGAATCTGCCAGCACCTTGATCTTGGACTTCCCAGCCTCCAGAACTGTGAGAAATAAATGTTGTTGTTTAAGCCACCCCGTCTACAGTATTTTTGTTATAGCAGCCTAAACGAACTAAGATGCTCTTCTAAGCTGCTTTACAAATTTTAAATCCTTGTAACCTCCCCTCCACCAATGAGGTACGTACTAACATTAGCTCCACTTTACAGATGGAAAAACTGAGGCAGAGAGAGGAAAGTTAGTTGCCCAAACTCACAGAGCAAGTGTCTGAGCTGGAATTTGGACCCCAGCCTGTGAGACTCTCAAGTCCTCACTCTTAGCCGCTATGCTTATGGGAGAAGACTCTCTCTCTCCATGGAAGCTTGGCTTCAAGCCTTTCATCCACTGATCCATTCTCCCCAGAGAAGCCAGAGCCAGCTTTCAAAGTGTCACCCCCGGGCTTCCCTGGTGGCGCAGTGGTTAAGAATCCGCCTGCCAATGCAGGGGACACGGGTTCGAGTCCTGGTCTGGGAAGATCCCACATGCCGCGGAGCAACTAAGCCTGCGCACCACAACCACTGAGCTCACACGCTGTAACTACTGAAGCCCGCGCGCCTAGAGCCCGTGCTCCACAACAAGAGAAGCCACCGCGCACCACAACGAAGAGCAGACCCCGCTCGCCGCAACTAGAGAAAGCAGCGCACAGCAACGAAGACCCAAAGCAGCCAAAAATAAATAAATTTACAAAGTGTCACCCCCCACACTGGACCCTTCATGGCCCCCAGTGCCCTCAGTATAAAGCCCAAATGCCACCTGGACGCACTCACCAGTCCTGCCCACTGGGCTACGGCTGAATTCTCAGCCTCACCGCTTACTTGTCTTCACCCACATACAGCTGTTTCAGTTCCCCTTGCTGCCTCTGAATCTTTGTCCGCGCAGTGTTCTTTGCTTAGGACACTCTCCCTCTCCTCCTTCACATGGGGAAAATCTGCTCAGGTCTCAGCAGAGTGAGGTGTTCTGGTTCCAGGATGGACCCCTCTCTTAAATGGTCCCCACCTCCACCCCACCCCCCCACACACACATACACACACAGAGTCCTGTGACAGTGGGATACAGCAGTTCTATGCAAAGGAAGGTCCTTTAGCATCATAAAAATGACAGTAGTTGTAATAATAATTATTATTATCCTCCTCATCATCAATAACAACTAACATTTATGGAGCATATCCTGTACGCCAGGCTCTATTCTAAGGGCTTTGCAGCTCATTTCTCACCAATCCTCAGAAGAACCCTACGAGGTTGAACCCATAATACATGTCCAAATCCTGGATCTGCCACTTCCTCTTTGTGAGTTTCTAAGCAGATCCCTTTGCCTCTTTCATTTGTAAAATGAGAACCAAAACCATCCCATCCCCTTCCTGCCTAGCCCCCCCATGCACACACACACTTAAGTGTAAGCTGCCTGATGGCTGAATTTTCATCCTTTCCTTCCCCTGCTCTGCTGCGTACGGTTGGGAACTACAGCTCTCACACTCCTTTGCTTTCAGAAAGGTTCAGCCAATGGGAGGCACTCATGGAGGATATGAGGGCAGGACAAGGGGAGAAGCAGCGGTATTTCCCTGCTTTCTCTGCCTCCTGTGCTCCAGCATTGGTTCCGTGGCTTCAGCTCCCCCTGGTAATCCCAGGCCTGGGCTCTGTTTATACCACCTCTTCTATCCAACACCCCACCACCACCCGTCCTAGGGGAATAAATGCTCTCAGCTGTTGCTAATCTCTGGTTTTCGTTTCCATCTCTGTTTAGTTTTTCATCTCTTCCATCATCTTTGTAACCAATCCCCTGAACTAAAATCGCCGAAAGCCCTAGAAGAGTTGTTTCCCTGGTCAGCCTCTGAAGGGTATAGTAACTGCTCAGTAAATACTGTGCATGAACAGCCAGCTGTAGATCTTATCACACAGGCTGCTTCAGTCCAAATTCTGATCTACTCCTTCCTGTGTGACCTTGGGCAAGTAGCTTAACCCCTCTGTGCCTTTCTTAACCTCTCCATTTCCTCATCTAAAAGTTGGGATAATAACGGCCAGGCTTCACAGGATTCTTGTGAAAATGATGAAATTGGTACATGTCAAGAGTCAGTCACGGAGTCTGGTACATTGTGACTGCCCAGTCAGTGGGAGCTTTTATGTCAATTCACGGAACCAGCACTGTTCTAGAACCGTTCCATGTCCCCTGCTAACTTTTTTTTAAATAAACTTTTTATATTGGAAGTATTTTATTTTTTACCTTTTTAATTATTATTTTTTAATGGATCATTTTTAATTTTATTTTTTGGCTGCACTGTGGGGCAGGCGGGATCTTAGTTCCCCGAACAGCTTCCCCTGCGGTGGAAGCGTGGAGTCCTAACCACTGGACCACCAGGGAAGTCCCAGAAGGATTTTAGATGTACAGGAAAATTGTAAAGACAGGACAGAGAGCTTCCATACGCCCCTCACCCGATTTCCCTTGTTGTTAACATCTCATATATCCATGGCATATTTGTCATAACTAAGAAACCAGCATTGGTTCATCACTCTTACTAAACTCCAGACTTTATTGAGATTCCTCCAGTTTTTCCACTCATGTCTTTTCTGGTCCAGAATCCCACCTAGGATTGCACATTGCATTTAGTTGTCACATCTCCTTAATCTCCTCTGGTCTGTAATAGTTCCTTCATCTTTCCTTGCTTTTCATGACCTTGGCAGTTTTGAGGACTACAGGTCAGAGACTTTGTAGAATGCCCCACCAGCTTTGAAGGGCGGGAAGCAGGTCCTAATTTCTCCCTGAGGTTTCCCTGGCTCACAGCCCAATACCTGGCATGCAGTAGCTGCTTCACAGACACTTCCTGAATGAATGAATGAATGAATACAAGAACGGCAGTCATTTATTTCTTTATCCTCCCGCACTCCATGTTCTGCAGGCATCCCTGCCAGAGGCCACATCTAGAAAGGTTCACAGCGAAATAAAAGCTCTTCTCCTTTCAGAAAGTTTCGTTTTTGATCCTTTCTTTGTAGACATCAAGGATTCATTTCTTTAATATTTAGGGGCTTTTGTACCAAAGGGAAGCAGCTACATTTGCATCAGACGTCTCATTTTTCAAGGCAAGTGAGAGAGATTTTTTCTAGCAAGACGGGGATTCTTCCTTCCCAGAGCTATCATTTGATTTCTGTTTCTTCCTTCCCGGCCTTCGGGCAGGCGGCAGAGTAGGGGTGAGGGGCTACGGAATTATCCACATTTAAAACGAAATCTTTTGGTCTCGCTGTGTGACATGTGGGATCTTAGTTCCCTGACCTGGGATCGAACCTGCAACGCCTTCAGTGGAAATGCGGAGTCTTAACCACTGGACCACCAGGGTAGTCCCATCCCATTATCCACATTTTTATGTCCTCTTTGTCATAGCACAGGGAAGATTAATTAGAACATTGTAAAGTTGCCGGGACTGAATCGGCCTCAGGACCTGGTGCAGGAAGTGGCCTGGCTGTCACGTGATTCCCATCCCTCTGAATGGCTCAGTGTTTGCCACAGGGACCAAGAGACTTGCCTTTGGGTACACAGAGCTTGCCCCTTTTGAACATTAGCTGGTCAGAAATGGGAATTCCCTTTAACCACACAGGCCTGTGGGTCCGGTTGCTTTTTATTTCTCAGCTCTGGGAGGCCAAGGTGAAGCCAGGGAATGTAAGAAAAATACCCACGTCAAGGTCATTTCCCCGCCACCACAGTCCCTGCTGCTGGAAGACACCGGCCCAGGTTTAATCTCTCTCCTGACGTTTGTCAGAAGTAAAAATGAGCCTGGATGAGGTTTTCTGACAATTCTCTCGACCTATAGGAATTCAATTTCTGGCTTGGGCATAAATTTGCAGCCATCAGTGCCTGCGGTAGGGGATGGGCCCATTGGCTGGAGTTGGATTTCTGAAATCAATCCATCGGTGCACGGAAAAGGTCGTCACGGTGGAAGCTGACCTTCTTTGGCTGGCTCAGGAATCTCACGCTGGGTGCCAGGGAAGCCCCTGCACAAAATGAAGGTGTTTGCTATGAGGCTCCCACGTGGGGGAGGGAGGGAGGGAGGCCTTGAAGGCTGGACAGTGTGACCAGGAGGTGACAGGAGCCCGATCTGCTGGCTAATAACTCACAGAGACAGCCAGGCATAAGCACTGCCTGAAAACTGACTTCCGTGGGCTCTGTGTGCGCCACTGGGGGTGGCAAGTTAATTTGGGGTCCAAACCTTTTATCGTTTGGCTACACCTTGGACTCACATTCAGGATTTCAAAGACAGGCATTCAATTCCCCCAGCCAAGGTGAGGCAACAGAGCATGGTCATTGAGGGCACCGAATCTGGAGCCAGGTCGCCTGGGTTCCAATCTCAGCTCTGCTGTGTGACCTTGGGCGAGTGACTTAGCCACCCTGGGCCTCCGTTTCCCCACTAGTGATATGGAGCTAAGAATAGTAGTGATGTCATTGAGGTTGTTGTTAGTGTATTTGAATAGCTTAACATCGGCAATGTAATATACACGTGAGTGCAATAAAATTGATTATGGCATGAAAATAAGCAAACAGAGGGAATTCCCTGGTGGCCCAGTGATTAGAACTCAGTGCTTTCACTGCCAGGATCAGGGTTCAATCCCTGGTCGGGAAACTAAGATCCCGCAAGCTGTGCAGCGCAGCCAAAAAAAAAAAAAAAAGGCAAATACTTGCTGACAGGGAAACCAAAAAGGCAGCCCAGTATCTGGGGCTCAGACAGTCTGCATTTAAATCCTGGCTCTGGGTTACCTTGGGCGAGTTACTCTCTCTGCGCCTCAATTTCCTCAAAGCGGAGAAGAGTGATGACAACGCTGGTGTTTTGAGGATTAAGGGAGCTAAGATATTTGAGAGACAAAGAGGCGATTATAAAACAGCGCGACAAAGCCGTGATGGAGCCAGCACAAGTAAGAGCAGAGGATGGCTACGGAGCCTGGTTACACGGGTTCCAGGCAAAGGGAACAGCATGGGCAAAGGCATCCCACAAATACTGATTGAGCACCTACTCTGTGCCGGGTACTGGAGACACAGCAGCAAACAAGACAGGCAAAGATCCCTGTTCTCGCCAAGATTCTACTCCAGTAGGGAGAAGATGGTGCAGAATTTGAAGCTCAAATCGGGAGGCCAGGAGATGAGCTGGATATTTTGTTTGCCCCTCCAGGTCCTCTCTCCCCACTTCTCCATCTGCTCTGTGCTCCGGGAGGCTGACCCCTGCAGCCTCCACCTCCCAGAAGCCCCCGCCCTCCAGCTTCCAGCAACGTCTGGCCGGTGAGTGTGACCACAGGAGACTGGGGTGGGGGGCGGACAGAGGAAAGAGTCTGGCGTATTGAATCCCCTGGTTCCCTTCCTGCCAAGCAATGGTTTCACGGTGGCAACGTTCCTCTCCTGACACTGGTGGCTCCTCTGGGCATCTCCCCAGGATGTCAAGCCCAGGATGACCGGAAGCAAGTGTAAAAGCAGTGGTGATGTAGCTGGTACTGTACTGTACTTTTCAAGGTACTGTACTATACGATTAAAAATGTTTTCTTTATTTTTCGTGTTTGTTTGTTTTTTATGTGTTATTTGTGTGAAAAGTATTATACACCTATTACAGTACAGTACTATATAGCCGATTGTGTTAGTTGGGTACCTAGGCTAACTTTGTTGGACTTACGAACATGATCTCAGAACAGAACTCATTTGTATAGAGGGGACTTAACTGTACAGTCATATTCTGAGGTCCTGAGGGTGCGGACTTCAACTTATGAATTTGTGGGGTGGGGTGTGGGGGGACATCGTTCAGCCCATAACCACGTGTGAGCAGAGAAAAGACCTGGTCAGGAAGATCATTGAGGGTGGGCTGGTTAGAGCAAGACAGAGAGGCAGAGAAATCCACCAGCAAGGTTCAGGTGAGCACATTGCGGGTCTGACTCGGCCCATCCTTTGAAGTTTGCCAGAGCTTTCAAAGAAATGGATCTCAAAGAAAACAGCTCCGGCCGCGAGGCACATCCTCCGCTCGGAGGGCAGGAGGCAGTGATGGCCACCTGGGTCACCGGAGCCCTTTGTTAGTGTGAATGGCCCGCTTGAAGGGAAATCGATCCTGGCTAAGCACAGAGCAGCTGCTCCCAGCCAAAGCTGCTGTAGAGAGGCCCTTTGCCCTCTCTCCACCAGGGCTGGGACAGGAGCCAGCAGGAGCCCGAGGATTGTTCTACCAGGTCATGGATCCCAGAAGGACCTTCAGTCAGCATGCATTGTGACTGCCGGCTCCTGCACTGGTCCAAGGTGGAGTTTCAGCATCACCTCCAGTCTTGGCACTCAGCAGAGACCAGCTCTACATGTAATGATGATCATTATCACCAGCCTTGCCGAGTGCCGTCCGTGTGCCAGGTCCTATGCAGGCATGTGCGTGCGTGAGGGACTTCCTAGTGCCACCTCCCAGCCATGTGACCTTGGGCAAGGGCCTTGAACCTCACTGTGCCTCGGTTTCCTGTATATAAAACAGGGCCGGGACTCCCCTGGTGGCACAGTGGATAAGAATCCGCCTGCCAATGCTATGCAGGGGACACGGGTTCGATCCCTGGTCCGGGAAGATCCCACATGCCGCGGAGCAACTAAGCCCGTGTGCCACAACTACTGAGCCTGCGCTCTAGAGCCCGCACGTCACATCTACTGAGCCTGTGAGCCACAACTACTGAAGCCCGCACACCTAGAGACCGTGCTCTGCGACAAGAGAAGCCACCACAATGAGAAGCCCTCGCACCACAACGAAGAGTAGCACCCACTTGCCACAACCAGAGAAAGCCCGTGCGCAGCAACGAAGACAAAACAAACACACAAAACAACAGGGCTAACAGCAGCACCCACCTCTTAGGGTTGTGGTGGAGGTAAATGAGTGCCTGAGCACATAGAGCTTCAAACCATACGTCGTAAGAACTGTGGAGGGTCAGCTCCTGATAGGATCACCTCCATTCACCTCCCGACAGTTGTGGGATGTAGGGGGCGTCCTAAGCTGAAGGTCAGGGAGGAAAGGCAGGGGGCAGAGCCTACCATGCCATCAGTCTGTTGAGGGACAGAAGCTATGCTAGATGGTTCCATGGAGGGAATTTAATATGGGGAGTGTGGTGCCAAGGAGCCAGAAGGGCTGGATGGGGTAGGTGCGGAAGGTGAAGTGATCAAAAGAATAGCAACTGTAAGAAGCTGCAGGGTTGGGAGCTTCCCTGGCGGTCCAGCGCTTAAGACTCTGTGCTTCCACTGCAGGGGGCACGGGTTCCATCCCTCGTCGGGAACTAAGATCCCATATGCCACGCGTCGTGACCAAAAAAAAAAAAAAGAAGAAGAAGAAGAAGAAACTGCTGCAGGGTGGCAGGGCAAAGGGGGTTAGTGGAGCTGGACCCAAGGAGGGGACAACAAGGCCACTGCCTGCAGCAAATAAACAGGGGTAGAAATCCCCTGACTTCTCTCTTCCTCCCGCCTCCAACTCCCGTCACGGCTTCCCATTGGCCAAGTCTAACAGGAAGCCAGTGAGCAAGGGAATCTGGGAAATGTAGTTTTCAGGGGTCAACCCCCCTCTGATACCAAAAACAAGGGGAGGGCAAGGAATGAATCTGAGGGACACCATGTAAATGACCAGCCCACAGGACTCAGGGCCCAGCCTGCCTCTCTCTAAAGTTGTCTTAACTACGAAGCTACACACTTAGGGAGGATCTGTTTCAGTCAACTGTCCCATTTCATGCCTCACAATAATAAGTCTTTGAAGGAACAGTGATAATGCTGGATCCTTCTTATCCATAGTTAAGAGTCACCTAAGTTTATGAGAATTCCCTGGTGGTCCAGTGGTTAGGACTTGGCGTTTTCACTGCAGGGGCCTGGGTTCGATCCCTGGTCGGGGAACTAGGATCCCGAAAGCCATGCAGCATGGCCAAAAAAAAAAAAAAAGAAGAAGAAGAAGAAGAAAGAAAGAAAGAAAAGAAAAAGTCACCTAAGTTTAAAAGTCACCTCCTCAAGAAGCCTCCCCTGATTACCTCTTTAAAGAAGATCTTCTCAGTCCCCATCTCCCTGCCTGGTACTTGTCGTGGAAGAAATCATACTATATACATTTGTTAGCTGGGGTAGTGTATGAGAAGTGTACAAATACAAGGACCTTATATCTTGGTCACTACCATGTTCCCAATGCCTAGAACAGCACTTGGCACATAGTAGGTGTTCAATAAATATTTGTACAATATTTTTTAAACCCTGACGTGGTGCTGCTTGCTCTGTATATTAAATAGTAGAGCTAGAATTACAAACCCAGTTCTGTGGCGCTGTAGAGATGCTGGTGTTTCTACTCTGCCATCCTCCTGCCAACTACCCCAGGGCTGTCCAAACTCTCTGCATCCTTCAGGGTTCAGAGTAAACATTACCACCTCTGAAAAGCCTCCCCCATCCCCGCAGACAGGTCAGAATCCCCTCTGTGTGTGTCTCCAAAATCCCTACCCCTTGCCTCTTACAAGGTTCTTATATCTGATACATTTTCTTGCCTGGATGAGTGTCTGCGTGCCCTATCAGACCTTGAGCTCCAAAAGGGTGGAGTTGGGTGCTCGTTCCCGCTGAGGTCCCAACACCAGCACATGCTGGACAGAGTAGGCAGGCATCACCAGGACATGAAGGAGTAAATGAATGAACGAACAAATGAATGAATGAATGAGTGCCTCCTGCCCACTCCAAGTCCTCCAGGTGACCTCTTTCTCCCCCATCCTTCACATATTCTCTGTTCTATTCTCTCAGGGTTTCCTCCCTTCTTCCCACTCCTCTCAGGGTGGATACAGGGGCTTTGGGTTTTGAAGGGGGCATGGGGTCTAAGGCAGTTGAATGTAGCTCAGAAGCACATAGACCCCAGATACTAACGACTTGAGTTCAAATCCTGGCTCCTCTGGTTTCTAGCTGTGTGACCTTGGCAAGTGATTTAACTTCTCTGTGCATCCATTTCCACATCTGCAAAATGGGCATGACGGCAGTGCCTTCCTACAGGACCATGGGAGAACGAAATGAGCTACTCGGATCTGTTTCAGGGCTGCATCTCTTCCTCACAGCTCCCTTCTGCAATTCCCAGGCAAGTCTGGGCAGTGGAGAGCTGAGTCTCGAGCAGTTAATGAATCCGGAAAGGATCTCAGCTGTGTGAGGGGAGCCCCAGTGCCAAGTTGGCCTGATTTTCATCCTGAGAGAGCTGAGAACAGGTTCTGGTGTCAGACATCTGCGCTGTGATTGGCATAAATGCCTGGTGCTCCCATGACCCTCTTTGTTGGAGCCTGGGGGTGTAGGCAATGCTCTTGGGGCTCTGCCTAAATCTTCTTATAATGGGGCACACACACCGCACAGCTGCTGAGAGTGGGGGCTCACAGCTAGCACTGGTGACCTTTTCTGGAGACCTGCCCTTGGCTCTGGGGAGCTACCACACACTGGAGATGCCTCGGAGGCATCCCCCACCCCCAGGAGCAGCCAATGATTGATTGACGCATGGGTCCAAAAGCCCATCCCTCTGCGGTACAATTTACGTTCCAGAGCTCCCCCCATCCCTGTGGATCAGGCCAAGCCTGGAATGTACCCGAGTCCCCTTCCCTGGTCCCACTTGCCTTACCCTCCACTCACAATTAGTCATGTGCTCCAAATCCCTGTCTTGGGTTCTGCTTCTCAGGAACCCAACCTAAGATGGGGGAAAACAATGAACATTCAACAGAAGAGGGTATTTATGTGGGTGTCCCTTCAAAGCTCATCTTCACACCCAGGCACCAGGTTCTGTCATTTCCACCTACATACGCCATCTATCAACCAATCCTGATAACAGCTCTCGTGTCAAAATGTATCCCCAGTTCTGCCCAGTCCACCCAACCTACAATGTGCAGCCCCTATCACTCCCCAAGGCTCGCCCCTCTGCTGCGTTTTATTGCATAAAATGTACTGCCCCTTGACCCTACATTAAAATTTATCTTGCTTCCTCTGTCTGCCCCGCGATGCTGTCAACATTCCAAGGGCAGCACCCAAGGGATGTTTACTGCTTTGCTCATTGCTGTGTCCTCAAGCCAGAATGGTGCCTGGCACCCAGTAGGTGCTCAATAAACATTTCTGGAAATAAAGAATGAATCCTTTAAATGCATTCATTTGGAGACAGCTTTAACTGTCTCTTTGTCTTACCTCTTTACAGTCGGAATCTATGCACTTTTCCCGCTCTGGATGGGCATCTTCCTGGTGCAGTCGTCTCTGCCCTGGTACCCTGGATCCCACCCTCGCCGCCCACAGTATGTTCCCCCTGCAGCAGCCAGAGGGCGCCTGTGAGCACAAGTCAGATCATATTCTTCCTCTGCTCAGAAGCCTCTATGACTCCCACCTCACTTGTAAAAGCCAAAGTCCTCCTGCAGCCCACAAGGCTCTGCACAGTCGGTCCCTGTCCCATCCCTGCCCTCGCCTCCTCCATGCTCCCCCTCACTCACTGCTCCAGCCACACAGGCCTCCTCTCTGTTCCTACAACACCCCGAGCACACTTCTATATGAGGTTTTGCACCCGTTATTCCCCTTGCCGGGAATGTCCTTCCAACTCCTTTATTTAATGTCATTGTTTCAAAAGGCCTCCTTGACGCCCCTTCTGCTCCAGTCAGAACTACGAATGTCTCAGCACCACCCGTTGCCTTCTTTTCTTTATCAGCTTCCAACACACTACATCATTTATGCATTAATGTTTTGTTCCCCTCCAGAATGTCAGGCAGGGATCTTCATCTGTTTTTATTCACTGCTGTTTCACCAGTACCTAGAATAGTACCTTGACCACAACAGGTATCCATTTTTTACTTTAAAAAATTCTCACAACTCCCGGGACTTCCCTGGTGGCGCAGTGGTTAAGAATCCACCTGCCAATGCAGGAGACACGGGTTTGATCCCTGGTCTGGGAAGATCCCACATGCTGCGGAGCAACTAAGCCCGTGTGCTACAATTACTGAGCCCATGCACCACAACTACTGAAGCCCAGTGCCTAGAGCCTGTGCTCTGCAATGAGAGGAGCCACCGCAATGAGAATCCCGCGCACCTCAACGATGGGTAGCCCCAGCTAGACGCAACTAGAGAAAGCCCACGTGCAGCAACGAAGACCCAACGCAGCCAAAAATAAATAAATTAATTTAATTTAAAAAATTTCTCACAACTCCCTATGAGGCAGGGACTCTGAGTGTCCCCCTACACAGATAAGGACACCGAGGCCCACTGAGGGGAGACGCCATGCTTGGCTTGTGGTTAAGGGAGTGGTCCACAGGCATCTCTTTGGGTGTGTGTGATCGTGTGCGACTTTGTGCTGTGTGTGCGGGTCTGAGCTTAAATGCCTGTATCTGTCTGAACGTGGACACAGGAAGAGGCCGCCTGGACATGTTCAGGCCGATTTTGCAAGTGCGTGTCTCTGTGTGGAAAGGAGGCAATGGGCTAGATCCCAGGCAGGTGTGAATGTGTGTCTGTGTGCTCAGCTGTGTGGGAATGTGTGTGTGCGTGTGTGTGTGTGTGTGTGTGTGTGACAGTGCACCAGACGATGCGGATTCACGTATCCACAGCCAAGCTGTGTGTGGCGGAGGGGGGGAGTGAGAAGGGGTAGCTCTAAGAGGCTTGGATGGGGCTGGACCTGAAGTCGAAGGAATGTGGTGGGTGAGGGAAGAGCCTGTCAGGCACGGGCCTGATTATTTATAGACGGATCCTGGTTCATAGATTCCCAATTTTTTTTTTTTAATCTCCTTCACTGTCAGGCCCTTATAAATATTCATGAGTTTCCTGCCTTGGAATATTTAAGTAGTCAGAGGAGGAGTGGGGCGGGCCGTAAGAGGGGAAGGAGAGGGTCCTGGTGGTGATGGGAGGACACGTGGATGGAGAGGACTGGGGTCTCTCTGGAATCGCCTTCTCCCCTCGGGGTTCCTTTTCCAAGCTGCAGTTGGCAAGATGGGGAAGGTTCTCGGCCAATACGGAGATCCCCCAATGCCTATTATTCTTCTTCCCCAGGGGGAAGAGAAGGTATGTATGCTGTTTTCTCAGCTCTGACTGTAGCACGGGCTTGGAAACTTGTTACCCTGAGACTCCGCAGCTCAGGAGGGAGCAGAAGACCCCTCAGATGTGCCATGAAACAATGGAGCTCTGGAGGCAAACTATGGGCAGGGCATGTGTGGCCTGCTGCCTCGTCCCATGGAGGAGAACAGGTGCCCCATATTTTATTTATGGGGAAAAATAAAATGTGCATGTATGGGCCTGCCTCTGTGAATGTCTAACTCTTCGAATGTGTAAGAGACTGTGGCAGCTGATAGAACTGTTCACACAATTTCCAGTTCTCTCTTGGGCACATGATAGGACTGTACTTCTCCAGTGTGGCCCTGGGACCTCCTTTAGCCAACGCCATGTGAATGGAAGTGACCTCCGGCTAAGAGCTCTAACATCCAGCGTGCAATTTGCCACGTTCTTGCCTCAGGAATTGCGGAACTGTGTGTTGATGAGAAGCCTCCAGCAGGTGGCCACACAAGGCAGAGACCCCTGCCAGCCCTCATGTAGCATGAGCAATCGCTCATTGGGTCATGCTAATCCCCCGAGACTTGGGGACTGTGTGTTACGCAGCACAGCCTCGCCTACGCTGACTAGCACAGAGCCTGAGAGTGCGTGAGATGGACGAGTGGCACGTCTGTGTCCGTGTGGCCAAGAACACACGTGAGTCTGTAGCCATGTACAGGCTTAAGTGTGAAAGCATCAGCAACTGTATGCAACTGCACACATCAGTGTATAAACAGGGACTGAGTAAGTCTATGCAAGACTCTGCAGGTGGGTAAGAAAATGTGAATGTGAATGGCGAGGCACTGCACGCACAACTCCTGGGGGCACTGTTCTCAGAGAACACCACGTCCCCTAGAGTAGTGCCACTGTTGTACATATGAAAGTGTTATGACTACGGTGTGGGAGGCTATGTCTGAATGCACTGCCTTGGCTGGCTGGTAGTGTATTTGTGATGCGGTCTGTGCTTCTGTGTGTGTGTGTGTGTGTGTGTGTGTGTGAGGATTTGTATATGGCAGCTGTATCAATGTGCGTATTTGTGCAAAGCGTGTTGCTGTGTGTTTGAGGCACATGCATGGGGTTGTGTGCTGTGTGTGTGTATCTGTTGCAGTGTGACTGCATGAGCCCCTGTGTGTGATGAGCCCGTGTGAAGTGTAAGCGTCACTGTAGTCTCCATCAGAGTGGTCACAGTCAATACGGAAGGAGGGGAATTCCCTGGCAGTTCAGTGGTTACGACTCCAGTGGTTTCACTACCGGGGCCCAGGTTTGATCCCTGGTCAGGGAACTAAGATCCTGCAAGATGTGTGGCACGACCAAAAAACCCCGAAAAACAAAAACAAACAAACAAACAAAAAAGCAAAAATGAGAACAAACAAAACACAGGGAGGGAGGGGAGGCTTGGCTACCCTGGGCATTCCCAAGCTGTCAGCTCTGCTGAACGTGTTTCTAGGCCTATGGGCCTGAGCTGGCTCTGACTTGGGTCCTAGGATGACCTGGCATCGGCAAATAAAATTCACTCCCCCTCATTAGTCCTGGGATATGCCGTGTCATTTACAATGGACATTAATCAAAGAGGTACTCACCAGTTAGAGCAAAGTGGCTCAACAGGTTGGGAGATCCCCCGAGGGCAAGCCTGCTCTCTCCAGCTTTCCCAAGAGAAGCCCATTTTCTGTCTGTATCTTCGTAAGCTCTGCTCTGGTCTCTCTAAGGATATGGGTTCAGCACTGGACCATCTCAGGACTCAGGTTCAACTCTTGTCTATCCCAGGACCAGGGTTTGGCCTTGTCTCTCTCAAACTCATATTGTAGCCCTGACTCACCCAGGACTTGGATTCATTCCTCGGCTCCTGTCTCAGGGTCAACCACGGAGTATCTTAAGACCTCAGGGGTGTATCTCTGCTCTGCCCCAGGACTTGAAATCATCTCCAGTCTCAGGACCTGAGCTGAGCCTGATCTATCTCAGAACCCAGCTTCCCCCAGATCTATCTTAGTATCTGAGCCCACCTTGCCCTAGCTCAGCTTTCAACAATAGGTGGGAAATCAACAGCTGAAGTTTCCTCTTCCTGGGCGTCTCCCCACTCATGGATCGCTTCCCCCACAAGTGCTCAGGCCTCTTGAATGAATGTCCACTGCAAATGATTGGTGTGTTCCAGGATTAACAAGGGTAAGGGGATTTTATTTTTCCAATGCCATTATCTAAAATTCACTAGAGTGGATTTTACGGGTCTTTCAAGGATTATTACAAGGCTTTCTTGATAAGTTATTCCAAACAGCATTAATCTTCAAGAGTTGGGAACTTTACGAGAACCCATCACGAGTCTTACCTCATAAATATTGGAGTTGGACACCCCACTCCCCATCTGATCTCTCTCTAGGCTCATATGCCAAACCTCAGGACAGGAGTTCAGTAAGAGACGTGGAAGAGGGCTTTCTTCATGGGTGTGTACCATGGGGAAGGCCTGCACACCATCACGGGCAATTCCAGCTACACTGGAAGGCTCAAAACATTCTCCGTTCCCCTCCAACGTTCCCTGATCTCCCAGGGAAAATAAGAGCCATAAAATGGAACCCCCTCTTCTCCCCTGACATAATTTACAAACCTTTGCCCCATCCCAGCCCCTCCCTCCTGTTACAGTGGAGGAGCTGCCCTTCATCGTGTAAGGATCACGCAGCTTTTCTCGCCTTGGTCCTCTTCTGCCTTCTTATACAATGTATTGCATTTATCTGTCTCTTGTCTATACTTATCTATCTATCATATTACTTGCCTTTATCTTACATATTTAATCTCTCCCTCTCAAGTGAACTTTCTCTTTTTTTTCCAAGGCATTTTATTTTATTTTATTTTATTTATTTTTGGCTGTGTTGGGTCCTTGTTGCCGCACACGGGCTTTCTCTAGTTGCGGCGGGCAGGGCCTACTCTTCGTTGTGGTGCGCAGGCTTCTCATTGCGGTGGCTTCTCTTGTTGCTAAACACGGGCTCTAGGTGCTCAGGCTTCAGTAATTATGGCACGTGAGCTCAGTAGTTGTGGCACATGGGTTCAGTAGTTGTGGCTCATGGGCTCAGTAGTTGTGGCACATGGGTTCAGTAGTTGTGGCACGTGGGCTCATTAGTTGTGGCTCACGGGCTCTAGAGTGCAGGCTCAGTAGTTATGGCGCACGGGCTTAGTTGCTCCGCGGCATCCCGGACCAGGGCTCGAACCTGTGTCCCCTGCATTGACAGGCGGATTCTTAACCACTGCGCCACCAGGGAAGCCCTCTCATTGGATTTTAAATAAACTCAAGTCTCTCCTATGAAAAAACAAAACGCCTTACTTGACTCCTCCTTCCATCTGTCTACTGCTCCTCTTCTTAGTTGCCTACACTAACTGCCTCCATTTCCTCACTTCCTGAACTCGCACCTCCACTGCTCCTATCTAGTTTCTGACCCCATCATACAACCAACATAGTTCTTGCAAAGTCCACCCATGGCTTCTACGTTTCTAAATCCAGTGGTTGCTTTTCAGCCCACCATCTCTCTTGACCTCTCAGCAGGGTTCAACTCTGTTGACTCTTCTCTCTTTCTTGATATATTTCCTTCTCTTGGCTGCCATCACATATGTTTGCATGGTTCCTTCCTACCCCAGTGCATCTGTTTTGCAGGCTCATCTTCCTCTACCTGGCCATTAAATGTTACTCTAGACCAGGGTAACTCAACCTAAGCACGATGGACATTTTGGCCAGATAACAATTCTGTGCATTGTAGGATGTTGAGCAGCGTTTCTGGCTTCTACCCGCTAGACACCGCTATTATCCCCTCTCAGTTGTGACAACAAAATGTCTCCAGACATTGCCAAATATCTCCCTGGGTGCAAAATCATCTCTGGGTTGAGAACCACTGCTCTAGACTCAGCCTTAGGCTCTCTCTTTACGTCAATCTTTCTCTAAGGATGCTTCCTCTAACCAAATCTTATATCATCACTTGTGTGCATTAACGTCCTTAGAACTCCAAATCCATATATACATCTGACTCCTTGATCCCCTCCTCCCAACACCTTTGGACATGTCAAAAGCACCTCAGTTTCAACATTCTCAAAATGAAATGCAAGATCTTCTCTCTTGAGCCCAGTTCTCATTCAATACTCCCTATGCCACCTTCTCCATCCCCCCAGGCCAGTGGTTCAGATACCCAGGCATTATCCCCAGCCCCATTTCCACTCCCTCACTAAGTCTGGTTGACTTTAACTCCTAGATATTTTTACAACTCATGCAGGGTTCTCCACTCTCTATCACCACTCAATGGTCCAAGCCACCCTCACAATTCAGAAAGTCTATCTGGTCTACCTTGCTCTACGCTTCCTCTTACCAGTCCACTGCACACATGGGAGCCTCAGGGAACTTTTTTTTCTCGTATTTCTTTCCATTATGGTTTATTACAGGATATTGAATATTGTTCCCTGTGCTATACAGTAGGACACTGTTGTTTATCCATTCTATACATAAGTTTGCATCTGCTAAGCCCAAACTCCCAATCCATCCCTCCCCAACCCCCTCCTCCTTGGCAACCACAAGTCTGTTCTCTGTATCTGTGAGGCTGTTTCTGTTTCATAGATAAGTTCATTTGTGTCATATTTTAGATTCCACATGTAAGTGATACCATATGATATTTGTCCTTCTCTGTTGGACTTACTTCACTTAGTATGATAATCTTTGGGTCCATCCATGTTGCTGCAAGTGGCATTATTTCATCCTTTTTTATGGCTGAGAAGTATTCAGTTGTATACATATACCACATCTTCTTTATCCATTCATCTGTTGATGGACATTTAGGTTGTTTTCATGTCTTGGCTATTGTAAACAGTGCTGCTATGAACATACGGGTGTATTATCTTTTTGAAGTATAGTTTTGTCCAGACAAATATATCCAGATATATGTCTTAGGAGTGTGATTGCTGGATCATATGGAAACTCTATCTTTAGTTTAGTTTTTTTTTTTTTAACATCTTTATTGGAGTATAGTTGCTTTACAATGGTGTGTTAGTTTCTACTTTACAACAAAATGAATCAGTTATATACATACATATGTTCCCATATCTCTTCCCTCTTGCGTCTCCCTCCCTCCCACCCTCCCTATCCCACCCCTCCAGGCGGTCACAAAGCACCGAGCTGATCTCCCTGTGCTATGCGGCTGCTTCCCACTAGCTATCTACCTTACGTTTGGTAGTGTATATATGTCCATGCCTCTCTCTCGCTTTGTCACAGTTTACCCTTCCCCCTCCCCATATCCTCAAGCCCATTCTCTAGTAGGTCTGTGTCTTTATTCCTGTCTTACCCCTAGGTTCTTCATGACATTTTTTTCCCTTAAATTCCATATATATGTGTTAGCATACGGTATTTGTCTCTCTCTTTCTGACTTACTTCACTCTGTATGACAGACTCTGGGTACCCTGAGAAAACCATAATATCTTTAGTTTGTTTTTATTTTTGCGGTACGCGGGCCTCTCACTGTTGTGGCCTCTCCCGTTGTGGAGCACAGGCTCCGGACGCGCAGGCTCAGCGGCCATGGCTCACGGGCCCAGCCGCTCCGCGGCATGTGGGATCCTCCCGGACCGGGGCGCGAACCCGTGTCCCCTGCATCAGCAGGCGGACTCTCAGCCACTGTGCCACCAGGGAAGCCCTATCTTTAGTTTTTTTGAGGAACCTCCATACTGTTTTCCATAGTGGCTGCACCAACTTACATTCCCAGCAACAGTGTAGGAGGGTAGGGAAATTTTATAAGGCACATCTGATGATATCATTCTCCCAACCAAAACCTCGTTGGTAGACACCTTTTATTCTTAGGATACAGATAAAACTCCTTAACAAAGTCACAAGGCCCTGCAGGTCTGCCCTTTATTTACCTCTCTGCTTTCATCCTACACTGTCTTTCCCCTCCAAAGCCTTCTTTGCTCTGTTATACTGCCTACACTTTCCCTCACCTCAGAGCCTTTGCATGAGCAATTCTCTCTGCCTGGAATACCCTTTGTTCTCTGCTTCAGATCTCAGTTCTTACTTCCTCTGACCTTCCAGATTAGATCAAATCCCCTTATTAGAATCTCATATAACACCAAGAATCTTTTCCTCAAGCTGTTATCACAGTTGCAATTTATATTTCTCTGTGAATATCTGATCGTTACCTGTCTCCCTGTTTCAAAGGAGGCTCCGTGCACTGCTTGGCTCATCATCTTATCTCCCAGCAAGGGCACACAGTAGGTCCTCAAAAGTACTTGTTGAATAAATTAATGATTGCATAAATGGCCCCAATGCTTTCAGGATTAAGTTTAGGTGACTTGCCCTGGCATTTGAGGTTCTCCATGACCTCAAGGACTGAGCTCTCAGTCCAGGTAAAGGTCAGAGCAGAGACCAAAAGACACAAGACACCAAGTGAAGAATAATAATTGCATAGAAGCAGGAAGTCAGAGGCAGGGATGACCAAGAGAATATAGGCCCTCCAGGGGGTGGGGGAATCTTGGGGAATAAATGGCCTTCCATGGATCTTAGAAGGGGATTCAGGCCATTATATCTTCCTGGTTATTAGGAGGCAGAGTGACCCAGCTGGTATCTGGTCTGCTCTGGTCCCCCCGCGGTCTTTTAGAAATGCTTCCTAGGCCTCTGGTTCTCTGTAAACATCACCCCATTTCTCGGTTCCTCACTTTCTCTTACCCCTAACATCTGATCCATCAGCAAGTCCTGATGGCTCTACTTTAAGACATGTGCCAAATCTGCCCACTGTTCACCATTCCGGATGCTTCAATCCCGGCCCAGCCACCACCGGCTTTTGCTTGGACCATTGCAGTCACCTCCTCCTTGATCTCCCTGCTTCCATGCTCACTCCCTGGAATCCATTCCCCGTCACAGAAGTTAGAGGGATCTTTACACAATGTGAATCAGATCATGGCTCCCCTCTCCACTGCAACTTGTCAAGTGGCTTCTCACTGTATTTAGAATAAAACCCAACAGCTCACTTTGGCCTGTGAGGCCCTGCATGCGGTGTCTCCTGCCAAGCTATAAGACCTTATCCTCTCCTCCTCTAGATCCAACTGGTCCTCTTTCCAGAAGGCAAGAAGCTCCTTCCTATGTCAGAGCATTTGCACTGTGGTTCCCTCTCCCAGAATGCTCTTCTCCCAGAATGCTCTTCCCTCTCCCAGAATGCTCTTCTCCCAGTCATTTCTCTCTCCCAGAATGCTCTTCTCCCAGTTATTTCCCTCTCCCAGAATGCTCTCCTCCCAGAATCTTCTTCTCTCTCCCAGAATGCTCTTCCCTCTCCCAGAATGCTCCTCTCCCAGTTCTTTCCACCACTGACTCCTTCTCATCTGTGTTCACATGTCACCTCTTCAAACTTCTAACTATAAGATGGATAAGTTCTGGGGATATTATGTATAGCATGGTGACTCTAGTTACCAACACTGTATTATATACTTGAAAGTTGCTAAGAGAGAAATCTTAAATGTTCTCACCTCACACACACAAAAATGGTAATTATGTGAGGTGATAGAGGGGTTAACTAACCCTACGGTGATAATTATTTTGTGATACATACATGTATCAGAACATCTTGTTGTACACCTTAAAGTTACACAATGTTATATGTCAATTATATCTCGATAAAGCTGGGAAAAAAGCCACCTCCCCAGAGAGGCTACCCCAGTGTCCTGACAAAATGAGGTTCCCCAGTCACATTACTTTACTCTTGTTATTTTTATTACAGCACTTATCTATCCAACATGAACTTGTTTACGTATTTGCTCTCCCAAGTGCCCAAGGTGTCTGGCATATTGGACAACAAGTGGATTCCTGATACAAGTTGAAAGAGACAAATCCTCCAGTCCAGGGAAATGGAATTGGAACATGGAGGTCAAAGCAATGAAAAGGTATGGAGCCAGGGGGGCCCTGGAGCTGAAGATGCATGGGGGATTGGGGGCTGCAGAAACCAGAGCCATGGGCAGGCTGAAGTGAGGGATGCAGAAATGAAGGGCCCCCAGAGTGGAGGGGAGGACAGGAAAGTGGGGATTTTCTCCTGAATCCAGAGTAGCCCCACCTCCACCACATCCCTCACCCTGGTTTAAGTCTGCACAGAGCTCTTACTGGGTGATACGTTCTCGTTGTGTGCTACTGGTCTCTTCCCACTAAAATGTCAGCTCCACGAGAGCAAGCACCCTGTCTATCTTGTCCACCTGGTTCCTAGTAGGTGGGTAATAAATATTTGCTAACTGAATTGCTAAATGAGTGCGTGAATGACGGCCTTCCGAGTCCCTAAAGCCCCACCTATTGGGTTTTCTGAGACTCCCTCCATTCTTTATCTAAAGCTCCTATTTCACCAGCCCATTTTAGGGGGCTCTATATTCCAAACAGACTCTCTAACACCCTCCCCACCCCCAGGCAGACAGACTGGAACTGTGATGCTTGGAGGCAAATGAGAATGAAGAGAGATGTCAGGGAAGAGTGCACAGTGGGAGAGGAAACCACGGCTTTAATGGACTGACTGACTCTCTCCAACGAGAGCAGGAGAGAAACAGATGAAGCTGAAACGCTGGTGGGACACTGCGGTGGATGCCAGGACGGAAATGCAGAGGACCAGGATCTCTCTGCATTTCAAGGAGAATATTCACAATGGTAGTAACATTTCTACTCAGTGGTAATGATGCTCCTTAACATGCTGGGCGCTACTGTAAGCCACTTCTGAGCATTGGCTGCCGTAATTGGCCCTTATGCAAGGTGGATGTCAAACAGGTGAGAATCTCAGCTAAGACAGCCTGTGAGAGGCTGGCTCAGGGCTCTGTGTTCCTGGATGGCGTTGCCGGGTCACCCAGGCACTCGTGTGACTTGAGACATCCCTTCCGTGGTCCTCCAAAAAGGGTCTGGGGGCAGTTCTAAGGTCACTCTTGTTGCTCTGAGATCTCACTTTGCCAGGAATCTGGGGAATTTGCGAGGGAGTTGGTCATTTGCATCCCCAAATAGTGGCATGTGGGTACTGGGGTACACAGGGGGCTCTGTGACTGTCTGTGGGCATCCATGTTTATCCACAGGCACCTGTGAACATCTACATTCCGGACACATATGGAACATCTGGATACATCAGTGACTAGCTATGTGCATAGGTGCACGTTTGTGTAAATTCAAGCGAATGCCAGTGTGCATCAGTGAGCAAATGCCAGTATACATGCCTCTTGCACTGTTGTCCATAGCCGTGTACATCCCCTTCATTTAGACGTGTTCACAAGCATTCTATTCCCATATATTCTGTGCACAATTTGTGAGCCCACGAGTCAGTCTGCATGAGGACTCTTTATATAAAGAGTAGCCACCTATGTAAACGCACACTGCCTAAACCCACAAACAGCTCTGCCACAGTGTGCCCATCACACAGGGGAATGCCCCCCTCTACATACCCACAACCCTCTGTGTGCTATTCTGGACAGCCACGTACATATGTGTAGGTCTATCCAGAAGCCACAAACATGTTACGCAACTGTGTCCCTTCAAGAACCCTCGCACCCTTCCATGTATAATCCTCCAGGTCCATTCGTGTCCATCCTGTAGCCTTGAGCATTCCTACACTCTTCTCAGTAGGAACTGACATCTGTATACATTCTGTCAGTTGCACTCTTAGGTCTCCCCGACTAACTCATTAGCACTGCAGTCAGTCCTGAAATATTCCTGAAGAATTTATGCGTTACTAATAAGCCTGGTGTTCTGCTGAGGTCACATGACACTTACAAGGGCTAATGGAGCCAGCTTCGGCCAACAGGTCTGGGGAATCCTTGTTTCCTGGAATAGCAAGAGAATGTATTCACCAGAATGAGCAAATTTCTCTTCCTTCTCACTGCACCAAATGTCCCAGCCAGTGCCTGTCTGCAGAACTGAAGTCAGATTTCAAGATAGTTTATGGCCCCGACACTACCCCGGCATCACACTAAGGACTGTATCTCCAGATTTGTCATTATATCTTAGGCTGCATCACTCTGATGGGAGCTACACTGAGGGTTGCATCAACAGACTGTGTGGGGTGGGAAGGTGCAGGCAGAGGTGAGAAGTAATCCCAAGGAACCTGGTAGGACTGTAGCAATGGGGGAAATGGGGACCCTGATGCCATGCACTGGCGGAGGGAAACTACAGAGGACAGAGGAGCAAATAGTGCATCGAGAGTTAGAACTCGGGGACTCCCTGGCTGTCCAGTGGTTAGGACTCCACGCTTCCACTGCAGGGGACACGGGTTCGATCCCTGGTCAGGGAACTAAGATCCCACATCACACGCGGTGCAGCAAAAAAAGAAAAAAAAGAGCTGGAACTCAACTCTCCTGACCCACCAGCGCTGAAGGGGATGTGGAAACTCAGAGTGCAACAGCTGCAGGGGTGGCAGCGGGTGGGGGTGACCAGTTCCTCCTGGAAGTTGTAGATATTGTTATGGCTCTGTTATCCCTGCCAGGGGGGTTCTGCAAGACATAGTCTGCCTTGCACTTGAGGATAAATGCTTAACCTGCAAGTGCAGACCTTCACTGCATGGCATAGGAGCCATCCTGTGCCCTGTGCCCTGCCACGTGCCACATCCTCTGTTGGGGTCCTCATGCTCAGGCGTCCCCCACATGAGAGACATGCTCTGACCTGCTCCAACATGTCCCGTGTGCTCAGATATGCCTGGTGGCCATCGGACTCTCCTTACACGAAGGGACATGTTCGCCATGAAGACATACCCCAACATGTTCAAACATGCCACAACATGCCCTGACATGCAGGGAAGGCTCCAACATATGCACACATGCCTTGGCATGCTCTGGGGGACCAGCAGGTCTCCAGCCTCTGCCTGAGTCTACGCGCCTGAGGCCACCTTGCCATTCCCGATGGATTGTAGGGCAGCAAGGAGAAGGCTGTTATAAATTAAACATTGAGACGCTACCTGAGCACCAGACTGTCATCCAGTCATTGGCTGGTTTTCTCCCAGGAGACGGCGGGACCTCAGGGTTGGGGAGAGGGCAGGGGAAGTGACTCGCTTAATTCATTAGTCCTAATTGAGATATCTTTGTAAATATCCCTTTATGGAAGGACACGATCCCATCATTTCCTGGGAATTTGCCATCTCTGTTTGTCTCCAACCCCTGAGTATCGCAGAAATGCCAACAAAAGAAAGAGCAGTCCGAAGGGCTGCTGGAGACTTAGCCGTGCTTCTGATAATGAAGACAACACCGAGGGGCAGGCGAGGAGGCTCAGAGATACACAGAGATCCAGGCGGCGTGGCAGCCAGAGAGACAGGGAGATGGGGAAACTGAAATACAGGGCAGAAGGTGTCACAATAAGAAACACAGGCAGAGTCAGAGATGCAGGCTCTGAAACACAGCCAGAGGGAGAGACAGCCAGAGACAGGCAGAAAAGCTTCACACGAGGGAGGACCAGAAGTGGGGACAGATGGGCCACGCGTGGGCCAACAGACCTCCCTCTGCCTTTTTCTGCCTCACCCAGTCTCCCATCTCCTGGGCACACTACCCGCTGCAGCAGCAGCAACAATCAAGCCTGATTCCTCTTTGGCCCTTGCAACCCTCCCCTTCTCTCACCCTCCCCCACTCACTCCTGCAATCATCTCCCTTGTTCAAAATGAGCTTCTGCAGCTGCAGCCCAGACAGCTGTTCCGTCTTGGAGCCAGCGCTGGGGCCTGGCGGCTGGGTCCTAGAGGGATGCCCTCCTGGGCAGCAGAGGGGAGTGGGAATGGTGGGGGAGGGCACAGGGTCACCTGGAGCTTGGGCACCCACCCACCCTTTACCCTGGGCTGAAATCAAAGCTCAGCCTCCATTCCCAGCATCTCCAGGGGTACAAACATCTCCTCCCTTGTCCCCCCAGGGCCTTCAAGGGCTGATGCTGGTCTGGCTCATCCTGTCCCACTCACTGAATCCTGCCCAACACCCAACATACATTCTGGCCCTGTCCTGTCTCAGGAGCTCTCTTAGGTCTGAGAATTTGAGTCTCTCCCCCACTCCCTGTCAGGGTCCTGGACCGTGATACAGTAACTACGGCGACATGGAAACAGAATTCTAGAGAGAGAGAGACAGAATCCTGACAGACAGACATAGACTGAGAGACAGAGATGGAAGAGATATAGTGACAGAGACACAAAGAGGCAGAGATGGCAGAACCAGAGACAAAAGAGACACATAGAGATAGAGACACACAGAAAGGATGACACAGACTTAGAGACAGAGATAGAGACAAGACAGAGATGGAGAGAAAACAGAGAGCAGCATAGAGACAAAGAGACGCAGACATGAGACACAGGCAGAGAGAGAGAACAAAAGTCTATCATATGTTGTAGATACATCGTGAAGACAGAGAGGAATAAAGACAACTAATGAGACAGAGATATGTGAGAGAGACACACACACAGAGACAGACTCAAAATACAAAGTTTAAAAATAGAGAAGCCTCAAGGCTGAGACAGAGAGAGACAAGGACTGAGAACCAGCTTGGTCCCTCAGATCTCCCAGTGGCAACTTCTTCACTCCCACACACAAACACACCCAACGCCACATCAGACTCTCTCAAAACGCCTGAGCCTCCCCCAGAAGCCTGCTTTTTCCTCGCCCAGCTTTGCGGTTGCTCCTCTCTTGGAGTTTCACAAAGAGGCGTCAGCCGCCCAGGGCAGGAGGTGAGAAGGATGCTGGGGGCACGAAGACACCAAGACGCAGAAACCAGAGGTTCCCTCTGGAAGAGGAGGAAGCCAGTTTTAACTACACTCAAGCAGCCCCAAAGCCCAGACCACCTCCCTTGGTAGCTGTCCATGGTGCTGTTGTTGGCAAAGGCAACATCTCAAGCCATTTCTATGTGTTGCATCAAGCTTGGGGTCTAGAGTGGCAGTCAGGTATCTGCCTATCTCGCCAGATCCTCACACGCCACCTGCCATCCCATCCCAACACCTTCACACACCCTGTTCTCTTGGCCTCTCTCCCTCCACGTTACCAGCTCTGTCTTTGCCCAACTCTTACTCATCCTTCATGTCTCAGGGCAAACATCACCTCCTCAGGGAAGCCTTCCTTGATTAACCCTTCCCAAATTTCTGCCCTCACGGCCCCCACCAATCTTTAATTATATAGCCATCTGCACAATTCCAAGTTCACTGTGTCTCCCTATGAAGCTTTGTGAGGAAAGAGATCAAGTTTCTCTTGTTCACTGCTGTATCCCCAGCCCCCAACACAGGACTTGGCACACAGAAGAGCTCAGTGATTGCTAGTCAGGGATGACTCTGCTCTCTGGTGGCAAGATCTATGTCTGACAGACAGACATAGACCGAGAGACAGAGATGGAGAAAGTGACAATGTGCACATTTGTTGGAAGGGTTGAGAAACAAAGACACGATAAAAAAAAACTATAAGAAGCAGACACTTCTGAGCAATGGGAGAAGACTAAGTGGTCACAGAAATACTCATCAAGGCTCAGAAGTTTCACCAGGAGGACAAAGGGGCAGTGGTCTCATGGGGCAGAACTGAGACCATTCAGGAAATACCTATGGCCCCAAATGAGAAAATCCCAGTGATAACAAGACGGACAAAGTTTTCACTCAGATAGCACTTCTGTTCTGTTGGTGGTAAACAAACAATTACCAAGATGATTTCAGATCATTATGAGTACTGAGAAGATAATAGAACAGGTTCAAATAATAAAGTGGGGACACTGTAGCTGGGGTGGTCAGGGGAGCTGTCTCTGAGCAGGTGACATTTGAGCTGGAACAGGAGGGGTGAGAAGGAGCTGGCTAGAGGGAGGACTGGAGGAAGGATGTTCCCAGAGGATGGGAACAAGTGAAAAGTTCCAGAGGCAGGAAAAGCAGCAAGGGATGGAAGAGTGATCTAAGATCTGAGACTCAGGCAGGGGTCTAGCGATAATAATAATAGCAAACCTTATAGGCACCTTCCACATGCCAGGCACATGGCTGAACACAATGCTATATGGTACAATCTACTATTATCCCCATTTTATGGATGAAGAAACTGAGGCTTACCAAGTTGGGCCAGGATAAGGAGTTTAGATTTGGTGCAAGTGAGACAGGAAAATGTTAAAATGAGATAAATTTCATACTCACAATCTAGAAGGATTTTCTAACAATCAGCTCTTTTGAAAAATGCAACTGACAGCCTCATATTCTTTTCCTGCTCCAAACCCCTTCAAGTTTCCCATCCTTTGACACTCAGAATGAAGTACAGACACCTCAGTCCAAATCCCTTTGTGACATGGACCCCTCTGGCCACTCAGGCCACTTCCACATTCTTCCCAACCTGGCACATTGTCTTCAGCAACTCCGAACAGCTTGCAGTGTCCGTCCTCAACAGGATGTTCCTCACTTCTGAGCCTTTGTCCGTGCTATTCTTTCTGTCTGGAATGCCGTTGCTCTGTTTTCACCTGGCCAGTTCCTTCTCCACTTTTAAGACTCAGTTGGACATCACCACCTCCAAGAAACTTCCATTGCAACCTGGCTGATTTCAGTGCCCCACTTCTGTGCCCCAACAGCATTCCAGAAATATCTCTGTCTCTACACATGCCATGTCGTGTCACAAGTACTGTTGATGAGACAGCGATCTGATTGAAGCCGGGGCATTATTCATCTCTATATTCCATAGTCTAGGACCCTTCCCAGTACAAAGTAGGCGCTCAATAAATATTTCCTGACATATTGAGGTGTTTGAGCAAAAGCCATTAAGTCCACAGTTAGGAACAGGTGAATAGGCAGGTGTGGGTCAAATCCACAATAGGCCTACTTTTCTCTACCTCCTTGGTCCCTACCCTGGTCCAGCCCCCATCATCACTCACCTAGACCAGTGCTGTGGCCGCCTCCCCAGTCTCCCAGCTCTCACCCTCACCTCCTACAGTCTGTCCTCCCCACAGGGGCCAGAGAAAAACTGTGAACACCTGAGTTAAGTCTCATCCCTCCTTTGCTTAGCACCCTCCCTGGCATCCCATTTATTCACTTAACAAGTATTTATTGAACACCAACTATGTGCTAGACCCAGTGCCAGGCACTGGAACTATAACTGTCAACATAAATGGATTTTTAAAAAAATCTCTGCCCTCATGGAGCTGACATTACAGTGGGGAGAATCAGACAACAAAATAAATATCAACTACACAGTGAATGTTAGAAGGTTAAAAGTGCATGTTGAAAAGGAAAGCGTGAAATGAGGAGAGGGAATGCATGAGAAGTTGCAAGTTAAATCTAAAATCCCTGCAAGTCCCTCTCCCCCGAACATGATGTGGCTCCCACCACCTCCCTGCCCTCATCTCTTCTCACTTTCCCACCTCACTCGCTCTGCTTCAGCCACACTGGTTTCCTCACTGACTCTCCAAAATTTCAGGCATATTCCCACCTCAGGGCCTTTGCACTTGCTGTTCCCTCTGCTTACTTCCTTCAGATCTCTGCTCAAATGTCACCTACTCAATCTAAAATAGTCCCCCCCAGCACTCTCCACTCCCCTTATATTGCTCTATGCTTCTTCATAGTACAGGTATCACCATGTATTATAAATTTATCTGTATACTTATTTATTTCTCCCCTACCCTGCCCTAGAATGTCAGCTCCACAAAGACAAGGATTTCTGTTTTGTTCACTGTCATATCGCTGGCACTTAGAATAGCGCCTGGCACATAGTAGGTGCTCAATAAATATTTGTTGAATAAATGAATGAGTGAATGAATGAATGGAGAGACCCTCCAAGAGAATTCTTGTTGTAGAATAAGAGGAAGAGGGATCAGTAGTGTATTTAGGGCTGTTCATAAATATTTGGCCGCTCTTCTCTGTCCAGGTCATAGTAGGACCACACTTCTCACCCTCTTTGAGGTTAAGCATGCCATGTGACTTGTGCTGGCCAATGAAATGTGAGCAGAAGTAACGTGTCACTTCTAGGGAAGAGTTTTAGGAGCCAGTGGGGGCTACGCTGTACCTTCCTTTCCCTGCTTCAGTGATCATGTCACCATAGAGCCTGCATCATTCTAGGTCCATGACGACCATGGACAGAGCTCTCCAGCCAACACGGATACAGAGTTCAAGCACAAAATAAACCTGTGCAGTATTAAACCACCGAGATATGAGGCCACGAGTTATGCCAGTGTTACCTTGCCTCTCTTGACTGATAGTGAGTATTGGGGTCCTTCCCCCCTGCACAGAAAACTGTCAAGAAAACACATAGATTCTGAACTTTGGTTTTTACTGGGAAGTCCTCAAACAGCCTCTTGCTGATAGCTGCTCAGACCCTCCCTGTTCCTCCCATGAGGAAAAGGGTCCTCCCCAAACAGAATATCCCTCCTCCATCTCCCCTTCCTTCCCTCCATCCCTCAAGGAGGAGGGGATGGACAAGGGCATAACATATAGGATGCAGGTAACTCACTTCAGGCCCCGTAATGACGGCAGCTGCTGGCCATGGGGCTGACAATTCTTAGTCTGGTTCTGAATTTATGACCCCCCAGGTGAGAAGCCATTCCACTGAAGGCTCCATCCCACAGGGATGGTTTATGGCTGGGAGTTGGCCAAAGGGAGTAGCAGTGGCAGCTTCTCCCTCCCCGCCCCCCTTTCAGGGATGATCTGTAACACCATCTCTCAGAATCTCTTAGCATGCTAAACTGTTTCTCTGGATCAGATCGGGGAGGGGAAACCAGAGACAAGAATGGCCTGAGGGTCTGGGCTCACCCCTACCTCACAGAGAATGGCCTGAGGGTCTGGGCTCACCCCTACCTCACAGAGATCGTTTTTAAAGTCCAGACCAGCATCCAACTGTCTGCCTCATGACTGGGAATTCTCACTACCTGGGTTCCGGAACCCCTCAGCTTACCCACGTCGGTGCCCTGTAGCTTCGCACAACTCCTCCTTACTGAGCACTGACCCTGTACCTCCTCACTTCCATTTGTTCTCCCCAATCCTTAGGAAGGTGCATTATTGATTTAGACACTTGACAAATATTTATTCCATGCCTATTACGTGCTTGGCTACAAACTCTCCTTACTGAACACCTACTATGCAACCAGCTATCTTTCCATTTGAAGATGGAATCCTTATGAAGATGCGATTGTTGATTCAGCCACTTGACAAATATCTGTTGTAGGGCTCCTCTGCATCAGGGCTTAGGGTTCAATAGTGAGTAAAACACAGATGTTCTCATGGATCCTGTGGCTTAATGGGGACTCTGAACTCCCCTTGACTAATGAGGTTATTGGAGTTTAGAGAGATTAAATAATTTCCCCAAGGTCATACCACTGGTAAATTGCAGGAGCAGAATTCAAACCCAGATTCATCTCAGAGTCCTGCCACTAACTGAGCATTTACTACGTCAGGCACTGAGCTGGGATTTTCAAGCATATACACATTTGACATAGAGGAGGTACTCAATTATTTTGTTGAATAAACAAAATGGGTGGATGGATAGAGAGATGGATGGATGGAAGGATGGATGCGTGGAAGAATCAATGGAGAGAGAGATGATGGATAATGGGTGGATGGAAAGATAGATGGGTGGAGAGCTGGATGGAGAGATGGATGGAAAGATGGAGAGATGTATGGATGGGCAAATGGATGGATAGGTGAGTGGACGGATGGATGGGTGGATGAAAGGATGAGTGTAAAGATGGATGGATGGAGAGATAGATGGAAGGATGGATGGATGAAGGGCTGGATGGTAGACCTCTTACTCACCACAGTTCTGTGAGGTAGGAATTATCATTCTCATTTCATAGATGGGAAACCGCACCTCAGAACGGTGATGTCACTGGGCCAGAGTGCAAGTCGTGGAGCAAGTTAAGGGAAAGTCTGGATTTCAACCTATGTCTATCAGACTCCCAAGGCACTTTCCTGAGCACCCTCATGTCACAGTCCCCTCCCAGGTGCTACCCTGAGTTACTTGGCATCTCACTCCATAGAGCTCTTCTGGCAAGGCTTAGTGAGACTGAGGGATGGGGTGGGGTTCAGGAATGCGAGAACTATTAGCTTTCAGCAGGTGATTTCATGGAAGCATTGAATCAAGGTCCAGCTACAGATGGGCTAGAGTGAAGACCAGGTCAGTTTGGGTACACACACACGCTCACACTTACAGAAAAATCATGAAACACACAGGAATCCACCCACATGCATACAAACCAGGCACACACACCATTCATAGACCACTCACAGATACACACTTGAACATATATGCACACACTTCTAAAGACATACATGTCCACATTTATATGCACAAGACATGTACTTGTACATATTTGCAAAGACACATATACACACACAAAATCATAACTCAGAGACATGCTCTTATACACTATGTACACGTTCCCCAGACATACATGCTCTCATTTACACGTATGCTCTACATAATACATGAACACATTTACACTGACTCAAACTTTTTAGATGGTAGGGGAGGGGAATCTGACTTCTGATTTCAATGAGACACCATCTCTCTCCCCCCTCAGAAGGCAATAGCAAGAAGTCTGTCTCAGACTCATGTATATAAACTTATATGCACACATGCAATTACATACATGCAAACCCATAGTCAGGGACATACAACTGCAGACACATCCACACCGAGATACAGCGAGTACTCAGGGACACACCCACACTCGTTCTGGGATGCACCCTCATATACAGGCAGACACACTTGTGCCCTCATGCTAGCAAAGCACATACACTTTCTCACACCCTCCACTCACACACACACCCATACACACATCATGCATAGATAGATACACCAGGACATATTCAAATATCGCTTGATGTGACAGATAAACACTGTTTCACACCTTGGCTTCAATTCTGAGGATTTAAACTGCAAGCCCTCACCTGGGCCAAGCCCAGGGACAATTCCCTCCAGGAGCTGGACAAAGCCTGAGCACAGGGCACCCCCCTCTCCACTTGCCCACAACGCTTGGGAGCAAAGACCTCTTAGCTTTCAGTGTGGTGGCAGTTGGAGGCTAAACAGGGGGGCTGATGAAGTTGGCAGAACATCAAGCAAGAGGGGGAGCCCCCATGAATCCCAGTTCCAGGTATTGGGAGGAGTCCCGAAACCAGATTGAAGAGGGTAAGGAATGGGAGGGAAGGGGCGTATCTGGAGGAGGCTGAGGGAAGTTTGCAGTGGAGGATGTCTCCTCCCCTCTCCCCAGGACCCCAGGACCACTATTATTAACCCCGAAGGAGTGCCCCCTTGCCCCCCTTCACCCCCCAGCCAAACTCTGTGGCTTGGGAAGCTGGAGGATGAAGGTGATAGAAGAGGATAGGATGGGACGGGGGAGGGGGCAATCCTGCAGTTTCTGGGGGCAGCATGAGCCCCAACCCCGGCTCCCACCCCAGTACGAGACCGGGCCTCCTACGGAGGGTCAGTTATGGGAATAAATATTCAGCACGTGGTGAGGCAGGTAATGAGGAGGGAGATGCAGGGGGTGGGGTGTTGTGCAGGGGAGAGAAAAGGAGAGACAGAAAAAAAAAAGATACAAACTCGGAGACAGCGCGACAGAGACAGACAGAGAGGAAAATAGAGACGCAAACCAGAGGAAAAAGAATAGAGTGAGACAGAGAGAGACAGAAAGAGAGAGACATAGAGACAGAGACAGAGAGAAGAGAGGGAGAGAGAGAGACAGACAAGGGGCTACTCAGAGACACCGAGACACAAACAGGGAGAGATGCTGAAGGTGGAGACCCTCGGAGACCCGGAGACTTCCCTATTCGGAGGCAGGGTTCCAACCAGCCGCCCGAATCTACCCTCCAGCTCCGCCCCACTCAGCCGGGACCAGGCTGAATTCCGCAGCCCTTCCGCCTGCGCCCCGGGGCCAGAGCGAGCCTAGTACATTGTTGCCGCTCGGACATTGCACACTAATAATAAGAAATAATAATAATAACAATAATAAAAGGCGCGGAGGTGGCTGCGGGTCCTAGGGCTCCTCCGCCTCCGCGTCCAGTCCCCAGCCCCAGGAGGGCGCTCCCCGGCCGGGCGCGCCGGGAAGCTGGGGGGCGGGGGCCCCCGGGGGCTGCTGCTGCGGCGGCGCGAGCACCACGCCCCCCGGGAGCGCCCCCTGCGCGGCGGCCACTCACGATTTTCTCGGAGGCGCCCGCGCGGGACACGGTGCCGTTGAGCCCCACGAGCGAGGGCAGCGTCTGCGACATCCAGTTGGTGACCATGGCCATGGTGCTCAGCACGGCCCCGATCTTGAGCAGCGGCACCGACATCGCGCCCCCGCCTCATGCCCCGCGGCCGCCCGCCGCCTGGTGCTCGGTCCCTTGCCACCCAGCCGCCCAGGGGACGCGAGCGCGAGCTGGGGGGCCGGGGCCGGGGCCGGCCGGGGGGGCTCGGGGACGCGGGCTGCGGCTCGGCGCGCCCGGCGGGCTCCGCTTATAAAGCGCCGCCTCGGCCCCCCCCCCCCACCCCCTCCCGCGCCTCCCACAGCCTCCGCGCCGGGCACTTCCAGCCGCTGTGACGTCACGGCTCCGGCCCGGAGCCCGGCGGGGGGCGGGCGGCGCCCCGGCTGTCCCCACCCCTCTCCCCCGGCCTTTCAACCCCTCTGTCCGGGATCGCCCCACCCCGCAAGGGGCCCCCTCCGGCGGTATTCCCCACCTGCCCCCCACCCCCCGCCGCGGCATTCCCAGCCCCGCCCCCAGCGGTGTTCCCGCCCCTGCCCCCGAAGCGAGGTATTCCCGGGCCACCCTCCGCTCACAGCCCCTTTCAGAGCCCCGGGCGCTCGGCCTGCGTTTAAATGGGCAGCCGCCCCACCCCGTGCACCCAAAGCTGGCAGGGGGCCGGAGTCGCAAGTCCCCACCCACCTACTGTTAGGACACCGACCCCGGCTCACTAAAACCCGGGAGAGCAGGTATGGGGCGGTGGGCTCCAGTGCGCTCCCTTGAATCGGGTGGCCAAGTGTTTCCTTTTCCCTTGGGGAAGGGGCTTCCCTGGTACCAGGACCACTTTGGGGACCGCTTGGTTGTTTCCGAACGAGGGAAGCGCAGAGTGGCAGGTCCGAAAGCAACAGGCGATTACTGGGATATGGGGAGTGGGGTCACTTCTGCAGCAGGAGGACCCCCATGACTCCAGGGGGCGGCATTACAACCCCGGACGGCCGACACGGGAGCTAGCCTTTTGCCGGCAAGTCCCAGCTGGGTCTCCACTCACAACTTGGACTTGGGGTGGGGGCGGGGAACTGATACTTCGGACCTTCCTCCAGACCCCAGGGAGCAGCTCCGGGGCCCGCCCTTTCGAAGGAAGGGGGAGTGCAGTGCCCCAGCTTTGCACCCACGCACCAGCCGGCGGCGGGGCGGCGAGGCCGCCAGGAGGAGAGCCCGGCTGGTTTAATTTCCTCTGTTTTCCCTGCACTCACGCCCTCTCGTGGCGTCCCCGCATCACCTCGCGCTGCCGCCGCGGCCGCTGCAGTCGCCCTCAGTTCGCGGCCGCCGCCGCCGTATGGAGGCGGCGATGACTCAGGCCTTTCCCTGGGCCGTGGCAGCTCACCGAGGGCTCGTCTCGGGAGAAGCGCTGAACATGGGGGTAGGGATGGTGGGGGTCTTGAAGTATCCTTTTTTTTTTTTAGCTTAACAGCAGGGAGAGGCAGGTTCTGCCCCTATGGGACTTCCAGCAATGACCTCTCTCTGCCTCAGTTTCCTCATCTGCAAAGTGGGTGGTTTAAGGACCCATGGACCTAATACGTGTAAATGGCTCCTGTGTCCTGAGAATCAAGTGAAAGCTTTATTGAACATCTACTATGTCCCAAGCACTGTAAACAACAGATTTAAAAAATGCCTGCCTGGGACTTCCCTGGTGGCACAGTGGTTGGGAATCTGCCTGCCAATGCAGGGGACACAGGTTGGAGCTCTGGTCCGCGATGATCCCACATGCCGTGGAGCAACTAAGCCCCAGTGTGGCAGCTACTGAGCCCGTGCTCTGGAGCCAGCGAGCCACAATTGCTGAGCCCCTACACCAGAACTACTGAAGCCCACGCACCTAGAGCCCGTGCTCCACAACGAGAGGCCACCGCAATGAGAAGTCGGTGCACCACAACGAAGAGTAGCCCCTGCTCGCCGCAACTAGAGAAAGCCTGCACGCAACAAAGACCGAGTGCAGCCAAAAAATAATTAACTAATTAATTATTTTTAAAAATGCCTGCCTATGTGGAGATGAACATTCTATGGAATAAGTCAGACAACAAGTGGGGGTGGGGTGGGGAGTAAAATACCTAGGGTATCGGGAGGAAGGGGCATATGGACTAGGTAGGGGAGTAAAACTTTAATCGAGGTGGTTGGGGAATGTGACATTTGAGCAGAGACCTGAAGAAGGTGAGGGAGGGAGCCATTTGGATATCTGAAGGAAGAGTTGCAGGCACCAAGAACAGCAAGTGCAAAGGCCCTGGGGCAGGAGGATAAGTGTTCAAGGAACAGGAACGAGGCCAGTGTGGTTGCAGCAGAGTGAACTGGGGCAGACTGGGGAGAGATGATGCTTGTAAAGCACTTTGCCTGGGGTCTGGAACATGGTGTTTCATAAATAGTAGCTGACATTGTAATGATTTGCAGCTGATAATGAGCTTTAAAAAATGAGATACCTCCTTGCCTACTTGTACTGCAGCTTGCATTTATGAGTACTGAACACTTTGCAAACACACTTGCTGAGTACTGGATGCAACCTCCCATGAACAGTACAGCAACTTCCCTATTTACAAGAGAGGAAACTAGGCTCAGAGAGGAGAGGGGACCAGCTCAAGGTGACCCAGCACATAAATGGGAGCCCAGGATTTGGACCTAGGTGGGTCTGATTTCAGACCTGGGCTCCAAGCCCTTCCTGTTTAGATAATCTGGAACCCAATGAGACTCTCTCACTCTCTCACCATTGGTGATGCAGGAAACTGCCCTGCCTCCTCCCAGCCAAACTCCTCCAAGGAGTGGTCTACACTCACATCTGCACTTGCTGTCTCTGCTTCCTTACCTCCCACCTCCTGTATGCTTCCAAAACTCCTCTCACTAACGGCACCGGTGACCTTACGATTTGCTGGTCCCACAGTCTCACACAAGCCCTCATTTAGTCACTCTCACAGGTAAGTCTTCATGAATCATTCCCTCCTTCTTGAAAGTCATTTGTCCCTTGACTTAAAGGCTGCACTATCACTGTCTCCTGCCTTATCCCTAAATGTCTCCTACGGCTTTGCCCTAGGTCCCTAGCCACTGTCATTCTGTATACTGTGCCTGGACCATCCATCACACTCACATGTAGGGTTTAGGTTCCATTTGGCACACTCCCACCTCAGGACCTTTGCACTTGCTGTCTGCTCTACCCAGAGCACTATTACCACAGATACACATGCAGATTGTTCCTTTACTTCATTTATATTTCTGCGCTATCATTGTGCAAGTCAGAGCAATGCCCTACCCTTCTCCAGAAAACTACACTTCCCAGGGTCCCTGGCACACTGGCTTCCTATTAGTCTCACCCAATGAGAGGCACTGGAGGGAGACTGGAGAGTGGGGAGGAAGGGAGAGGCCAGGGTATTTCTTCTCTCTCTTTCTGCTTAGGGTGGGGGTGTGTATTCTGACGGCGGCCATACTTACTCCATGATCCCATGATCCCAGCTCCCACACAAGAAACTTTTCTTCATCACACTTCATCACACCCTTTTGTCATGTGCCTCCAGTAGCTCTGTGCTGTGGTTTATTCCTGATCATCCCATCAGTCTGGCTTCTCAACTCTTCCATCTCACACTTAACCAATTCTCTATATTAAATTTCCTCTCTTTGAAACACCTAGACTGGTTTGTTTCCCTGATGGGTCTCTGAGCGATTTGGCTACCGTATCCTGAAAGACATCCCCTGGCCACCTCATCTACAACAGCAACCCCTCTGCCCCCGTCCCCTCCTCTGCTCTATCTTGTTGAACAACATTTATCACCATGTGACATTATATTGTACTTCTATTTGTTTATGGTTTGTCTCTTCCACTAGACTTTCAGTTCCGCAAGGGCTCCTACATGGCTGTGTTTTTTACAGCCTCATCCCTAGGGCTTAGCACAGTGACTGGCACATAGTAGGTGCTCAAGAAATTGTTTATTGACTGACTAAATGAATCTACAGCTGAGGCTCCCAAAAGCATTTCTGCAGCCCAGATCTCCATCTAGAGCTCAAACCCCTATGCCCATCTGCTTCTTGGACATCTCCACTTGTGTGTTTCACAGGACTAATAGCACATGACACCCGCCAGAACAACCTCAATCAAAAGGCAAGGGCTTCCCTGGTGGCGCAGTGGATGAGAGTCCGCCTGCCTATGCAGGGCACACGGGTTCGTGCCCCGGTCCGGGAAGATCCCACATGCCGCGGAGTGGCTGGGCCCGTGAGCCATGGCCGCTGAGCCTGCGCGTCCGGAGCCTGTGCTCCGCAACGGGAGAGGCCACAACAGTGAGAGGCCCACGTACCGCAAAAAAAAAAAAAAAAAGACAGGCAGTACCAAGTATCGGTGATGAAGTGGAGAAACTTAAACCACTTTCTAGTGGGAACATAAAATGCTGCAACTACTTTAAGAAACAATTTAGCAGTTTCTTAAAATGTAAACTGAAATTTACCATAAGACGCAACAATTCCATCTACCCAAGAGAAATGAAAGCCTATGTCCATGGAAAGACTTGCATGTGAATATTCATAACAGCATTGTTCCCAATGAATGAAACAATTCACATGCTCATCAACTGGTGAATGGATAAACTGTGGTACATGCATACAATGGAATGTCGTTCAACGATAAAAAGGAACGAACTACTGATACATGCTACAGCATGGATGGACCTCAAAAATATTTTCCTAAGTGAAAGAAGTCAGACACAAAAGGCCACACTTTGTATGAGTAGTTTACACAAAATGTCCAGAGAAAGCAAATACATAGAGACAGAAATTAGATTAGTGATTGCCTGGAACTGGGGATGGGGTGGGGATGGCATGAGGGATTTTTTTTTTTTTTTTTTTTTTGCGGTACGCGGGCCTCTCACTGTTGTGGCCTCTTCCGTTGCGGAGCACAGGCTCCGGACGCGCAGGCTCAGCGGCCATGGCTCACGGGCCCAGCCGCTCCGCGGCACGTGGGATCTTCCCGGACCGGGGCATGAACCCGTATCCCCTGCAGGCGGACTCTCAACCACTGCGCCACCAGGGAAGCCCCCGGCATGAGGGATCTTTTGCGAGTGATGGAAATGTTCTAAAACTGGATTGGGGTGATGTTTGTACAACTCTGCAAATTTACTAAAAGGCATTGAGTAGCACACTTAAACAGGTGGATTTAATGGTATATAAATTATATCTCAATAAAACTGTTTAAAAGGAGGAATATACCTAAACTTTCCCTGCAAGTTCCCTCCCCCCAGGAGCCCTGCACTGACATGAGAATGAGTCCTTCCTTAAATTTTGCACCCTAGATTTCTTGCTTGCCTCACCCTGGTCCTGGACCAAATGTACCCACAGTTAGAAACTACAGATAGTGCCCCTCTCACCTTCCTTCTCTTTCCCTACTCCATTCAAATTATCACCAATGCCAGCTGAAACTGATATAGAAATATCTCCAGAAAGAATCCCCTTCTCACTGTCACCATCATTACTCTAAACATCGTGTTGGGGAGTGCTACAGATTGAATGCCTGTATCCCTCCCCAAATTCATATGTTGAAAGCTAATCCCCAATGTGATAGTATTTGGAGATGAAGTCTCTGGGAGGTGATTAGTTCAAGAGGGTGGAGCCCTCATGTATGGGATTAGTGCCCTTATACAGAGACCCCCCCCAGAGAGCTCCCTCTCCCTTCCATCATATGAGAAGGCACCAAGAAACTGGTCCTCACCAGACACCAAACCTGACAGCACTTTCACTTTGGTCCTGGACTTCCCTAAATCCAGAACTGTGAGAAATAGATTTCTGTTGCTTGTAAGCCACCTGGTCTATGGTATTCTATGATAGCAACCTGAACACACTAAGGCCAGGTGCCATGAAAAGAAATTTTTTTTCCCTGACCTGAAAATGATCAGGAGGAAAAAAGTTCATAACTCTCAGAAACAATAACAATAGTTGCTAAGGTTTATTGAGTACTTATGAGCTCGGCACCATCTGCAACAATGTACATGTAATAACTCATTTAACCCTCAGAATACCACTGTGAAGTAGATTGGGTTAAATTCCATTTTTTTTAATGAGGAAATAGTGGCACAGAGATGCTAAGAAACTTTTCCCAGCCCCCAGGAATCTATCCCAGACAGTCAGGCTCCAGAGTCTGGAGCCTGTTCCTGGGTCATTTGGCCCTATTCAAAGGGGAAAGAATAAATGTTGATCCCTACCTCAAGCCACATACAAAAATCAATTCCATGTAGATCTTACATCAAAATGGGAGAGATAATAAATCTTTTAGAAGTAAATATAGAAGACTATCTTCATTACTCTGAGGTAGGCAAAGATTTCTAAAACAGGACACTAACAAGCATTAACCCTGAAGGAAAAACAGTTATTATTTAAACTACATTCAAGTTAAGAAATTCTATTTATCAAAGACATCACTAAGAGAATGAAAAGACAAGCTACATAGTAGGAGAAGATATTTGCAATCCTATGTCCAACAAATAACCGATATCCTCATTTTTAATTTATGTAAAAGAGAGAGAAACACAGATATAAAATTTGGATGTATAAAAACACATGTTCTTACAAATTAATAAGAAAAAGGCAGACAACCTAATAGAGAAATGGGCAAAAGACTTGAGCAGGCATTTCACAAAAGGGGATACTCAAGTGGTCAATAAGCGTGTGAAAAGGTATTTAAATATTAGTCATCAGGAAATGTAAATTAAATACAAAATGTGATCGCACTAAACACCCATCAGAATGTCTAAAGTGAAACATAAAGACAACACCAAGTGTTGGTGATGATGCAGAGCAACTCGAATGCCCAGACACTACTAGTGAGAGAGTAAATTGGTAAACTCTTTGAAGAGTCTTTGGAACTTTCGAAGGCTGTTCAGCAGTTATCTCCTGAAGTTCAATATATTCCTCCCCTATGACTCAGCAATTCGACTCCTCGGTATATACACTTGAGTCTCACTATTTGTGGGTTCCATATTGTCAAACTCGCCTACTCACTACAATTTATTTGTAACCCCCAAGTCAATTCTCATGGGGCTTTTGTGGTGGTTCATGGACATCCACAGGGTAGCAAAAACTTGAGTCACTGACACACAGGTTCCCAATGGAGATCCACCACAGCCATGCTCTGGCCTTTTTGTTTTAGCTCTCATAACTGTAATCAAGTGTCTTTTTCACAGTCTACTTAGTGCCAACATTTTCACATTCTCGTGCTTTTTATTGGTGATCTCGCTCTTTTAAGTGGCCCCATGCACAGCGCTAGGTTCTGTCTAGTGCTCTAGGCGCAAGAAGGTTGTAACATGTCTTCCAGAGAAAATACAACTTGTCCATAAGTTTCACTCAAGCATGAGATATAGTGCCTTTGGCAGTGAGTTTGCTGCCAATGAATCAACAATGTATATGAAATAAGGTGTTTTTAAACAGAAACATTCATAAAAGAAGGTTGCATATTCTTTGGTCAACAAAAATGTCGTGACCAGAAGCTTGCAAGAATCTAACCCCACGATGATTCAGTATTCACTAATTCAGTATTCACTAATTCTTTATAGAACATAATTACCGCGAATAGAGAATCTACTGTACACATATACCAAACAGAAGTGTGAACAAGCATTCACTAAAGACACGTGTCAGAGTGTTTATTTCAGCACAGTTTGTGTCAGCCACAAACTTCACCAGCCCAAATGCCAAGCAACAGTAGAATGGATATACCACATGCGATATGTCCACACAACGGAACACCATAAAGCAACAATAACAGAGAATCAATCACAAAACAATAATACGGAGGAATCTTACAAACATTATGTGGAGCAAAAGAAGCTGGGCACAAAAACTACATGCTTAATGACTTCATTAAGTTACAAAGCAGGTCAAACCAGTGCAGAGTGAGAGACATTAGCTTAGCTGTTACTCTTGAGGGGGCAGGTGGCAACTAGAAGGAGGATGAGGAGGTTTCTGGATTCTTGCAAAGTTCTGTTTCTTGACCTCGTACATTATGTCACTTCAAGACAAGTTATCAAGCTGCACCTTTATGATTTGCATACTTCTTTGTAGCTATGTTTTATGTCAAGAAGGAAGTTTACTCAAAAATATGAATTAAGGTATCAAGTATAAAACATAAGGGTCATTTCTGTTTGATGTGCAGCAGGTAAAAATGCTAGAAGTTCCAGTAGAAAAGCTAGAAAACGTAAACCAAGCAAAACTCACTGTCCTTTGTAAGAAGCCAAGTGGTCTCTGTCAACCAACTCTGCCTTCTTGGTCTCCACAGTATTTCATTCACACAGAGGAAAGGCATGAATTTACGTCTGCACATACACAGCTTTGCACCCCTTGGAACACAAATGGTGTTAATCTTCTAGCCTATGCCTGCTTTTAGTTTTTTGCTCGGTTACAGCAAATGTTTGGAAATGGTGTTGAATTCTCCCTGGAATTCTCTCTCTTGCCATCTCTGCTTTCCTGCCTGCTTCAGAATTCCAAGAGGAGATTCCAAAGGAGACAGTAGTCCTGGCTGAGGACCTTGGACACCAGACAATGAGAGGTACATTCCCCCTGTCCTCCCCCAAATATCAGTCCTACTATGCCTCTGGCTGTCACCAACTTGCCTCAGGTCTTGTTAGCTCCTGAAATAATTCTGTCTTCACACCTTTACTGTCCCTACTCTAGTTTCAGTCAAAGGATCTGTCCCTCACACAAATCCAACCATGTCTCATTCCTGGCTTTAAAACCTTCTATTTAAACAACAAAAAAGCAAACATCCCAGTTTTGAAAAGGAACAAAGGACTTGACTAGACATTTCTCCAGAGAAGATATACAAATGGCCAATAAACACATGAAAAGATGCTCAGCATCGCTAACTCTTAATAAAATGCAAATCAAAGCCACGATGAAGAACCACCTTACACCCCTTAGGATGAGCTAGGATCAAAAAGTCAAATACTAACAAGTGTTAGTGAGGATGTGGAGAAAATGGAACCCTTGTGCACTGTCGGTGGGAGCGGAAAACGGTCCAGACACTATGGAAAATGGTATGCATATTCCTCAGGAAGTTAAACACATTATTATCATACAATCCAGAAGACCCACCTCTGGGTATACACCCAAGAGTTAGAAGCAAGGTCTTGAAGAGATATTAGGACACTCATGCTCATAGCAGCATTATTCACAATAGCCAAAGGTGGAAGCAGCCTAAATGTCTATTGAAGGATAAATGGATAAACGAAATGTGTTCCAACCATACAATGAAACAGTATTCAGCCTTAAAAAGGAAGGAAATTCTGACACCTGCTACAACGTGGATGAACCTAGAGGACATTATCCTCAGTGAAATAAACCAAAAAGACAAACACTGCATGATTCCACCCATGTGAGGTCCCTAGAGGAGTCAAATTCATAGAGACAGAAAGTAGAATGAAGATTGCCAGGGGCTGGGGGTAGAGGATGCGGAGTTGTTGTTTAGTGGGTAGAATTTCAGTTTCGCAAGATGAAAAGAGTTCTGGAGACGGATGGTGGCAATGCTTGCACCACAACGCAAAGGTACTTAATGCTACTGAATTGTACACTTAAAAATGGTTAAGATGGTAAATTTTATATTCTGTGTATTTTGACACAATTTAAAAAACGCTTTTATTTAAACACACACACACACACACACACACACACACACACACACACACACACCCTTACTTGGCCCTGAGAACGATTCCACAGTGGGCTGTGTCGCACCCCTCCACTTCCCCAGTACCTCGCTCGGTGTCATTCACATAGGAATTACTAGAGAAATTAGGACTAGAAAGAATCTGGCTCATCATGTGCTCCCCGTGTATTTTTCTTGGGAACAACCAGGATCCTCTCAGCACCTAAAAGGTAAGAAGCTATCTGCCATCTCACTCAATTGCTTCAACCGACTTTGCCTCTTGGTTTCTTTCTTCTCACGCTGCGACACCCTGTCTTCTCATCTGTTAAGCAGGGCTTAGATGCTAACAGGCACTGAGACCCTCCTGGGTTTCCCAGAAGCAACACAAGTCAGTTTCTGCACACAGACTTCATGGAACCTATTCTGACTCCTCTCTGTTCCTCTGGCTTCTCCTTGATTTGTGGCTGAGCTCTGCATGGATGAGGTTGTGAGACATACCAGGCTTCCGCTCTGGGAGTAAAGATATGTCAGTGTTCTTGGACAAGAGTTCCTGAAAAATGGGAACAAAATCTCCTGCCCTTGTCACAACTCCCTTCTCCCCAGCACAGCCAGGCTCAACTTTAGAGAAGTTAAATCTTCCATCCCAGTCCTTGAGAGCTCCAGCAGCCACCCAGCCTTGGTGTCCAGTATAAGGTTCAAAACACAGAAGGCTCACAATGGACGCTTTCTAAATGAATACGTGAATGCATGAATAAATGAAAAGAGCAAGTTACTGCCTCCCAGGCACTGACACTGAATTCTGGGGACACGGAGTCATTGCCAACAACAACTGCTGGGATTATGAGAAATCCACACACGCCCACATGGTCAACCTGTATGGACACAGAGTCACTGTGCCCACACACCCACAAACATGTCCCTAAACATACACACACCCCCCCATGGACACTACGGACACACTCCTATAGGGCCAGAGTTACAGTGAGGTGAGTCATGCAAGAGCAGAGGTGGCTCCTGCCTTTATTTAAATTTTGATATTTTGTTCATCATGGATCTTTTGCATTAATTTTGAGTTTCTTAAAATATTGCATTAAAATAGTATTTATCTTGGCCTCTGAGGCTTTGGGCGCTCCCTTCAATCTTGCACCCAAGGCAAGTGCCCCGTTTGCTTCACACCCTGATCAGGACCCTGGCTGACACACACACCCAGGGGCATCTGCCCACACGTCTTCCCCAGAGTCCCAGGGACGTACACAGTCTCTGAACAAACCTCATTCTACCACTAGGTGCCGCCCCAGCTCCTTCATCTTCGGCTCAGCATCGACACCACCATTCCTTAGGAAGAAAATGTCCAGTTCACTTATTATCTGGGAGTCCTCAAGATTTCCTTTTACTTCCATCTACCTGGGACATTTACATTTTCTAAAGGCGCCCTGGGAGAAACAGCATCTTAACCCCAAATAGTGGTGCCCTGCAATGGTGGAATTTTAGGCACAGATGAAGAAGATGGGTTTTCCTGATGCCTCTGATCCAGGAGCTGTGGTTGACTTGAAATGGGTATGGGATAGCCCAAGGGGAGAGTTGTTCCCCCGATCCTCCCTTGACATAAGAGTTCCACTGTTTGAGAAAGAAAGAGATTCTGTGGGAGGAGGAGGGGGATTCATCCATTCATTCAACAGATATTTGTTGAGAACCTACTATGTGCCAGGCTCTGCTGTAGGCATTGAGGATACAACAGAGACCACTGGACCCTGATGAGCTGCCCCTCTAAGGGAAGACAGACAATAGGTGAAGAAACAAATCCTGGAAATGTAGTGACAAAGCCTATGAAGAAAAATAACACAGAGTAAGAGCTCAGAAAGTGGCAGTGGGAGGTTATTTTTGATGGCCTCTCAGAGGAGGTGACATTTAAGCAGAAAGAGAGAGAGGAAGTTGAGTAGTTACCTGGGGGATCAGTGTCCCAGGCAGAGGAAATGCAAAGTGCAAAGGTCCTGAGGCATGCATTGTAAACTGAGCTACTCCTCTTGTCCCATCTTGTGGGGACCCCAGGAAAGAGGTGACCCCAAACCCAGATAGTACCAAAGATGTAGCTAGATCTTTTTGTTGTTGTTGTAAATGTATTTATTTTATTTATTTATTTTTGGCTGCATTGGGTCTTCGTTGCTAAGCGTGGGCTTTCTCTAGTTGTGGCGAGCGGGGCTTTGTTGCAGTGCACGGGCTTCTCATTGCGGTGGCTTCTCTTGTTGCGGAGCACGGGTGCTAGGCTCACAGGCTTCAGTAGTTGTGGTGTGCAAGCTCAGTAGTTGTGGCTTGCGGGCTGCAGAGTGCAGGTTCAGTAGATGTGGCGCACAGGCTTAGTTGCTCCGCGGCATGTGGGATCTTCCCGGACCAGGGCTCGAACCTGTGTCCCGTGCATTGGCAGGCGGATTCTCAACCACTGTGCCACCAGGGAAGCCCTGTAGCTAGATCTTAAGGAGGACTCCCCAGTGGTCAGGAAGGGACCATCTTTCCCACGGGTAAGATGGTGGGCCTTGGACCTGTCAAGCTCTCTGGTAGTTCCAGACCCTGGAGGGATGGACAACTTCTCTGACAGGTCCCACTCCCCTGTTCTCAGGGTCAAATCCAAACTGCTGTCCACGGCCCACAAGTTCCCACTTGGTCGGTCCCTCCTGGTTTCCCTGGCCTCATCTCCCCCCAACTCCCCCTTCACTCACACCTATCCAGCCACACCAGCCTCTCTGCTGCTCCCCAAACATACCATGCTTGTTCCCACTTTCAGGGCCTTTGCACTTGCTATTTCTGCTTTGAATTCTCTTCGCCTGGATACAGAAGGCATCCTTCTCTCACTTCCTTCAAGTGTCGCCTCAAATACCACCTTCTTAGAGACACCGCCTCTACCACACCTGCTAAAATAGCCCCCCACTGCACCACCATCACACTTTAATCCCCTTTGCCCTGTTTATTATTCTTCAGGCCACTTGCATTGTATTATATATTGATTTAGCTGTTGACATTGTATTATATATTTATTCGATTCTTGTCTGTCTCTCCTGCAACAAGGTCAGCTCCAGGAGGGCAGGGATTTGATGACTTGGCTCATGGCTATATCTCCAATGCTTCGTCATATCTGCTGAATGAATGGACAAATGAATGATTTCTAGAAAGGACCCCTGGTGGAGACCAGGGCCCATCAAGGACCGAGGAGGGGGTTCTGGGAAGTGATGGAGGGGACGGAGATGGGACAGAGCATCCATTCTCCAGACCTCTTCCTTCCCTGGGGTGCCAGGCTGGGTGGGCAAGCTGGGGCACGCAACACTGTAGTGCCCATGGCCGCCTGGAGGCACTGTAGTTGGTGGCAGGACCCTACCAGTCTCACCCCACCTGATTACTCCAGCTTAGCTCCGCCCCACCGGCCATTTAGCCCCACCTCCACTGAACCCAGTTTAGTCCCGCCCCCTAAAGAGCCTGGTATGGCTCTCATGCATCTTCATGTTAGCCCTGCCCCCAAGCATCTCCCACCCTCCTCTGGGGTCACCCAACATCACCTCTCACTGCACTCTCCCACACCCTTAGGCAATCTTGGAGAACGAACAGGATATCTAGAGTTTCCTAGGGGCTGGCAGGGGTGGAGGAAAATCCCCAGGTAGTGGCTTCAAGGATCCTCCTTGGAGACCCAATTCAACTTCACTCCTGGTGCACTTTTATGCACCATTCTCTCAAGTGGATACCTCTTTCGGTCTCTCGTCTCTCGCTCAGCTGACTCTCTTTACTTCTTTGGGGCTCACATATCAGTTGAGCACCCAGTGTGTGTGGCCTGATGCTTGGCCTCTGAGCACACTTCCCATCCCAGCCAGTATGTGGGTCCTGAGATAGGGAAACAGAGGAGTGAGGGAGGGGACCTCACGAGGTCTCCTTGTAGCCTGGAAATCTTTCTATCTAGAGTCTGATCTCCATCCCTCCCAATAGCCCCCCTCAGGGTGGGTACAAGGTTCTGATTCTTCTCTTGGCCAGGAAAGAGAAGGTGCCAGGACTGTTTTTCCTCTGAGCTTCTACCCAGAAACCCTCCTAGTGTTTACGCAGGCACTGTTCACACCCGTGGAGTGGACTGTTTAACAAGAGGGTAAATGTGTGGGCTAAGGAGCCGGACTGCCTTGGTTCAATCCTAGCTCTGCCACTCCCAAGCTGTCTGAGCTTAAGCAAGTGACCTAACTTTTCTGTGTCTCAGCCCCCACCATCTGTAAAATGAAGGTAAGCCGCTCAGAGGATTAAACGTCTTAGTTCATTCGGTGTGCTTGAAAGAGTGCCCAGCATATAATAAGCACTTAATAAGTGTTAGCTGTTATTATAATTATTTTATTATTTTGGAGAACTTAGGGGGCTCCCACCCCCAAGATGGGGGAGGAAGGAGGTTTCCAATAGCATTAGAAAGCTGGGACCACCCCCCCGCATTTTGAAAAGCCCCCATCTCTTGCCCAAGAGATGAGGTACCATGGAGAGGGAGACGTGCTCCTGTGAAAGCATGTAGTGTGCAAGGCACCAACACACACACACGGATGTGCACGTTCGCACACACAGCCCTTGCCCCGCACATCCGCTTTCAGAGTGACTTAGGCACAGAATGACACATGGTTACCCAAAGCTCCCACACACCTGGTCACCCACATTTTGTACAACACCCGGGCAGATGGGCCAGGGTCATGGGGACACTGACACACACCGTCCTTTATACACGGCCACAGCTGCCCACATACCGCTGGGATTAATACAGTCCTCACTTGCTGTCACACAGCCGGTCACACACAGATACACAACTCCCGGTCTCAGGCTCACAAGCCTTCCTCAGCGGCCCTCCAAGTCACAACCTCCCACTGTCACATACAGACTCTGCCTCAGGTACAAACACCCTCCCCCAATCATGCCCCAGGTCATGCACGGTTGGGCACACCTGCACAGCCACACACGCAAACTCTCAGTCACACCCAGCTGTGACACACAGGCACACACGTTTACCCAGCACCCTCCAGCACTTCACACACGTCCCCGTCAGTCACTCACACGTGAGTCCCGCCCCCTTGCCCACCTTGGGGGTGCGGGCGAGGAGTGGGGGGCTATAAAAGCCGGGCACCTCCTGCCATGATGGGGGACGTGAAGGATAAGCGACACACAAGGCCCCCTGAAGTCCCCCCACGACCCCACTTAGCTCGAGCGAGATGGCGGGTGTGGGCTCCGGGTCACCGAGAGGTTGAGAACCCCAAAGCTGGGATCAGGTTGTCTCCCAAACCATCCCACTTCTGAGGCTGGATCTGAAGCTCCCCTTCCCATTCCCAAAGCCAGGGTGGACGTCCCAGCCCCTCCCTCGCCGCGACGCCCCCTCCCTCGCAGCCGCGGGGGGCTCATGGAGCCCCCAGTCCCGTTTCTGCGGGGCCCCCTGAGCCCCCGCCCCTTCTGGAGCCCTCGGCGCCCGCACCTGCCTGCCGGGCCCCTACCTGTCCGGCGAGGCCTGAACACAGCAGCAGCAGCAGCGGCAGCGGCAGCGGCGGCGGCGGCGGCGGCGGGACCGTGAGCGGCCACATGACGTGCCCCCGGCCCGGCGTCCCGTTCCCCGCCCGCCCTAGCGACGCCTCGGCACGGGGACCGCCACCAGGCGCTACCCCGCCCGCCGGGCCGGGCGACCCTATGCCGCCGCCTCCCCGGCCTCGCGGGCGGCTGGGATTCCGCCCCACCCCCGCCCCTCGCTCGCTCCGAGTCTTTGTTGCGGGCTCCGCCCCCCGCCCCGCCCCCAGCTCGTCTTAGGGCGCCGAAGGAGCGGGGTCTGGGGTCGGCGAAGCGGGGCGGGGGGGAAGCCGGCACCCGAGAGGGTAGCTGGGATTGCGACCCAGAACCCCAAGGCCAATCTGGGGGTGGCTCATGGAGATGGGGACGGTGAGGGGGTTCCTTCACGTGGTAGTCAATTTCACCCTCCCTGGACATTTCCCACGTTATAAATGGGGCTGGGAGAGGGATCAAGGGGCAGGGGGCGTAGGAGGAAGGCCTGGTAGCAAAGAAGAGAAATTGAGAGGCCTCCTCTTTAAAAAGCTCAGGAGTCAACAGAGAAACTGACACAGAGTCTGTGAAATTGGGCTTCGAGGGACGGATCACTGCAGGGACGGGGGCGGAGATGGAGACAGAAAGTGAGAGACAGATACAGGGGGCGGGAGATCTCCAGACTAGGCCAAAGGGGATGGCCAGCTGGTGGGCATCTTCCTTCCCCCATCACACCTGGGACAGTCTCTGTTTCCCATTGCAATGGCCCAAGACAAGAGACCAGATCCTGAGAGAATCAAAATATTAAGGCCACCTCCACACGAAGCTATTTGCATATGAAGGACGTCCTCGTCCAGCCTCCGGACTTTCTCTGCCTGTCCCCCCTCATCGGTCTCCCCAGATATCTTCCCTCACCAAAGTTCCTCTATGGTTTTTTGGGTGAGGGAGCAAGCAAGTCAGGTTATAGAGAAATCAGCCATAAAATATTGGGAGTGGGGAAGCCTGGCATTTTTCTTACCCTACTGTGTGCCCTGTAGATAAGTTATGGTTTTGTCAAAGCAAGGAGAAAGAGCTTCTTATCCAATAAGATCTGGGTTCGACCCTGGTTCTGTCACTTCTTGGCCATGTGACCCCAGGCAAAGAGCTTTCCTTCTCTTAGGAGACCTGTTTCCTCTTGAGGTGCTGGGGACTTCTGTGACTCATGAGTGAATAGAGCACCTAACCAGCGCCCAATCCCCAGAGGGCATTACTACAATGAAGCGTGGGGTTGAGGACACTGGCCATGGGATGTGGGACACAAACAGAATCTGAGCCAGGAAAGGCATCTTGTCATCCCTCTCCCTCTTTTTCCCAGATGGGAGATGATCTTTTTGCTGACTCCTCAGGCCAAGCCTGCATTAGGCATGGGATAGGAGAGGGGTATTGGTTGTTGGAACCCACGAGCTCTTGACGAAGAGTGGGCTGTGGTCAACTCGGGTGGAGGAGGGCCCTACTCGTCCCTGTCCCTTTCCTTGCCCTTGTTAGTGCTGTGTTTCAGAACCACGGACAATGTTCTCCTTGGGATTGGTCACGGAGGAGGTCATTGTATGGTCAAGCTATGGCCTGTGTTGTGTGGTTGACATGGGTCAATAGGCCCTTAGGTCCATTCCTCACCCTTCCCCTGCTCTGTTTCAGGAGAGATGGCCCCTGAAAACTACATTTCCCAGGTTCCCTTGATCCCTACAAACTACATTTCCCAGGCTGGGCTCAGGCAATGGGAAGCCTGGAGAGAGATTGGAGGACCGGAGAAAAAAAGAAGCCAGGGTATTTCTCCCTCTCTCTCCAGTTTGGGTGTCTCTGGCCGTGGCTGTTGTCTCAGCCTCTGTGGTCTCAGCCCCTTTGAGGGTCCCCACCATGGTTCATTCAGCTCCTGCCAGGTGGCCGTAACTCTGGTAAACACCTCCTCCCTTTGCTGCTTCAGATCTTGGAAGGCGGTGGCTTGCTATCCTAGAGTAGATTCACCGCCCCCTATTTGCTCTTAAAGCTTAACTAACACGTCTGTAACTAAATCCCCATGTTAAATTCTTGCTATTGAACTATCTGGCGTGAGCTTTGTTTTTCTGACTAGACCCTGGTCAATACATTCAGTGCTGTAGACGTAACCACAGCTGTGGTCAGTGGCACTGCCAGTGGCCTGATCATGCTGTGTCAATGTTCTATTAAACCGTGATCTGCACTGCCCTCAGCATCCCGGTTCTACTGTGGTCAGCATCGTGGTCAGTACTGTGGTCTCCACTGGTCATTCTTGACTGTGCTGTGGTCAGTGTGGTGGTCAGCTTCCTGGCTGTGTGTGGCTCAGAGTCACAATCACTGTCCTGGTCATGCTGTGGTCAGTGTTCTGACCTAGCGTTGGACAGTGACCTGGCCAGGCTATGGTCAGAATTATTATCGTGTTGTACTGTGGTCAGGGTCATACTCGGTGTCCCAGGTGTATGGTTGTCAGCTTCAAGATCAGCACCATGGTCAGTGCTACGATGAGCATGATGTCTGCCTTGTGCACCGTCACTGAAGAGAGATCAGCTTCTCGAGGACCTTGTACAATAAAACTGATGGACCAGGAGGCTTGGGGTCTGGTACTGCGCAGTCTGCTCTCCACAATGTGCAGAGGCAGGGGAGAAGGGCAGTGGACCCCTGCCAACTCTCGCCAGCTGGCCGTTGGGTTTTCTTAATTGATGCTTGGGCAGCCATTGGCTTTACTCACCTGTGACCCCTCTATGTGTCCAGCCAGAGGAAGAAACAGTCCAGGCCTTTGTTTTTGCATACTCTGCACAGGGCCTGACATGGAGAAGATGATCAAGAAGAATTTAATGAGTAAATGAATCTAGGCCATTCATGTCTACCCATACATTTGCTCTTGCTGACCCCTCCATATATTATTCAGGGCTCCTTTGATAGCAAGTAGCAGAAAGGCAACTTGAACCGTCTTAAACAAAAAAAGAATATCTATTAGCTCACATAACTGAAAGAAAAATCCAGAGGTAATGGAATTCAGGCATGGCTGGATCCAGGGGTTCTGTTACCTCATCAGAATTCTGTCTCTCTCCATTTATCATCTCTACTATTCTCTACAAGGGATCCCTTTTAGCCAGGAGGTGTTAAAGATAATTCCCAGGAGCTTACCTCTTCCAAGCTCAGCAACTTCAGCAAAAAGAGAGCTTGCAAAATAATGTCTCTCATTGGTCCATCCCAAGTCATGTGCCCATCCCTGAGCCAATCATGGTTTCAGAGGAATTGATTATGTGGCTTGACCAGACCTGGCTCATAGGTCACCCCTCTGGACCCAGAAAGTGGAGTTAGCCTCATTCAATCTATATTGGATGGAAAACAAGGGAGTGAAGTGTATGTGGCAGGGGGAGATATGGAACTTTTACCATTGAAAGAGGGAAAAATTCCTGTGTAAGCAAAACCAAAAGACAATGAATTGACTCTCAGCACCATCCCAACCTCCTAGTGTGCATTCCTACACTACAGAGGCTGCAAAGCTAAAAACTATGTTTTCCAGACTCCCTTGCAGCTAGATTTCTGTATGGCAATGAGATTCTATCAATTGGAAGATTGAGATGTGGGTGGGGGAAGTGGATGGAGGTCATCTTTCTATTGTGGGTTTTCCTGCAGAGATGTTACTGTCTTCAGTCACCAGTGTCACTAGCTTTTGTTGAGAGGCAGTTGCAAGTGACAATGAGGGTAGCTTCCAAATCTCTAAATTACAACCATGGAGATGTATTTCTTTAAAAAAAAAAAACAGTCTTATCAAGATATAATTCACGTACCATACAATTCACCCTTTAGTGTATACTTCAATGGCTTTTGGTATATTACATTATTAATTTTTTAAGTTGTAGTAAAATATAAGTATCATAAAATTTGCCATTTAAACTATCTTTCTTTCTTTTTAAAAAATATTTAATTTATTTATTTGGTTGCTCTGGGTCTTAGTTGCAGAAGGCGGGTTCCTTAGTTGCGGCTCGCCAACTCTTTATTTGTAGCATGCGAACTCTTAGTTGTGGCATGCATTTGGGATCTAGTTCCCTGACAAGGGATCGACCCCGGGCCCCCTGCATTGGGAGCTCAGAGTCTTAATCACTGTGCAACCAGGGAAGTTCCATCTTTCTTCCTTCCTTCCTTCCTTCCTTCCTTTCTTCCTCTTTCTTTCTTTCTCTTCTTTCTTTCTTTCCTTCTTTCTTCCACACTGCGTGGCTTGTGGGATCTTAGTTCCCCAACCCAGGGATCAAACCCAGGCCCTCAGCCGTGAAAGCACAAAGTCCTTACCACTGGACCACCAGGGAATTCCCTGAACCATTTTTAAGGGTACAATTCAGTGGTATTAATTACCTCTTCAGTGTTGTGAAACCATCAACACTATCTGTTTTCAGAACTTTTTCGTCTCCCCAAAACTCTGTAACCATTAAACAATAACTCCTCATCTTTCCCATCCCCACCCCTGGAACCTCTAATCTACTTTCTGTCTCAATGAATTTGCCTATCTAAGATATTTCATATAAGTGGAGTCACAAAATATTTGTCCTTTTGTGTCTAGCTTCTTTCACTAGACATAATGTTTTTGAGGTTTATCAAAACCTCAAAACATGGGGTTCAAAACAAAACCTCAAAGTATGGGCTTCCCTGGTGGCACAGTGGTTGAGAGTCTGCCTGCCGATGCAGCGGACATGGGTTCGTGCCCCAGTCCGGGAAGATCCCACATGCCGCGGAGCGGCTGGGCCCGTGAGCCGTGGCCGCTGAGCCTGCGCGTCCGGAGCCTGTGCTCCGCAACGGGAAAGGCCACAACGGAAAAAAACCTCATGGTATGGCATGTATCAGAACTTTACTCCTTTTTATAGCTGAATAATATTCCATTGTATGGCTAGACCGGATTTTGCTTATGCATTATGGTGATGTATTTTTTTATTTTATTGGCATATAGTTGACTTACAATGTTGTGTTAATTTCAGGTATACAGCAAAGTGATTCAGTTACACATATACATATATTCATTCTTGTTATGGTGATGTATTCTTGAAGTCAGTGGTTCCCAGTGTGTTATTCCCCACCTTCCTATGTGAATATCAGAGGCAGAAGCTCCTGGAAGGGTCAATTCAGAAGTCATGTTCTGTAGTAAGTCATCCAATAGGCTTAGCCTAGAGCCCCATCCTTCTGCCTTCCAACAGTTTTGTAAGCACTAGCTTCCCTGATTTTGGTCCTTATTTCCTATAGCTAAACGCTGATTGATATGTTCTTGGAATATTCATTCCCCTTACCTGTTTGGAGAAAACCTTGTCATTCATGAAGTCCTAATACCCCAGGCTATGTGCGACTACCTACTCAGGGCTGCATCTCTCTCTCTCTCCCTCTCTCTCTCTCTCTCTCTCTTTCTCTCTCTCTCTCACACACACACACACTTTTTTTTTTTTTTGTCTGTACTACATGGCTTGCGGGATCTTAGTTCATGAACCAGGGATCAAACCGATGTCCTCTGCCATAGAAGCACAGAGTTCTAACCACTGGACCACCAGGGAATTCCCTACATCTCTTTAATAACAACCATCCCCACTCATTGAGCTCCCACTAAGGACTCAACACCAGGTGAAGTCCTCTCCACGCATTATTTCCTTTAATTCTTCTTCTTTTTTTTTTAGTTGTGGACACGGGATCTTTGTTGCAGCATGCAGCATCTTCGTTGCCACGTGTGGGATCTTCGTTGTCGTGTGCAGGATCTTTAGTTGCGGCATGTGAACTCTTAGTTGCAGCATGTGAGATCTACTTCCCTGACTAGGGATTGAACCTGGGCTCCTTGCACTGGGAGGATGGAGGTTTAGCCACTGGACCACCAGGGAAGTCCCTATTTCCTTGAATTCTTACAACAACCCTATGAGGTAGGAATGATTATCCCCAATTTAAGAATGCAAAGTCTGAGGCCCAGAGAGGTTAGCTAACTTGACCAAGGCCACCCAGCTACAAACAGCAGACATTGGGTTCAAACCCAGTTCTGTCTGACTCAAAGCCAACCTATTGACCTCTGTAGCATGATACTGGGTTACTTGTTCTGCATCTTTCCTTTCCTATCAAATCCACATAGACAACTGAGGATCAGTCCTCCTGGAGACCCCTTGGAGAGAGCATAGATGCTGCCCTTCATAGTTGTCCCACCAGAGGGTGAGGGAGGGAGGTATTTATTCTCCAAGTCCCACGTGTCACTGTGGGAGGCCTGCTCCCAGGGGCATCAGGTCCTCAGCATTTCTGGTTTGGCCGGAATATGAGTTGAGAAAGCCCTGAGGCTAAAGTGTGCACAGGAACCCATGAGGGCAAGGGGGATACAGGCAGGACACCGACATCCTCTGCCTCAGTCCCACTTTTCAGATGGAGGAATTGAGGCTCAGAGAAATTAAGACACTTGAGCAAGGTCACAGAGAGGGTGTATAGCAGAGCTAAGACCATAATTTGGTTCGTGTCGGATTCCAGACACGAGGCTTTTTATGCTGTGGTTGCAGGGGATATCTGTTCACGTGGCAGGGGATATGTTCACGTGGCATCCAGAAGACCTGGTCCATCCCAGATGAGCTGAGCATCACCTCTTCCCCTCCCCGGCTTGCACATGCAACTCCATGGCGATCATTCCAGGCGCCCTCCAGGTCCAGGGCTCTGCTCTTCCAGTTGTTCACTCAGAATGGAGCCCAGCTCTCCTTCCATGACCTAGGAGAAGCTCCTAAGTTCAGCCCTTGAGCCTGGGGCTTCCCCACAGACTGGCCCCACTGTTCAGCCCCATTCTTTCCTTCTCTTGGACATTTCTCACCATGGAGCTGCAGCCACCAAAGGAACTCCCTCCCCTCCAGGCATCTCACACACACACACACACACACACACACACACACACTGACCATGTGAAAATGAGAATCTGTCCCCCAGTTGCACAGGCCTGGCCTCAAGTGAACTGACACACAAACACACAACATGGACTTAGAGTCACCCGGGGACACTGCACCCTGATAAATGGTCCAGGCACAATGCCATGCTCAGATGGAACAGTGTCACCCAGAACCAGCACATACAACCACATGCAACACACAGCCTGATACACGTTCCAGGCAGAAGAGCCCACAGAAACCCACACACACACCCATCAAATGGTGGAATAACGTCAGAGGTGACCCAACCACAGTTACCCAAGAACCAGCACTCACAAATACATTTGATCCAACACACACGCAGACCCCCGACACAAAAAACACCCAAACCCCATGGTTCAGACGCACAGCTCACACACACAGATTCATGTATGTGGAGATCTATGAAACAGACATATCGTTCATACAGTAACATGCACAAACTCACAAGACAATCACACAAAACAGGGCAGGTAGTTTAAGCACAACACACAGACACAAAAAAAGAGGCACACCGGGGGAGCTTCCCTGGTGGCGCAGTGGTTGAGAGTCCGCCTGCCGATGCAGGGGACATGGGTTCGTGCCCCAGTCCGGGGAAGATCCCACATGCCGCGGAGCGGCTGGGCCCGTGAGCCATGGCCGCTGAGCCTGCGCATCCGGAGCCTGTGCTCCGCAACGGGAGAGGCCACAGCAGTGAGAGGCCTGCGTACTGCAAAAAAAAAAAAAAAACAAAAAAAACAAAAAACCAAAAAAAAAAAAAAAAAAAAAGAGGCACACCGTTTGTATAAAACCCACAGTTCAGACACAGTCACAAAGTACAGGCAGACAGTTCACACACACCCACAGGGACCCATGACACAACACAGACACCCACAACACGCAAACCCCAGGCCAGAGCAGTGTGGGAATGAGGTTGTGAGAAGCAGGGGAGGGGGAGGGGGACCAGATGACTCAGGAGGCCTCTCTGGGGGAGGATATGGAGGAGGGAGGGCGGGTGGACAGGCAGGCGTCCAGTGCATGTGGTTCCCATTAAAGGCCTGGGAATTGAGGAATGAGCTGGCGGGACAAGGAGACCTAGCATCACTTCCCAGCCCTGCCAAGCCAGGAAGGAGAGAAGCCCTAATCCAAGGTTATGGGGCCGGAACTTGGCTCAGACCCACAGCAGCTCCTACCAAAAGCGGTCTACCCTGAGCCAGACCTGGCTGGGGCTCATTTCAACCCCTGCAACAGCCCTGGGAAGGGTTTCACAGGAGAGGAAAGTGAGGGGCTCAAAGGGGTTAAGCCATTGCCTGAGGTCACACAGCTAGCAAGTGGTAGAACTGGGAGTGGAGCCCAGGTCTCTGTGCAGCTGCCACCCCAGCCCCAAGGCAGATGCACAGACTCCTCCAGCTATCCACAAGCAGAGACCAGGCACTCAATCCAGGCCCAGCCTGCACTGGCTTTAGGGAAGCCCCGTTTTCAAGTAATTGAGAGTTAGGAGTAGGGTGCCTGCACAGATGGGCAGGGTTCACTGAGTGTGAGTAGGGGGCCCAGATCTAGCCTGAGGGGTCAGCATCAGGGAGTGACACCAGAGTTGCAATCCGAGGGATGAGTAAGAGCTGGCAGGGCGTGGTGGGCAGAAAGAAGAGCAGGCGCAAAGGCCCTGAGGCCACAAGGTGCAGGAGGCTAGGTCTCCTGATGAGGTGTGGTGGCAAGTGAGGCCAGAACCGCAGGTAGAAGAACTTGGACTTTGTCTTAGGGCTAAAAGGGAGTCTCGGGAGAGTGGTGATCTGAAAGGTACATCGTGAGGTTTGGGCAACCAGCATGAATATCATACTCAGGATAGATGAAAATGCACCTTCTCCCTAACCCAGAATTTCCTAATTCCTTATATACTTAGACACCCTAGAGATACTAACCACGTGCAACACATGCCTAGATGTTTGAAGAGGAACAAAATGGGAAGTACCTAAAAGTTTATGAGTAGGAGAACAGCTAACTCTGCTGAGGTGAGCATTTTCAAAGCAATTAAAAAGACAAGACTAGAAATACTTGTGCCTACATGGAGAAGATGAAAAAATCTCTGTCTGAACTAACAAAGCAAGTCACAAAAAAACATGTTCAATATCGTACCAGCGTGAGATCGTTTAGAAACTTGCAAAATCATGTTGTCCATCATCCTTGGATACAGCTTTCTGTAAGCAGTAAACATGGAGAAATAAACTGAGGTCAAAAATTCCCACAACCGGGCTTCCCTGGTGGCGCAGTTGTTGAGAGTCCGCCTGCCAATGCAGGGGACGCGGGTTCGTGCCCCGGTCTGGGAAGATCCCACATGCCGCGGAGCGGCTGGGCCCGTGAGCCATGGCCGCTGAGCCTGCGCGCCCGGAGCCTGTGCTCCGCAGCGGGAGGGTCCACAACAGTGAGAGGCCCACGTATCGCAAAAAAAAAAAAAAAAAAAAAAAAAAATTCCCACAACCTAGGGAAAGGAAAAAATAGGAAGTTAGGGTTTCATGGGGACGGAGTTTCAGTTGCGGAAGATGAAAAAGTTCTGGAGGTGGGTGGTGGGAATGGGTGCCCAACAATGTGGATGTATTTCATGTCACTGAACTGGACACTTAAAAATGGGTAAATGGTTTAAATTTTATTTTATGTATTCTTTTTTGGCCGCGCTGCACGGCATGAAGGATCTTAGTTCCCCAACCAGGGATCGAACCCCCAACCCCTGCAGTGTAAGCACGGAATATTAACCACTGGACCTCCAGGGAAGTCCCTAAACCCATGGTTTTAATTCTCCACATTCATCTACCCTTGCTGGGGAAGGGAGAGGAATGCAATGGCAGAAATGTATACAGGAGGCATCAATTGTGGGTATGATGCTTTATTTCTTAGGTTGGGTGGTGGGCACATGAGTGTTCATTATGAAGTTTCTCTCTATCTCTCCCTCTCTCTCTCTCCCCATATATTTATATGTATGTTGCATTTTAAGTGTTGCATATGTATGCATATTTTTATATATGCAACACTTAAAATGTAACACTTTTGTAGCACTTACCACATGGCAGACATTGTTCTAAGTATGTGATCTATTTTAACGACTTTAATCCTCACAAAATCTGACGCTGTAGGTGCTATTATTCACCCCACTTTACAGCTCTGGAGACTGAGGTTCAGAGGGGTGAAGGTCACATCTGATATAGCAAAGGAGCTGAAACTTGGACCAGGTGGTTTGACTCTAACCACTACACAACACTACCTCCATAAACCTTCCATATTTCATTCATCAGTGTTGCCACACTTGGAATGGATCCGAGAAGAAGGTGTGTCTCCGGGGTGGGGGGGCATGGGAAAGGGCATCAGGATTTTCTGGGTGCTAGAAACAGTCTGCATCTTGTTTAGGGTGTGTAGACAATTGTCAAAACTCCTCCAACAGAACACTTAAGATCAGTGCATTTTATTGTACATATTGTGTGCCTGGATGAAAACAATTGCTAAGAAAGAAATAATACTCAATCTAGCAATTCCACTTTTGGAGATAGATCCAAAAGAATCAAAAGCAGGGTCTCAAAGAGATACTTGCACTTTCATATTCATAGCAGCATTATCTCCGACAATGTTGTGAGTGTGTATGTGTAACATCCCCTGCTCCACCCACCCCCTACAACCCGGTCTGAATCTGCAGCCGGGCCCCCACGCTGGCCGCCCTGCCCCACCCCCAGCTCTGGAGTAATTGCTCCTGAAGCACAAGCAGTGTGATTAATTATGGCTGCTGAATATGCAAATCAGCTGGGAATTTCCCAGCAGCCGCCAGGGTGCCGGCGACGATGCTGGGTAAATACACAGAGCTGAGCGTGCAAGGCCTAAGATTCCCTCCTTACACCTTTGTCAATTACTCTTTAATTTAGCAGGGCTGAATTTCTAATTCTTTAATGAGCTTTTACGTAATTAAAGAGTCATTACACTATTTTTTTTTTTTTTGCGGTACGCGACCTCTCACTGTTGTGGCCTCTCCCGTTACGGTGCACAGGCTCCGGACGCGCAGGCTCAGCGGCCATGGCTCACGGGCCCAGCCGCTCCGCGGCACGTGGGATCTTCCCGGACCGGGGCACGAACCCGTGTCCCCTGCATCGGCAGGCGGACTCTCAACCACTGCGCCACCAGGGAAGCCCACCATAAGCATTCTTGAGTTAAAGATGTTTGAGAGAGGAACTAAAAGGAAGGCAGGCTCCGGTCTACATTTGGGTTGATAGACATCAACCCAAGGTGAAGAAATCAGCGAAAGCAACACATCTGGAGAAGAGATGACCAGGAGAAACACCACCCCCTCAAGAGCCCTCATTGGTATTTGAGGGTTTCTGGGTTCTTCATTGTGTGTCGGATACTTCCTCAAGACTCTACATGGGGAGCTCCCTGGTGGCCTAATGGTTAGGATTCTGGGCTTTCACTGCTGTATGCTGTAGCCTGGGTTCAGTCCCTGGTCAGTGAACTGAGATCCCTCAAGCTACTCGGCCAAAAAAAAGACTCCACTTGGGGCTTCCCTGGTGGCGCAGTGGTTGAGAGTCCGCCTGCCGATGCAGGGGACACGGGTTCATGCCCCGGTCCGGGAGGATCCCACGTGCCGCGGAGCGGCTGGGCCCGTGAGCCATAGCCGCTGAGCCTGCGCGTCCGGAGCCTGTGCTCCGCAACGGGAGAGGCCAGAACAGTGAGACGCCCGCGTACCGCAAAAAAAAAAAAAAGACTCCACTTGGTTCTTCCCTCACATCCTTCAGGTCTCTGCTAAAACACCAGCTCCTCAGCAAAGCCTCTTCTGACCAACCTATTTCAAATAAGCCCCCGACTCCATCACTCTCCACGTAACTTGTTTGATTTTCCTTCACAACAATTAATACTACCTGAAGTCACATTACAGAGAGATTTGTGTATAATCTGTTTTCCTCAGAAGTAAGGTCCTGAGGGGCAGATATGGCATCTTTCTTCTATCTCCACATCTGGAGCAATGCCTAGTGCTTACTACACACTCAATAGAGCTAAACAAATGAATAAGTGAATAAAGGGATGAACTCATGGATTAACCTCTGGGCACCAATATTCTTCATAGAGTTAGCACTCTTAGTAACATTTATGGAATGAATAAAGGAATCTAGAGCAAGTATTCAGGTGGCCTTAGAGGGCTGCTGGCGGGAATAGCAGAGTAAGCTCTCGTTTGGGGTTTTTTTTAAATAAGTTTATTTATTTATTTTTGGCTACATTGGGTCTTTGTTGCTGGGCATGGGCTTTCTCTAGTTGCGGTGAGCAGGGGTTACTCTTTGTTGCGGTGCACGGGCTTTTCATTGCGGTGTCTTCTCTTGTTGCAGAGCACGGGCTCTAGGCATGTGGGCTTCAGTAGTTGTGGCTTGCGGTCTTCAGTTGTTGTGGCTCGCGGGCTCCGGAGTGCAGGCTCAGTAGTTGTGGCGCACGGGCTCAGTTGCTCCACGGCATGTGGGATCTTCCGGGACCAGGGCTCAAACCCATGTCCCCTGCGTTGTCAGGTGGATTCTTAACCACTGCACCACCAGGGAAGTCCCAAGCCCTGGGTTTGAGGGAGGCAATTCACTCCAACCTGCTACCTCTACCCACACAATCCCACCTGATCCAACTTAACTCACACCAGCCCTCCATCACTCCTAACTCAACAATGTCTACCAAGTGCTGAATGGATAAACAAAATGCAGTAAATTATTATTCAACAATAACAAGGAATGAAGTTCTGATGCATTCTGCAACATGAACTGTGACATTCTTATGCTAAATGAAAGAAGCCAGACATAAAGGACCACATATTGTATGATTCCATTTATATGAAATGTGGAGAACAGGCAAATCCACAGAGACAGAAAGATTAGTGGTTTCCTACCACTGAGAAGTTTGGAGGAGATGATGGGTGACTGCTCACGGATATGGGATTTCTTTCTGAGGTGACGAAAATGTTCCAAAGTGATTGTGGTTATGGTTGCATAAGTCTGTGAATACCCTAAAAACCATTTAATTATACACTTTAAATGGGTGAATTATATGGTATGTGAATTATATCTCAATAAATCTGTTTTTTAAAACCTTCAACCCAACATCTAACCCCAAATTCAAGTCACCCCAAACTCAACTCTCATCTTAACTGATTACATCTTAACTTACCACACTGGCAATCCCTACCCCATGTTCATAGTAACCCCTACTTACCTCTACTCAGTTCATTCTACTTCTTAAATCAACCCTAATTCAATTCAACCCAATATCCAATTCCAAACCCTTAATGCAATCCACTCATCATTCCAACCCCCAATTCAACAGATCCCCAAACTGATTCAACACGCTTCAAACCACCCTCCAACTCAACTTATCTTCAACCCACTTCAACGTAATTTACCCTACCCTTAACCCCTAACCTCCAACTCACCACAAGGGTCAACTCATAATTCAATTCTCTTCACCCCCAACTCACTCCCTTGACCTGCCACCCAAACCTTTGACCCCTAGTCATTTTATCTCAAACCAAAACCACATTCCATGTCACCTCTTGATACATCCCCTCAACTCAGGCAGTGATTCCAAGACCAATCAAGGTCAACATGGAGATCTGTCTACTTTCTTTTTTAAAGTTAAATGTCTTCCTAATAGGTTCACAATTTTTCCCAGCTTTATTGAGATATAATAGACATATGACATTGTAGATGTTTAAAGTGTATATAACATGTTGATTTGATACACTTATATATGGCAAAAAGATTACCACCATAGCATTAGCTAACACCTCCCTCACGTCACATATTTACCACTTCTTTTTTTGTCCTGAGAACATTTAAGATCTGCTCTCTTAGAGATCTGACTATTTTTTCAACTTTTCCTCTAGCAGCCTAAGTTAATAAACAGGCCCATCACTTCCAGTGAATCCCATTATAATTAGGTTCCCCGACCCCCAAAGTTACCTCTACCAAAAGACTCAATTATTAAGACAGGTGGTGGCAGATTCCTTGGGTGAGACAAGAGCCTGACCCTAAGAGAGATATGGCCAGCGTCAGATGAAAGGCAGACAGGGACACAGTTCACTGGTTTATTCTCAGACTTGAGAAGCCAATTATGCCCTATGGCCTGGGGCGGGGTGGGGGGTGGACTTGGGGATCATGCTAGAATCTCTCTCATCATATCCCAGCCCTCCCTAAGGAAGAAGCAGATTAAATATACAACAGAGGGGGTTTTCCCTTTTAATACAGACCCAGGTATAAATAGGGCAGCACCATTAGGATCCTGATTTACCCTCCACCATCCTGGTCCCCAAACCATCTGGCATGGCAAGGTGCATTTGGGGAGATATGGGGGGAAGCAGTATTCAGAGCTAGTGGGGCTGAGGCAACAGAAGGAACACACAGCTCAGCCCAGGGAAATCCCACTTCCCTCTGTCGTCTGACTTCAGTCCATTCACTGTGAACCCACCTGAAAATAGGAATGAGTGAAGAGGTCCCAGCCTGGGATCAGGAGACATCCAGTGCTTAACTATGCGGAAGGTAGCACCAAAGGGTGTTGAGAGCACTGACTGAGGGGTGCGAGGCAGGCATGGGGGGCATTCATCAGCTCTGAGTTAGAAGTCCATTGCATGGGGGTCAGGGGAGGGAGTTGAGCATCGGGTGAGCATGAAGGGGAGACAGAGCCAGACTACAGTTATGCCAGCCGGGGTGAAGTGCAGGGAAATGGGACTCATGGGCCAGGGGAGTCCAGCCTCCAGACCCCCGGAATGGAGAAGGAATACTGTTTGACGGTGATGAGCAGACTGTCTCCTGGCTCCACAGTCCCAGGAGACGATAAATGTGATGGCTTCAAAGCCTCAGCACCAAATGTGCCCCATCTGGGGCTCCCTCATTTTCCCTCCCACCCGTGAAGCTCTCAGCTGCTAAAGCAGACGGGGCCCAGTTCAAACCCAAATTTCTGGTTCGTCTGGCCAAAGTCAGCGGACGCCACATCCCATAAGGGCAGAAATCCCACTCGGGAAGAGCTGAACTGGAAGAGGGTCTTCGTCTGTCCCTTCCGGAGCTGACCGTGGGAAGACACGGATGCTGAGTCAGGGGGAGGGTAGCCACAGCCTCCCGCCCTGCTCTGGCCAGCCCCTCACCCCTCCCTTACCCTGCAGCCATCGTAGGGGACAGTGATGGTGGCTGCTGCCGTCTGGTTGAAGGACAGCTCCTCCCCGTTGGTCCCAAGGAAACTGACAGAGCGGCCATGGTCTCCTGCAGCTTCGTCCAGCCAGGCGGCCGAGTTCTGGCAGGAGTATGTGAAGCTCTGGCGGGCTGTGGCACTCAGCAACTTCAGGAAGGTCAACTGCACCACACTCACCGGGGCCCCATCCGCATCCACGTAGGAGAACTGGAGGTGGGACAAAGAAGAGGCGAGCGTGCTCCATTCGCCTCTACTCCTTCTGAGGTACCCACCTCCCAGGATCTCCACCCACCGCAGACCTGCCCGCCCTGCCACGTCCTCATCTTTATCAGCCCCACCAGCCATCCGGCCGTCCACGGTTCTCTTGCAAGCCCCTAGGCACGTGTGGCCATTGAGCCCTTGAAAGGCAGCCGGTGAGACTGAGAAAGTTTTCAAAACTTTATTTAAATGTTAATTTTTTTCTGTCGGCACTCATTTTTAAAAAATGGAAGTATAAGGGCTTCCCTGGTGGCGCAGTGGTTGAGGGTCCGCCTGCCGATGCGGGAGACAAGGGTTCGTGCCCCGGTCTGGGAAGATCCCACATGCGGCGGAGCGGCTGGGCCCGTGAGCCATGGCCGCTGAGCCTGCGCGTCCGGAGCCTGTGCTCCACAACGGGAGAGGCCGCAACAGTGAGAGGCCCGCGTACCGCAAAAAAAAAAAAAAAAAATTGAAGTATAGTTGATTTACGATGTTGTGTTATTTTCAGATTTACAGTGAAAAGTTTTAGTTATTTGTGTATGTGTGTGTATATATATATATATATACACATATACTCATATATATATTATTTTTCAGATTCTTTTCCATTATAGGTTATTACAAGATATTGAATATATAGTTCCCTGTGCTATACAGTAGGTCCTCATTGCTCATCTATTTTATGTATAGTGGTGTGTATCTGTTAATCTCAAACGCCTAATTTATCCCTCCCTCCCCTTTCCCCTTTGGTAACTGTAAGTTTTTTTCTATGTCTGTAAGTCTATTTCTGTTTTGTAAATAAGTTCACTTGTATCATTGTTTTAGATTCCACATGGAAGTGATATCATATATTTGTCTTTCTCTGTCTGACCTACTACACTTAGTATGCTAATCTCTAGGTCCATCCATTTAAATTTTAATTTTTTATTTAATTATTTAATTTAAAACTTGTAACGTTAATTTATAACTAATAACTGAGCTTCAATCCATTTATCAGAAAACTGAGGTTTGGAACAACTTGAGGATGTGAATATACTTTTTCAACTGCAGGTTTTATGCAATCTAAGTACTTCCAAGGGAAGTTAGTGTCCAAATTACGATGTGCTATAAATATAAAATATGCACCAGACTCTGAAGAACTCAGAGGGGGAAAGTTTAAAATGCCTCAATAATCTTTATATTGATATGACAATATTTTGGATATATTGGGTTACATAAAATATAGTATTAACTTGAGATAACTGGCTTGGTAACGCGTCCTGGCTTCCTTCTCTTCCCTGTACCCTTTCATGTTCCACAATTGATGTTTTCTGGAATCACGTCCCAGATAAGCCCCTTGCAATTGAGTCTTTGCCTCAGGGTCTCTTTCAGGGGAACCCAAACCAAGATACCCCCTGACATTATATTATAGCTTTGTTTCCTTGGTTATGGTCTGTCTGCTTCCTTGGTCCTATTCCCAGTAGAATATCAACTTCATGAAGTTAGGAACTTTTCTTTGCTGCTATGTTCCCAATGTTTAGCATACACATATATGTTACATAAACAAATCCCAAATGAACCCAAGATTCCACTCCATCCCGTAAACCTGACCTTCTTCCCATTTACATATCTCAGAACCTCACTAGACATCAGTCCCTCAAACCAGGAACCTGGGTGTCATCCCTATCTCTTCCCTCCCCTCCATCTCATCAATTACTCATCTCATCAATTACTCACCTGATAGGTCCTATTCACGTGCCATCTCATCAGTTACTAGGTCCTATTGACTTGTCATCCCATCAATTACTAGGTCGTACTGACTTCCCCTCTCAGAGGTTGTTCTAAGCCATGCCCTCCTCTCCATCCCCATAGCACCGCCTCCAGCCTGGTCCCTTCCTTGCTCTCTTGGACCAACACCTCAGTCTTCTGGGTCTCCCAGCCTCCAAGTTCCCCATCACCACCACCACCAGCTCAGAGGCATTTTTCTATCACAGAGATTTAATCTCGGTGCCTCCCTCACTTAAAAACATTCCATGGCTCCCTACTGCTCATAGATCTTTCTGAGGAAGTGGGCCTAGCTCACACCCCCCTCCCCAGCCTCTTCTCCTACCACATTCCCCCTCACACTCTCTAGAGCAGAGCAAGTCACCTTTTCTTTAAATTTACCAGGCCCTCTCTTGACTCTGAGCCTTCATATATCCTGTTCCATCTACCTGGAACACTATTCCTTGTCCTCCCAAACTTGCAACCCAACTTATTCCTTAGACCTCAGCTGAGCTGTGACTTCTACCAGGAAGCCTTCAGGTCCTTCCAGCACTGCCTCTGGATCGCCACCATGACCTGTGCTTTGCCCTGTCATACATCTGATGCTGTGATCATCAAGAGGCAAAGCGAGTCTATCCTTTTCATCTCACCTCCTCCAATTCCCATGCTGGTTCCCACCAATTTTTATACCATCCCCACCTTGGCCTCCAGGGCAACTCACCTTCTTCCCTCGACGGAATGTGCTATACCAGCTTCCCAGCTTTTCTCTGGACCAGGAGGCCAGTTTCACCTGGGGAGTGGAGGGGACGGTGTAGCAGGTGCCCCAGGGGGCCACCATGTCCTTTCTGCATTTACCTCCCCACAATGAAAGCTACTGACTGTAATTATCAGGGACTCTCAGTCTGTTCTCTGACTGTTGGACTGGACTTGGCTGGTACACAGGACAGACCCAAGAGGCTGGGTGTTCCCGCCTTCTGAGGCAGCCTCCACCAATGATCGATGAGAGCTGGTGGATAAATGCCCCGGCTCCCTCTCCCCGAGGTGAGGGACAGCTCCCAGGAGCCTACCCTACACTGTCTCCTGGAAGTCCCCAGTGGAACTGAGCCTTGGGTGTCCAACGGTGATGTTTTAACAGCACACCCCTTATTGGCTGCCTCCCCTGGCCCCTCTCACTTACCCCTCCTGGGATCACCTCCTAAATAAATGACTTGCCCTTGTCAAACCCTCATCTCAGGGTCTGTGTCTGGGGAACCCAAACCAAGAATGTTCCTCACTCCCTGCCCCAGCCTCTCTCTGGGCAGAAGGAAGATGAGCTGGTGAGAGATCAGGCCTCAGCTGTCAGCAACTGTTTACAGACCAAGCCCTGACCTCAAGCCCCCATAAATTGGGTGGGGGTGAGCTCGTCTAAATTTGCATCCACTAGGGTATCTGAGTTCCCACTAAACCAGGGCTCTGACCAGTAAAGAATAAGAATAAATAAGAAGGACATTATTGGGCACTTTTGCAGGCCCTGAGCTTCCAACGTGTTTTCCCTGCAGTAGAGGTATTAACACAGCGACGCACATAGTCAGTGTTCATTCAGTGTCCCCTGATATGTTCGTTGGCGCCTCAAAGGCACAACCACCCTATGAGGTAGATACTTTCTTGAACCCCACTTTACAGATGAGAAAACTGAGGTGACAGATCTGGATTCCAGTCTGAGCAGTCCAGGGTTCAGAAGCTCACTGCACACCCACTGCCCTCTATAGCCAAGCCTGGGGCTTGGTGTCAGAGGCTGTTAGGCTCAGGGCTCCCCGATGGAGAACCCCAGGATTTCTGGGGAACCAGGTGGAGGGCAGTGAGCCCATGGGGCCTATAAGACAGCAGGTTAGGAGGCACAATAGAGCATGGGTAAGGGCTGGGACAAGAGCCAGACTGTCGTGGGTAATCTTGTCCCTCTCTGTGCCTCAGTTTCCCTGTCTGGGGGATGATAACAGAATTTTATTTTTTTAATTGAAGTATAGTTGATTTACAATGTTGTGTTAGTTTCAGGTTACAGAAAAGTGATTCAGTTATACATACATACATATCTTTTTTTTCAGATTCTTTCTCCTTATAAGTTATTACAAAATATTGAGTATAGTTCCCTGTGCTACACAGTAGGTTCTTGTTGGTGACCTATTTTAGGGATGATAACAGGATGGCCACATTGGTGGTTGTTAATGCAGCCAAGCGCTTAGGGCTGGCATACATACCTGCTATTTCAAGGTTCTCCATCATTATTGATTTCTTTACTAGATTTTCTTATCTGTCTTTCCCCATAGAAAATGAGCTCCATAAAAGCAAAGCAGTTTTTTTTTTGGATTCTCTGCTGTAATCCCAGCATTTCAAGGAGTTGGCATACAGTAGGTGCTCAATAGATGTTAGTTGAAGGAAAAATAAAGTCCCAGTCAACGCCTGGTGTGTGTGTGTGTGGACAGGGTATGAATGAAATGGTTTCCAGAGTCTGGTCCCTCCTTCCACCACCACCACCTCCCACTTCACCCCCAGAGGTACTCACGGTCTCAAACTTCTTGTCTGGGTAAAGGCAGGTCTCTCCTCCCGCCGTGAAGTTGCAGAAAACCCTGAGCGCATCCCGCGCGCAGCCCTGATTGGGGTCAATCCAGTATTCCCCTGCCGCAGAGCCAGGTAGGGCGGATGAGCCGGGCGGACCCCGAGGCTCCCCGCCCACCGGGGGAGAGACGGAACCTCACCGTCGGGCAAATGCGGGTGGTTGCGGTGCAACTCGCTGCACACGAGGCCCGGGTTCTCAGCCGTGCCCGGAGGGCGTCGCAGCTGCTCCAGTTCGAAGCTCAGCGACGTGATCGAGGCCAGCACCTCCTCCAGGCCGCCCTCCGGGACTCCCGGGCTCGGGACCGAGCGCCGGCGCCGGCGCAGCCCGTGCAGCTGCGCAGATGGACCCTGGGCGGAGGTGGGGATGGAGGAGAGGAGGAGATCAGAGACGCAGGAGGAAGAGACAGGGAGAGAGAGGGGCAGAAATGAAAGACGTGGGGGGCAGAAAGACACAGGGGTGGGGGAGAGGAGAAAGGGGAGGGAGAGATAGAGACAGGGACAAGGGGAGATAGACAGTCAGAAACAGAGACACGGGAAGGAGAGAGACAGAAGGGCTCAGAGATGGGGAGAGGCCGAAGTGGAGAGAGGATAAAAAGAGACAGAACCATAAAGTCAGGCAAAGGAGAGAGAGAGAGACAAGGACAGAGAGAGACAGAGAGAGGGTGCGCCCGGAAGAGAGAAACAAAGATAAAATAGTGAAACAAGTGTTTGAGATAGAGACAGAGAAAGGCCAGGAGAGATGGACATAAGAGATACTGTCAGAGCCCCCATGGATGTCCCCCCCAACGCCCTACACACAGCCCAGATCCTCCTTCAGCTTTTGGGGCCACCTCCCACCCCACCTGCACCCCCTGAACACCTGGTGTTCCGCCCAGTTCTGGGCACTGAGGGACCCAAGGGGGACACACTCCAACATAGTCCCTGGGTAACTCACCTGGGGGCCGGGGGGACCTGGGGGTCCAGTGTCTCCGCGGGGACCTTGGGATCCCTGTAGAGAGAAGTCATTTGGGTGTGAACTCTGTCTATGGAGACCGCTGCCTGCCAACACACACACACACACACACACACACACACACACACACACACAGCACTGGGGGTAAGGACATGCAATTTTCAGCACCAAGCATAAACTGCACATTTTCTTTCTATATGTGAACACCTCTGAAGTCATCATCTGTGACAAGTCATACTTTACTTGGTAGAACTGTTTTCTTCCATAGCAGTTTATAAAACAATGGCTCATCTTACAATGGATGGCATCTTAGATTTGACAAAATACAATGGGAGGTAAGGTAGAGAGCTAGTGGGAAGCAGCCGCATGGCACAGGGATATTGGCTCCGTGCTTTGTGACAGCCTGGAGGGGTGGGATAGGGAGGGTGGGAGGGAGGGAGACGCAAGAGGGAAGACATATGGGAACATACGTATATGTATAACTGATTCACTTTGTTATAAAGCAGAAACTAACACACCATTGTAAAGCAATTATACCCCAATAAAGATGTTAAAAAAAAAATACAATGGCAGGTGTTGAAGAAATACTTGTTGAATGCCTGACTGACTGAATAAATAAATGAATGAATGCAAAGGCCTTGAGTGTTCTAGCGCAGTGAAGGGGGCTGGGATGTGGGAGCCCAAGGGAACAGTGAGTACTCACCAGGGACCCCTTTGAACCTTTCTGTCCTGGAGGACCCTGTGGGGTAGAGACAGGGAGAGCCGGAGTCCTGGCTGGCCCAACAAGGTGACCCCACCCCACAAATCCCTCATACTCACCACCACACCTCGGGGTCCAGGGTGGCCCAGAGAGCCGATGGGACCAGGGGAACCCTGGAGAAAGGACGTCAGAGTCATCATTGATAGGGTTCATCCCTATGGTCCAGACACATCCCCCAGACAGGCTTCCAGTTCCCTCCAAAGAAGACCCCAAACCCCAGATGCAGACTTCAAGCTTCAAGTCCCCAGAGAGAGCCCCCCATTTTCTCCAGACACAACCCCTATCATTCTAGACCCAGGCTTCCCAAATCCCCATACCCACAGTCTCCAAACAAGCCCCACTTCTGCCTTCCCACCACCCTCTGAACACAATCTTCCCACTCGAGGCAGGACACACACTCACAGGTTCTCCCTGGAGGCCAGGGGGGCCTTGCACTCCTGGCAAACCCTGATCCCCTTTCTCACCAGCCTCCCCAGGGGGGCCAACGAGACCAATTAATCCGATGTGGCCCTGGAGGATAAAAGAGGCACATGTTGGGGAAGAAGTGTGGGCGGGGGATTGGGAGATTGTTCTCCTAGAGCCTTGGAGTAGTAGAGGAGACTCCAATCTCCTAGCCCTCTGGCTACAGAGGGAGGTAAGGGTGGAGGAGAGCGGGGTTAAGTGGGGGAGGAGAATAATGGAAGGAGGTATCCTTACCTTTTCCCCCTTGAGGCCAGCATCTCCCTTCAGCCCTGGGAGGCCAGAGGGCCCCTGGAAGAAGAGTTAGGGTCAGCTGGTGAGTCTCAGACAGAAAGCCTCGAGGTCCATGTGAGTGATTGGGGGATGGTCAAATGGGAAATTACCCAGGTTTCAAATGGAATTACCAGGGAAGTGGTCATGGGGATGATGGTCAAGAAAGAGGAGGGATGATGAGAGATGAATGAAGGGGCTTGTTGGAGCACGGCCAACTTGGATGGTCCGTGGTCAATATCAATGTAGATGGTCAGTGTAGGCTATTAAGATAGGTGGTCTGTTTGGTCAATGTAGACCATCAAGATAGAGGGTCAGTGTGGACGGTCAGTGTAGACCATTGAGATGAGTGATCGGAAGAGATGCTTAGTATAGAGGGTCAGGGTTGACCATCAGATGGCTAGTCAATGAGTGGTCAGTCTGCAGCGTCAGCACCCATGCCCAGTGTGGTTCCCAGTGCTGGGACCTCGGGGACGAAGAAGTCGCTTACCAGGGGGCCAGGAGGGCCCAACTGTCCAGGAGGTCCCAGCAGGCCTGCTTCACCCTAGGGCAAAGCAGAACATGGGGGGCTGAACTCTGTCAGAACTCAGTGTGGATGTCCCGCTGCCCACCAGGGTCGGCTCCTTCTAACTATGGTGAGAAATTACAAGATGGGAGCACATAAGGAAGGCAGGATCCCCCCCGCCGCCCTGTCCCTGTTCCCACCCCACTCACCACAGGGCCGGGGATCCCTCGAAGACCCTCAGGCCCGACACGCCCAGGGGGCCCTCGAGTCCCCACTGGGCCTGTCCTCCCTGGGGGCCCGTCAGGACCTGGTTCCCCCTGAAAAGCACAGGGGCAAGGGAGGGGGCAGAGAGAGTCAGGGGGTGGCTGCCTCCCGACCCGCCAGCCAAGAACCAGCAGGGAGGGGTCGGAACTGGAGCACCCGTGGTGTCCCAGGCCTCTCCCCATTCTGATGGCCCAACTGTTGGCTGACAGGTCAGGACAAGGCCCCCCCACCCCTTGGCAGGGGGCACTCACCTTGGTACCTTTCTCCCCTTCTCTGCCTTCTCGACCCGTGCGACCAGAAGGACCCTTAGGGGAGAAAGTGTGAGTGGGGAGCTGTGAGGTGAGTGGGTGCTCTGGGGATGAGTGGGGGTTTTGTAGGGGGGAGCGGGGGGCTGTGAGAGTGAATGGAACAAAGTTGGAGCCAGGGCAGCCAGGAGGTGGTGGTGGGGTACTCATCACTCACCCTTTTGCCAGGGGGCCCAGAGGGACCGGGTTCCCCAGAAGCACCAGGTGGACCCTGGAGATTATAACCAGCAGGGTAGTTGAGGATGATGATTTCAGGATGCCTTTTTATTTTTTTTTAAACATCTTTATTGGAGTAGAATTGCTTTACAATGGTGTGTTAGTTTCTGCTTTATAACAGACAGAGTGAATCAGTTATACGTATACATACGTCCCCATCAGGATGCCTTTGATGTGAAGACAGCCTTCCCCACATGTCACCCGGCACCAGCCATCTCCCGCCTCTACCCTCAAGCTACTCACATTCACGGCGAGGACCCAGAGAGGCAAAGCAGGTGCATCTACAAGGGCCCTGGGTACCTCATTAACCCACTCTCCTGACCCCCCAGTTCACCCACCCACCAGCCCCAACCCCCCTCTTCACGCACCACATCCTCTGTTCCCCTACTCACCAGTCCCCCCACATCTCCAGGGTCTCCCTTCTCCCCTGGGGGGCCGTCTTGACCCTGTGGTGGAAGGAACAAAGTCGGAAGGGGTCATGGGGGTACATGAGAATTTAGGAGTGAGGTTTGGAGGAATGTGAAGGTTATTTCCTCCATCGACCTTGCCCAGGTCTGTGGGGGTGTTGTGGAGATGGGAACAGAATAGGGAATATGCTAGGCTTTCGAGTAAGGAGGGGTCACACTCACCGAAACCCCAGGGTCTCCGGGGGGGCCTAGGTCTCCTGGGAGCCCTGTGAGGCCCTGGAACACAGAATGATGGATAATTATATCTCTGAATGATGGAGCGTTCATTCATTCATTCATTTAACTGTGCCCAGGCACAGCTCTGGTTGCTGGGATACACTGGTGAACAAAACACAGAATCCCAGCCCTGGCAGAAGGAACATTCTCGTGTTTAATGTGAGCTAAGTATGTTGCATGCATCATCTCACTGCATCCTCTAGGCTTGGGACTCACAGACAGAACTGACCTCAGAGAAAGGACTCAGCGAGTGGTGGGGTGGTAAGATTCAAGTCAAGGTCCCTCAGACCCCGAAGCTCCTTGCTGTCCTCCATCCCAACCCCGAGCCCCATCACCATGGTGGGAGGGGCTCCACCTCTGCCCTGATGGCAAATCCTTCATCAGCCAACTCTGACCCAGCATGAGTCTCAACCTTGACCTTCCCAGCATTGTTAGAACAACTCAGTGTGGAATCAAGTTTCCCCTACTGCAATGACATATAACCACTCCATTTTTATATTGATTCATTCAATCATTCATTTACTGAGCCATGTTCCGGGTTGCTTGTGGAATCAGCATACTGGAGGATGGGAGCCCCCCCCCCCGGCTGGAAGTTGGGGAGCAGGTTCAAAGTGACACATGTGCTCCTCCCCGAGTCTCTCCCTCCATGTCCCCCAGGACTCACCACGTTCCCTTTTGCTCCATCCTCTCCGGGGGGGCCTTTCTTGCCCGGGGGTCCAGCTGCCCCAGATGGGCCTGCATCCCCCTTTTCACCAATTTCTCCCTTGGGCCCCTTTTCAGAAACAGAGTTCAGAGGTGCCTGGCCTCTCCAGGGGTCAAGGGTTAGCATACCTGGACTCGGGAATCTGGGTGGCCTGGGGCTTTCCTGGGGTTAGGGGTCAGAGTAGCCTAGACTGCCCAAGGGTCAGAGGTCAGAGGAATCTAGGATTTATAGGAGTCAGGGGTCAGGATGGTCCAGTTGCCCAGAGGTCATGGGCAAATTTGGGCTAGCCCATGTGCCACCCTGGAGTGAATCAGAAAAGGGATCCCCTCTGGGCAACTCATCCCCAAGCCAGGGCTTGTGGTTTAGATCTGAGCCCCACCTGCCTCCTCAGCCCTACACCCTTGTGCAGTGTACAACCTAGAGAACTTGTGTAGCAACCCTGATACCTTTCAGGGCTCTGTCGTCAAGATAACAGGGGATGCCTGTAGGTCCTGGGTCAGTGGGTGACCTAGGGCTGCAGAGGTCATGGTGACCCTAGATGCCCAGGGGTCAGGGATTCCCTGAGATGGGTGCAGGGACACTGGACAAAGGTCACTCACAGGGATGCCTGGGATTCCTGGGGGTCCCCGGTCTCCAGGCTCCCCTGGCTCACCCTGCAGGAGGCAAAGTGAAGGTGAGGAGAGTTCCCATCCTGGCAGCCACCCCCAGGCAGGACTGGTTGTGCCTCCTCACCCCAGGCAGACTTTGGTTCTCTCTCTCTCTCACCTTCTCGCCCACTGCTCCAGGCTGACCAACTCCCCCAGGCAGCCCTGGAGGACCCTGGAGAGACAGCAAGGGGTACAGCTGGGACTGTGCAGTCCCAACAGCCCCTTCTTGGGAAAGCTATGTCCTCACCTCTGAGGCATCCTGCCCTCCCCCAGAGTCCTCACCTCTGATCCGCTGGGGCCCGGGGGACCCCGAGGGCCTGGAGCTCCATGGGGACCCTGTGGGACAGTCAGAAGAGCATCCGGTGACCCCATGGTCCTTCAAAGCTCCACTAATCACAAACACCACCCTTGATGCTGGTGACCCACATGACCCTTAAAATGACAGTGTGACCTGTGACTCCCCCAAACTGGTTTAATGGCCACCCCCTACCTACCACCACAACCCCATTTTCCCCCATTGTCCATACCATGGACCCTACGTCTCCAACTTCCCCCTTTTCTCCAGGAGGGCCTGGCATCCCCTGTGGAACAAAGAAGAAAACTTGGGGCACAAAGTGGGAAGGACCGGAGGCTGTATCCGCAAACTCAGACACCTACCTGCAGGCCAGGGGGGCCAATCACCCCCATGAAGCCTCTCACTCCATCATCTCCTTTCTGCCCAAAGAGGCCTGGAGGTCCCCGGCGTCCCTGAGCCCCATCTGCCCCCTGGGGGGAGGACAGGGCAAGGCACAGTTAGGGTCTGTGTCAGGGGTCGGAGAAAGGCTCAAGGTCAAAGTCAGGATTGAGGCTCAGGGTTGGGATTCAGTTTGGAGAGGGTCAGGACTGGGTTTGAAGCTGGGGATGCAGGTTAAGCATCAGAGATGAGCAATGAAGTCAAGGGTTGAGTCAAAGTTTTTCTAAAAACTTTTCATTCGGTGGTGAGTCAGGGTCAAGTTGAGGTCAGTTAAGGTGATGAGGGGAAGGTCCAGATGGGGTTGAGATGTAGGGTAGGGTTTGAGGTTAGGGCCAAGGTACAATCAGAGTTTGAGCCCAGGTTTGGGGTCTGCATTGGAGGGTGGGTCAGGACTGGGGTTAAGGGTAAGACTGGGTCAGGTTCGGCTACTGTTGGATGTGAAGGTCAGGTCTGAGATGGGATTGAGGTTAAGGTCACAAGCAGTGTTGAGATTAGGGCTGTGATGGGGTTCAGGGGTTGAGGTCAGGATTGAGTCAGATTCTGGGGTGAGTTCATATTGAGTGTTGGCATGGAGGGGTAGGTCAGTGTCAGGGCTGAGTTTGGGCCTGAGTCACCATGGAGAACACTGTCCCTTCCCACTGGGGATCCAAGGGATGGCCACAAAATGGGGATCACTCACCGGGGAGCCTGGGTGTCCCACAAGACCCCGTATCCCTGTTGGTCCAGGTGGGCCCTGGAGGAGGGAACAGAGTCAAAAACCCCTCAGGAGCTTCCCTGGTGGCGCAGTGGTTGAGAGTCCGCCTGCCGATGCAGGGGACACGGGTTCATGCCCCGGTCCGGGAGGATCCCACGTGCCGCGGAGCGGCTGGGTCCGTGAGCCGTAGCCGCTGGGCCTGCGCGTCTGGAGTCTGTGCTCCGCAACGGGAGAGGCCGCAACAGTGAGAGGCCCACGTACCGCAAAAAAACCCCCAAAACCCCTCAGGTTCAAGATTGGGGGGCTGGAAACACTAGAGATGTCAATCACTGCACCCCTGTCCACTCCCCCCACAGAGAAGCTGCATTTCCCTCCCCCAACTCTGCCTTCCTAGCTACCAACTCATGGGACCAGACAGAGCATGTGTCCTAAGTTTGGCCCATCAGAACGTTTGCCCCAAAGTCCCACCAGGACCCAGGGACTGAGCTGGCTCCCTGACGCTGGGCGCTGCGGCTGAACTTCCGGAGGGAAGCTGGGGGTGCAGTTAGCCCCTTTATTCCAGGTAGCCTGAGTGGCTTCTGTTACTTGCAGGTGTCAAGATGGGTCTCATGAAGGCAGGAAGCTCCGTGGCCTCCCCCTGGCCATCCTCCACATCCCTCTCCCCTCCCCGAAGACCACCCCCCTCACTGGGGCCCCCCACTCACCGCATCCCCCTTATCGCCTTTGCTGCCTTTGTGACCTGGGTCTCCCACTTCTCCCTGCAGAGGAAACAGGATGAGGGAGGCTCATGCCTCCCTCTACCCCCATCCCCCCCCCAGCCCCTCCCCTTCCATGAACTCTCTCTCACCTTGTCCCCTTCCTCGCCAGAAGGCCCCACAGCTCCAGGGGATCCAGGAAGCCCCAGGGGCCCTGGGATCCCGTCTTTGCCAGTGGGACCAGGGGGGCCGCGTTCACCCTGATGGGCGGAGTGGAAAGGGGTATGTTGGGCCAGGGCAGAAATGAGCTCTTGATATGTAGAGGGCTGGGTCTGGGGGATGCCTGGGGGATGGGGGGCAGACACTTACCGGGTACCCCTTCTCGCCTGCAGGGCCAACAGGACCTTGGCCTCCACTTTGGCCAGGAAGTCCAATGCCCCCTGCTGGGCCTACAGGACCACGCTCCCCAGGGGAGCCCTGAAAACAGCGGTGAAGGGTCAGGGATAATAGCAGCAGTGGTAATTCTCATTTATTGGAGGGTTTTCAAGCAGTCAGGCCCTGAGTTAGGTGGTTACCAGCACATCCAATCTATTCCCCCAGACAGCAGCCAGAGGGCGCTGTGAACACCTGAGTCAGCGCACGTGCCTCCCCTCTCTCCCTGCCCACATCCCTCTGGGGCTCCCACCCCACTTGTTGAAAAAAAGGTTTTCCTGGCAGCCCACAAGGTCCTGCACGACTATGCTCTCATCTCCTCCCACTCACCCTAGGCTCACTCCCCTCCAGCCACACGGCCCTGCTCACTGCTTCCTCCAGCCTCAGGACTTTGCACATGCCGTTCCCTCCGCCTGGCACACTCTTCCGCCCAGACACCCACATGGCTCCTCCCTCACCGCCTTCAGGTCTCAGCTCAAATGTCACCTTCTCAGGAGGCCTTCCCTGGCCTGCCTGTTTCAACGGCTCTCCCCTTCTCCCCTCTACTCTGCGCTATTTTGCCTTGTGGCATTCATCGCAGCTGATCCCTATCTCCCTGGCTAGATCGTAGTAAACTCCAGGAGAAAGAAGGATTTTGTTTGTTTGTTTGTTTTTGAAAGAAGGTTTTTAAACGCTGATGTCTGCTACGCAGGTAAGTATGTGCCCAACGGATCATCTCACTGAGATTTACGATCATCTAGGAGATGGGACTATTTTACAGACAAGGAAACGGAGGCTCGCACAGTGACACGACTGCCCAGCCAGTGAGCGGCAGAGTTGGCCGTGACCCCGACCTGTTTGGCTCCCCAAATAACAGACTTGATGAGGACAATACCCAGCTTCCCAGAAACCCTGAGACCCCTGCACCCTGCCTGCCACACAGCAGACGGGTTTACACTTACGTTAGCCCCGACGGGGCCGGGGGGGCCCTTGTCACCCTTCAAACCAGTAGGTCCCTGAGGAGGAGATGATTCACAGTCGAGAGACTCCCAGCGGTGCCCCTGAGTCCTGTCTTCACTCTGGGGGGCTCAGAGTTCCCACCCGCTTCCCGGCCACTGAGGTTCAGGGATCTGTCCCTCCTGCAGCCATTACTTTACTATCACATTTGCCCCTCCCCTGGGCCCCCCTTTCCTCCTCTGCTTCACAGCCCAGCCAGGCACATTCAGGAGGGGTTCCAAATGATACTCACTGGGTCCCCGGGGGCTCCTTGGGGACCAGGGAAGCCCCTGTGTCCAGGTGGCCCTTCCTTCCCAAAGGGTCCCAGTGGTCCCAGGTCCCCCTGGAGGAGTGCAGAAGAGGGAGGTCAGACTCCAGAGAAGAGGGCGTCTCCCCTCAATCTGTGAGTCTGGGCCCCCTGCCCCATGGTGTTGATTCTGAGCCTGGAGGTGCCGTGGGGATGTTGAGGGACCTTTGGGGTCACTTGATGAGATCTCCCGTGGGGCAGGGTCTCACCTTGGCCCCCTCTCTGCCTTCCAGGCCCGGAAGACCTTGTTCACCAGGAGATCCAGGGGGGCCTGGGGGCCCCCTCTCACCCAGAGGCCCTGCTTCTCCCGTCTTTCCCTGGAGAGGAAGAAGGCTCATCTTGAATGGAGGTGGCCTGGGGTGGGGGTCTGCCTGAGATCACCTCCCCCTCCCCCAAATATCCCCGAACTGGTACAAAACTAGGGAGACCTGTGGGGTCCACTCTGACCTGAGGACCCACGACACCAGCTGGTCCAGGTGGGCCTGTCTGACCTTGGAAGCCCTGAGGAGAAACATTAAAAGGAGGTGTCATAAAAAAAAACAAAAAACAAAAACAAAAACAAAATGGAGGTGTCATGGAGGGGAAGAAATGGAGAGCCTAATGGGGTCATGGGTCAGAGGTCAAAGGGTTTCTCACCAATTCTCCTCTAGGTCCAGGGTGCCCACGTTGCCCGTCTTTCCCTTGGGGGCCCTGAGGGACAAGGTGGGAGAGAGTTGAGGCACAAACAAGGAGTCCCCCCACTGCCTGGCTCCCCCTTCCCCCCAGCAGGGTGAGCTCACTTACAGGGGGACCCTTTGGTCCAGAGAACCCAGGAGGGCCTTGCAGACCTGGGAGGCCCTGAAATGGAAGCAGAAATCATTCACTCATCCCTCCCGCCTGCCCCTGAGTCCCACATAATGACAACAGCATGTTGGGTGCTTCCTGCAGGCCAGGCATGGGGTCAAGCATTCTATGCACAGGAAGTCATTTCATTCACCACTGCAGCCCTTTGGGATGGGGACTGTGGTTATTCCCATTTGATAGAGTTGGAAACTGAGGCACAGAGAGGTTAAGTGACTCACCCAAGGTCACACCGCAGGTGAATGGCAGAGCTAAGACTTGAACTCACAGCTCTCTGACTTCAGAGGCTGTGCTTTTTCTGCATTATAATGTCTCCCCACCTTCTGGGCTTGTCTCCTACCCAGAATCACACACACACACACACACACACACACACACACACTCACTCACTCACTCACTCACTCACCTTTTCTCCAGGGAACCCAGGGGCTCCGTCCTGGCCCACATCACCCTAGGATGGAATGAATGAGACTCAGGCTGCAGAACGAACTCAACGAGGAGGTATTGGGTGGGACTTGGTGAGCCCGGGGCAGAGGGCCTGCTTGGGGGGCCTGACCACCCACCCACCCCATACCTTGGGGCCTGGTTGCCCTGTGGCACCTGGTTGCCCCCTCTCTCCACGGGAGCCCTGAATAGAAAAGAAGCAAACATTGGAAGTGAGAGGGTGGGGGAGCCTAGGAGATGAGGATGAGTCCTCTGGGTCCCCCCACCATGACTACCTGAAGTAACCCAAACCCTCTTCCCGCCCACTTCTCCTCTCGTAGCCCCTCCTTCCAGCCCTGCCCCCATTTTCTTACTGGTGGTCCCCGCTCTCCTTCCAGGCCTGGCTGCCCAGCCTTCCCCTGGAATGTAAATTAGATGAGGGGGAAGCAGAAGAGGGTGATGGTGCAAATACATGACACAAACACACAAATGCACCCAGTCAGAGACATGGAAAGATGCTTGCCCCACATTCATTTGCAAGCCTTTCACTCACACGCACGCATCAGTACAGCTTACACCTGCAACTACGCAAAGATCACAGGCACCCAATTATATTATGATTGCACCTACAGGTCCACACATACAAGCACATCTGCTCACACAGACACCTATTTATCACAGCTGCATGGTATGCACACATGACTGCATGCCAACGCAGCACGCAAGGGGGGACCGCAGCTTCGAGATGACACTCGGAGCCTGTCATGTAATATGTCCCTTGCACACGTGTCTATCCAGTGTAAACACGTATGTGCATGGATTCATGTGAGGACACGGTCCTGATAAACACAGCAGTATACAAACCCTTGTGTGCATATACACAATGTCCATTTACATAGCTACAGTGCACCCATAGCGAAACAACGCATGCATGTATACACAATCCCCCAGGTGTGCAGAAACACACACATATGTGTATTTCCCTATTCTTTCACACACTTCGACATACCCCCTCACACATGTATGCCCATAGTCACACAACGTACGTGCAGCTGGTGCCCTCGTTCACCCAGTCACAGGCCCCTAGGCTGCAGCACCCAGACCCCATCTAATCTGTACTGAAAGGCACACGGGAGGCACATGCGTACACAGACACGCAGGCACGTTTGCTGTAATGCCAGGTGGGATCACCTACGTGTGCCCTGCATTGCACATGGCAATATGTGTGCACACAAGTGCTTCCAGGCATAGACACAGCCACCTAGGGCCCCACGTGCTATCACGCACAGCCATACGCTCTGTTCCTCTCATGCAAGCCCTTCCCTCCCCCCTGACCCCTGGATTGCGACTCACCCGCTTCCCTTTTTCTCCTAATGGTGCCAGGGGCCCGGGAAAGCCAATAGATCCCTGAGTAAAGAGGATGAGAGAGAAGACATGGGTGTGAGGAGTGGGTGACGTTAGCCCCTCACCGCATTCAGCCACCCCATCTTTTCAGGCATTTCCAGGCCAGTGATTCCAGAAAGTCTTTGGCCCCTCCAGCCCCAGTGAGCAGCCCCTCCCTTGCTCACTCCATTCCAGCCACACTGGCCTCTTTAATGCTACTCAGATACCAGTACATTCCTGCCTCAGGGCCATTGCACTGGCTGCCTTTGCCTAAAATGCTCTTCTCTCAGATCCCCACAAAGCCAGCTACTCCTCATCATTTAAATCTCATTCAGACATCACCTCCTTAGAGAAGCTTTCCGCCATCATCCTGACCACCACATCCTCAAGTCATGCTCTGTTTATCACGTCCTATTTTGTTTCCCCTATAATATTTGTATTGAAATGACCCTGCTCATCTGTTTACTTATTCGAAGACTAGGACATAATGCTCTGGTCTTATTCCCTACTGCCTGGCACATGGTGGTGTCTTACTCAATACTTGTTAATTGACTGCCTCCAGTACTTGCTTTCCTGCCCATCGTCCCTTGACCTGGGGGAAAACATCATATGCTCTGATATCCCCTCTCACCCCTCACTGTGTTTTGAATCCTAGATCCATCACTAAATTAGCTGTGTGGCCCTGGACAAATGGATTGAGCCCTCTGAGCATCAGTCTCCTTTGTAGCCTGGGGATACCAACAATACCTCCTTCACAAGGTTTTCGTTAGGATTAAATGGGATATATATAGAAAGTGGGTTTTTTTTTTTTAAAGGTACTTGGCACATAGTATGTGCTCGAGAAATATTCACTGTCTTTGTTATTCATGCTGATTATTAGTAAGTGCTATGGACTGAATGTTTGTGTCCTCCCAAAATTCATATGCTGAAGCCTCAGTCCCTAGTGTGATAATATTTGGAGGTTGGGCCTTTGGGAAGTAAGTAGGTCATGAGGGTGGGGCCCTCGTGAATGGGATTAGTGTCTTTATAAGAAGAAGAGGAGACTAGATCTCTCTCTCTCTCTCTCTCTTTCTCTCTCTCTCTCTCGCTCTCTCTCTCTCTCTCTCCTTCTCCCTCTCCCCTATGTGAGGACAAAGACAGAAAATGTTCATCTACAAACCAGGAGAAAAGCCCTCACCAGAATCCAACCATGCTGGCACTCTGATCTCAGACTTCTGGCCTCCAGAACAAATTTCTGTGTTTAAATCACCCAGTCTAAGGTATTTTTACTCTAGCAACCCAAGCTGAATAAGACACTGACCTCAACCAGGCCGACATATCAGGCCTCCTGTAAAGTATTCATTGCTTGTTGCCCAAGACACACTGATCAGTCCTGGCTACGAGACTTTGTTCTAACTCCCATGAATTTCTGTTCCAACAGGCTGAGTTCTGCTCTTCGTTTTGATACCTTGAGTTAATCCCAAACCTATTTATATCAGTTGCCCTTGCTATTGGGGTCATGTGACTTAATGAAACCTTACAAAAACTGATGAAATGTAGAAAGGGAAAAGAAAGAGATCTGTAAAATCTAGGTTAAATGGAAAAGACTCAATGTAAAGGGAAGTCACTAAAAAAAAAACACTGTCCAATTAGGCACGGGCAAGATAACTGCTAGATCGAGATACCAAAAGTGTGGAACTCAAGAAGGATTCTGCACTCAGATTTCTTCCCAAGTGTCTTTGCGTTTCCGCTCCACTTTATGTAATAAAAACTATAAATCATCAGTGATGTAATATGGGTGTGGTTTAGGCAGAAAGACATGTCTTACCAATAGCCTCATTCATCAAAACATTGGCAGCCAAATGTACAGTTTTACATAAGTACATTCTAAGTTATAATTAATTCAAGATATGTAAAATATGTATTTTTTATGATTCTCCTCCTTACTGACTTGTTTGAACCAACCTCAATCATACCAAATAAGAAGGATCCTACAGTTTTATTATCACCAAAATCATCAATTTTATCATCATCAAATTGATGAGGTAGATACTACTGGTATCTCCCTTTCGTAACTGAGAAAATGGGTTCAATAGACTTGTTCAAGATCATTTAGCAGGTAAGGTGTGACTTACTCAAGGTCACTTAGCAGATAAGGCTGGGTGTTTGAGCCTAAGTTTGTCTGATGCCAAAGCCCACATCTTACACTTTCAATGCCCCATGGGGTGGACAGCTCACACCCTCAGACCACAGCCCGGACCCCCAGACGTTAATCAGTCTCTGAACCCTGCCCTTGCCCACCACCCTCCTGGTAGCTTCTGACCTTAGGGCCTGGACGTCCTGGGTAACCTGGGAGACCTGGCACCCCAAGCTTGCCCTGCAGAGAGATTATGGGACAAAGGTCAGAGACTGCAACTTGGAGGTAAGTGGGGGAGGGGCAGGAAGGCTGGGGCATGGTTGCAGGGGTAGGGGTGGGGGATTCAGGGAAACATGGGTTCAAGTCCTGGCCCCTGCCTGCTAGGGGTATGTCCTTGGGCAACTCATTCAACCATTCCAAATCTCAGTTTCCTTGTCTGTAAAATGGGGGTAAAAAAGTCTGTTGCCTGTGGTGGTTATGGGGATAAAAATAAGATAAAGTGCATGGAATTGCTCTGTAATGCTGAGCTGGGGAATTGAAGGAGCTGAGAGCCTCCTGAAGTTGGAGATAAAAGAGCAGAGGGCAGAAGGCAAAGGGCCAGGGAACACCTTGCCTGCAGGCTAGAAGCTGGGGTATAGACTGGAGGGGGTGACCAGGTCCACTCACCTTCTCCCCAGCTGAGCCTGGGGGCCCCTCCTCACCAGCAAGCCCCACCTGCCCCTTCAGCCCTTCAGGACCATCCTCTCCCCGAGGACCTGGGGGTCCGGGTTGCCCCTGGAATAGAAAAGGAGAAGCCCTGACATCAGTCCCTTTGTCATTCCTGTCTTTGCCCCAGTTCACCCCCTCCCTCTCTTTCCCAAGTCCCCCAGATCCACCAGACCCCTCCTCTGGAGGTCATCTTACCCAATCGCCTTTAAGCCCTACATCACCCTTGAAGCCTGGGAAGCCATCCTCTCCCTGGGTGGAAGACAGTACAGAGATCAGATGTCAGGGCTTCAGGGAAGGGACACAGCCAGAGCCCCATTATTAGGGTTCCCCCCTCAAGGAATCCCCTCCCTTCTCACCTTCTCTCCTTTCTCCCCCTGGAGGCCCCGGTTGCCAGAGGTACCCTGAAAAATATAAAAGCTCTCAGGTCCCCCACTCCCCCCACTTAAGAAGGGCCCCAGACTCGGGCCCCGGACTCAGTCCCTTGCCCTGAAACAGCCAGGAGAGTCCCAAGCGGATGTCAGACTGGAGGAAGGGGGGTGAGGGTCAGCCCCAGAGGAAATTATCTTTCCCCAAAGTCTGCTAGTATGGTGTGCAAGAGGCTGCCTCTCCCCCCACCCCTTCCCACTGGCAGCCTCCCAAGGTCATCTGTGTGGGGGAGTGCAGGGAAGGCCAAATTTCCAAGTAATTGATTCCCATCTCCCGGGGACACTGTGTCCACGGTTCCTTCTGGCAGGAGAAAGAGGATGAACATTCCAGGCCCCGGCTGCATTCTAAAGGCAAAGGAATGTTTCCCATTGTGCTGGCTACAATGCAACTCTGTGCCTGGCAACAAGGGGAGTCTGTGCTTGGCTACAGCAAGACTGCTCAGCGCAAGCCCAGATGCTGCTCTAGCCAAATTCTGGACTTGGGCCACAAGAAAAGCTGCACTTGGCTACAGTGTAACTGAGCTCAGCCACTAAAATGAAATTGTACTTGGATACAATACAACTGTGTTTTCCAATAGCATGACTGTTTCCAGCCACAGGGAGACACGATATTAACCGAACTCAGTGACTACAACAAAATTATACTTGGATACAATATAACTATGTGGTTTTGTTTTTGTTTTTTTGCGGTACGCGGGCCTCTCACTGTTGTGGCCTCTCCCATTGCGGAGCACAGGCTCCGGACGCGCAGGCTCAGGGGCCATGGCTCACGGGCCCAGCCACTCCGCGGCATGTGGGATCCTCCCGGACCGGGGCACGAACCCGTGTCCCCTGCATCGGCAGGCGGACTCTCAACCACTGCGGCACCAGGGAAGCCCTAACCGTGCGTTTTGACAATAGCATGACTGTCTCTAGCCACAGGGCAATTCATTGGCCACAGTGTAACTGAGCTTGGCTACAATTGTTCTCTGGCCACGGCTACCATGTAACTAGACTCAGCAACAACATAGCCTTCAACTATATATAGAAAACCATGCCTGGCTACAATGGAACTCTGAGTTTGGACACAGGATTTTGTGGCCAGTTACAATAGAACCACCTCCTTGGTTATAGTGTAACTAAGCTTGTCTATAATGCAAAAATAGGAGGAGCCAGCTCTTGGCTACCATCAAACTCTGTTTTTAGACTACAGGTAATGGATACCTGTACTTGGCTACAATGTAACTGGACTTAGCTACCATATAGATGTGAATTCCAATGTCCCTGCGCTGGGTCAACAGTGAATCTCTATTCAGTTCAGCTCTCAGCTCGTCTTAGCATTTCTGGGCTTGCACATGGTATGGCTCTGGGCTTGAGCTTTCAAAAACCCTCTGCTTGATTACAGTGTGCTGACCTGGACCTGGACGTGATGTGTGTGCTTCCAGTGAAATGGGTTCAGCCTCTAATGGGTTTAACTGTTCTCAACTACGAGGTGACAACCATGCTGTACTGTTACCCTTTGGCTTTTCAGCTCCAAAGTAGCTATATATTGTCACTTCTACCACACCTTGCCTGGCAGACTGATTCCTCTCATCACACACACAGAAGTTTCTGATAGAGCTGGCTTCCAGAGGTCCATGCTGATGGATCAACCCTATCTGCAGGGAATTCCCTGGCAGTCCAGTGGTCAGGGCTCCGCACTTTCACTGCCGAGGGCCTGGGTTTGATGCCTGGTCGGGGAACTAAGGTCCCACAAGTCGTGCAGCACGGCCAAAAAAAAACCTCTATCTGCAGGTCCCAAGTATCACTTACCTTCACACCCCGAGGTCCAGGATAGCCCGGAGGGCCTGCCGACCCTGCTGGACCCTGAGATGGACATAAGATGAGTGCCATCCTGTTCTCCCCCCTCCATGTTCCCAGTGCCCTCATCTCTCTTCTCATTAATAGCCCCTGACTCCTGGCCCTGCCTGCCAACCCTCATCCCCAAATCAGCCCGTCTCCAGGTCACTTACCTGGGCCCCTTTCTCTCCTGTTGGGCCCTCATGACCTGGGTGACCCTAGGAGATAAACATTCTAAGTTGTCCGAGACCTGATATGCCATCCAAATTCCCAAGCCTCCCCACTTCTCCTTCCTCCTTCTCCCAGAATCTAGTTCTCACCACAGGGCCATCAGATCCTGGGAGGCCTGGAATTCCTGGGTTCCCAGGGGGACCCTGAAAGAAGATGAACAGTAGGGGGAGACAGAGGGTCTCAGAGCCTGGCCATTCCACCAGGAACGCCCCTACTCAGACATACAGCTACCTCAAGGTTAGAGAAAAAACAGATCCTACTGGCCAGGAAACCTATCCTCAGCTCTTCCAAACTTGCTGTGTGACCTTGGACAAGCTCTCTCCCCTCTCTGTGCCTCAGAAATCCTCTGCTTCTGGGAGGGCTGAGACAAGGGATGTAAAAACAGTGTGAGAGACATGCTGGGGTGGGGGGCTCCCCAGCCACATCTCTTCCTTTAGAAGCACCTCCAACCCACAGCTCCATCTGAAGAGGTGTGGGTGTGGGCCTAGGCAGGCCTGAGGTGACCCCCTATGTCCTGCAAACCATTGACAAGTCCAGAGGCGGGCACTTGGCCCAGATAAGCCAATCAGATTCTCTCCTGAAATTTTGAGGTAAGGGATATCTTGCTAATAGAAACTATGACCAGATGGATTTGGATAAAGAAACTGTAAGGTCATAAGGAACTGGGGACTGAAATAGTGACAGAGCAGCACAAGGGTGTGTAGAAACAGAAGCTGGGGTAAGAACAGACTAAGATGGAAATAGAAAGAAGCCTGTTTTTCATGGGAGATGGAAACAGATGTGCAGAGGAAGAAAGATGACACCACAAGACCCGAGACAAATGGATTTCCTGGCCCGTGAGCCTTGGTAATATTTTCTATGATTGGCTCCTGAGGGTTCTCCTCTCTCCTGACAATATCCCCGTCTGATCTAGCCTTGGTGCAGTTCTGTTTCTGGCCATCAACCCCTCCCCAGCAATGACATTTGGTAACTCTGAGCTTATTTAGGGAATGTTGCATTATCCAGGGCTTACAAAAGGGGCCCTGGTGGGAAGATTTTCCTGCAGGCAGAGTTGAAGGGAAAAGATGTTGGGGGAGGAGAGGGAAGGGAGGGAGAGTTGTCACTCACCTTCTCCCCAGGAGTGCCAATGGGTCCCTGGGGGCCGGGGATTCCCTGGAAATATTTTTTAAAAAGGGGAGAAGGAAAGCATGAGAAAGCGGCAGCAAGTACAGAGGCTGGGGAAGCCAGGAGTGGTCTATGACCTCCGCTGAGCGCCACGACACCCCGCCCCCTCTGTCAGGAAAGATAGCTCAAACCTGGGACCCGGGATTTCCCTGCTGTCCTGGGGGGCCTGGTTCTCCTGGAGGACCCTGGGGAGAAAGTGAGGGTTCTGTGAAGCTGGAAGGGATTATGGTGTTGAGGTGTCAGGGAAGTTGAAACGGGGGATCATGGGAGTGGACAAGGATATGGGTGGTCCGAGGGTCAGAGTGTCAGAACGCATCAGGGATCAGAACACATACCACATTTCCTTTGGCACCTGGAACACCGTCACTTCCAACTACACCCTGGGGGAGGAGAGGGTGTGAGACCAGGGCAGACCCAGGCACAGGAGCCTGCGTCTGAGACACTGAGAGGCACAGGTGAAAAGGTGAGTGGACAGAGAATCCAGGCAACAGAAATGGACATGCAGAGGAGATAAAGGTGAGAAAAAGACAAACAGGATGTAGAGAGACAGCGACATTCTCACCGGGCGTCCCAAGGGGCCAGGGGAGCCTCTAGGGCCAATCAGTCCTCGGGGGCCCTGCAAGGAGGTAGGAAAGTTATTCCAGCATCACTGCTCTGAGGTCCTATGAGTGCTGACTCCCTCCCCTGTGCCAGGCAAGGGGCCCAGGGGTCCCTGATACTCACCGGCTCCCCAGCCTGGCCGGTGGGCCCAGGAGGTCCCTCTGCTCCCTGTGGGAAAGCATATGACTTGGGGAGGGGGGAGGTATAACCCTCAGAGAATCACCTTCTCTCATATCGGCAGCCCCTTCCAGGGACTCTCAGAGTCAGAGTGTGTGGCAGGATCCAGCCAACTGCGTATACGTGATTTGATTCAGGCCCCTGACCCCGATCCTGGACCTGCAATCCTGGGTTTAACCCCTCAACTCTAGTCCTAACCCCACAACTCTCAGCCTGTCTCTTTGAGCCCCACCGGGGTCTCCTGACTCTCCAGTGCAGACCTTCACCCCTCCCCCAGGTTCCTGAATGCTCTACTCCTCCTGTTCTGGCTTTCTAGCTTCCAAACCACCCCCTAACTCTCTTCCAAACTTACCTTCTCACCATCCTCTCCTGGGGGGCCAGGTTGCCCCACATGACCAAAGTCACCCTGGAGTGGGGAACACAGAGGGCAGTTCAGAGTCAACAAGTGGAGACCAGCCCCCAGGAAAGGAGATGGGGTATTAGGGGTGAGGACTCAGACCCAGGAACGGAGGCTCTGATATTGGGGGTGGGGAGGGTGTTATGAACATTGGGAGGGGGCTTGCATATGGGGGAGGGGTCTCACACACTCACCCTCTGGCCCTTCTCTCCAGGCAGCCCTGGCAGGCCGTCAAAGCCCTGATCACCCTGCACAAAGAAACATCAGCTGAGGGACTTCCCTGGGGGGTCCAGTGGGAAAGACTCCTTGCTCCCAATGCAGGGGGGCCCGGGTTCGATCCCTGGTCGGGGAACTAGATCCCACATGCATGCCGCAACTAAGAGTTCGCATGCCACAGCTAAGACCTGGCACAGCCAAAATAAATAAATAAATAATAAATATTTTAAAATAAATGAATTAAAATAAATTGGAAGAAAAAAGAAAGAAAGAAACGCCAGCTGAGCTTTGAATCCTCTACCCTGACAGTCCCTCCAAGTCCCAGGCCTGGCCCCATCACCTACCTTAGGTCCTGTGTCCCCTGGGAGGCCTCGAGCCCCATCTGCTCCAGGGCGGCCCTATGGGGGAGATGACATCATCAAGATATCTACTACCATGTATCGAGCACCTTCCTCATGCAGTGTCTTATGCTGGGAGCTTCTATATGTACCAATTTAACCTCTTAAATATATCTCAAACCCATCCATTATTCTTTAGCCCTAGTGCCCTTTCTCTAGCTCAAGTTATCATCATCACAAAAATTAAGAACACTCATGTTCAGTCTCCATTAATTTCCCTGCTGTATGTTCCTCATGGCGCTTTAAGACTATCTGGAGGGCTTCCCTGGTGGCGCAGTGGTGAAGAATCCACCTGCCAATGCAGGGGACACGGGTTCGGTGCCTGGTCCGGGAAGATCCCACCTGCCGCAGAGCAACTAAGCCCGTGTGCCACAACTACCGAGCCCGTGTGCTGCAGCTACTGAAGCCCACACACCTAGAACCTGTGCTCCACACCAGGAGAAGCCACTACAATGAGAAGGCCGCACACCGCAACAAAGAGTAGCCCCTGCTCACCGCAGCTAGAGAAAAGCATGCACACAGCAACAAAAACACAACACGGCCAAAAAATAAATTTAAAAAACCTATCTGGAATTATCCTGTTCATCATTTCCCCCGATGTGCCAGTCTTTTCTTTTGCATGTGCTGTTCTTTCTACTTGGAATGCCCTTCCTCTCCTTTTTCCCTGGTTATACCTCAGATCTCAGTTCAAGCATCATTCCTCTGCAAGTCCTCCCAGACTCGGGGACTTGGCCAGATTCCTTTGTCACACCCTCAGTGTACTGTCATTCCCTGTCCTCAGTGCTCTTATCCCACCAATGACACCAGCAGACCCTGGGAGCACAGAGCTGAGGCTCCTGTTGGGTGTTGGGAGATGGATAAGGGATGACCTGAGGACCTAGGAGTCACTCACCATCTTTCCCTGTCTGCCAGGGGGTCCACGAGGTCCCTGAAGTCCTCGGGGGCCCTAGAAGAGAAAGGAAATGAGGAAGAAAAATGTCAGTAATTGCAAGGGTTTGCAGCCGCTTTGCCATTTTCCCCAGCTAGCACTCTATCCTGTAGCCCTGTGAGAAGACCCTTCCCATCAACCCTGTCCCCACCCCCACAAATCTCACCTGTGGCCCCATTTCTCCCATCTCTCCTTTTAGACCTGGATACCCAGGGAGACCCTTGGAGGAAGAAAGATAAGGTAATGCATTTAGAGGGAGTTTGAGTTAGAGTCATCTCCGCTTATGTACTCCCCACTCCACACAGCCTCCTTACTCACCACGGGGCCTGGGCGCCCAGTGAGCCCCACCAGGCCAGGGGGGCCTTTCATAGAGAGCTGAAGAGACAGGGGAACAAAGCCATCAACAGAAGTTAAATATACACCTGTCTCCTGACTATTCACCATCTCCCATCTCTGTCATTCTCTCAGTTTCCTCCCATCACCCCCTGACATTCTCCCAGTTGTCCTCCACTCACCTGAGCCTGTTGCAGGACTGCCTGAGCCTGGGCCTGCTGGAAGGAGACTGGGGGTCCTTTGAGGGAGCCTCTTGCAAACTGGAACTAGGGGGCAACTAGTAGTGAGGGAAGCCTCCAGGAGAGGCCCTCCTCCTTGGTCAGGATTCTACTCCCCAAGGCTGTGCCACCCTCTCTCCCTCTTACCGGTATCATGATCACAGTGCCTGGTAGACCCCGGATCCCATCAACGCCAGGGATTCCTGGGAGGCCAGCGGGGCCCTGAGAGAGGGACAGAGACAGAGAGGGATGGAGGTAGAGAGATGGAGAGAGGCAAGGAGGGAGAGACAGAGAAAGATGGAGGCAGGGAGAGAGAGAGAGAGAAGAGACAGATGGTGAGAGAAAGAGAAATGGAGGGAAGGAGAAAGAGTCATAAAAAGTGGAAGAGACAAAAACAGAAAGAGACAGACAGACAGACAAAAGAGAAAAGAGGAAACGGGCACAGAGACATAGGGAGAAAGACAGAGATGAAAGACACTCAGGGATAGAGACAGAAGGAGGAAGGCAGGGGAGAGCGCCCCCTCCCAGAGACAGAAGAGGAGACAGAATGATAATTTCCAGACGGGGAGGAGGATGAAGAGGAAGGGTCAGAGCCAGCTCCAGTCGCAGCCATGCTGCCAACTTGAAACCTCACTCTCCCAGGAGTTTACACCACACAGGAAGTCTCTTACCGGTAGACCAGGGTCCCCAGGGAATCCTGGCGGGCCAGGAGGACCTGAGGGGCCAACCACCCCCTGTTGGGGACAGAGGAACAGAGGTCATGACAAATGCAAAGTCTGAGCCAGGCTGACTTCCAAACCACCACTGACACTGACCCCATACTGACCCTCCTACCCCATCACCGAGCCACCCCTGGCCCCTCAATACTATACTGACACCTATAAACCCCCAACTTTACATCTCAACCCCTATTTTTACTCATCTTTTGAGCCTCAAATATCCAATCGTCTTCAAATGATCTGGCAACATTACACCCTAACTCCCCACCCCAGAGGATCAAACACCCCAACTGGAAGTAAAAGACAAGAAGAGGGGAATGCAGCCATGGCTCACTTGGGGTCCTGGGCCTCCTGGAAGTCCTTCAAACTGCTGTCCCTGGGGGAGAAATAAGTGTGACCCCCATTCTAGCACAGACCCCGCCACGTCCTCCAGCCCCAGGCCCCTCACCTGTTCAATCACTGCCGGTTCTCCTTTTTCTCCCTTCTCCCCAGCGCCCTGGGGCAGGGGATGGAAAGAGAAGAGGTGTGAGCCCTGGAACTCAGACATAGAACTCTCAGCTAACTTACCTTCCACTCATCTCTCACACACACACACACACACACACAGGCACACATGCGTGCAGAGTCCACCCTCTGAGCTGTCTCTGCTGTCCTTTCTTCAACCAGTATGTTTTGAGCAGCTCATCCTCCAGTGTCAAGCTGGCCACGCTGCAGCAGGGTAAGGAACATGAACCCTGGGGCATACTGTGGAGTCCTCATCCTGGAGCTGCCTCTCAAAAGCTGAGTGATGTCGGGCAACTTATTCAACTCCTATGGCCTCACCTGCATGGTGCGTGGGTGAACGCCGACTGTATACATCCCACGGGAAGATAAAGAAGCTAAAACAATGCTTAGCACATACCAGGCACTCAGAGTAAGATGGTTAGGATTATTCACCTTCTCCCCTGTCCAACAACAAAGCTAGAACCTAGACACCTTCTCTGTCTGCCTTAAGCTCCTAGGCAATCTCATCCCTTAGCTGAAGATAGCGTCTCTCCGCTGATGAGTTCCAAGTCTTTATCTCCAGGCTAGACCATCTTCCTTGAACTCCAGAATTTTCTAACCCATCACTTGCACTGACAATCAGACAAGGGTTGCCCGTTGAGCACATCCAAAATGAGATCCTTGACACTTTCCACCTGCTCCTCCGTCAGGCTTCCCCATCCTACTCAGTGGCGCCACTGTGCATCCACCCGGTCATTTTTGAATTGTTCTCCACATACAGCAGCAAGAGCAAAACGGGGCACGTCCCCAGTCTGTCCAACTTTTCTCTATCCCCACCACACCACTACAGCCACCACCCTCATCCAGGTCACCACTCTGTTTTGCATAGACTACTGGTTTCCCTGCTGCCCCTCTGGCTCCCCCTACAGTCCATATGCTGTTCGGCAGCTAGAGAGAGCTTTGAAAACTCCCAAGTCAGATCGTATTCCATCTCAAGTGGCTTCTCATCACGCTTAGGCTAGAAACCAGATGAATCACCCTACCCACAGAGCCATTCATTAGCACAATGCCTGTCACATTAGCGTAGTGTCTGTAGATAAATATTTGTCAACTGCACTGGGGTGGTGGGAAGGCATTCTAGGCAAGATAAAAAGAAAGCAAAAAAGAGAAGGCAGCTATGTGTGGCTCCAGGTAGGAGTCCCTCCCCCTGCACCTAACCCAGCCACCCAGACGCACAGGAAAGATCTGCAACTCAGTCCTCCATGACTGTTCTGCTGCCCGGAAGTGGGGGCCCATGGTGGGACCACCTTCTTCTTCTTCTTCTTCTCTGGCTAACTCAGTCTCCACGGTCTCCAGTTCAGTTCCATTGTCGGGGTCCAAGCTCTCCTGAGGACATTGGGACAGACCAAAGTTTACCCCTGGCCTCTTCATTGTCTGCCACCACCACTGTCCCAGGACCTTCCCTTCCAGCCTCGTCCACTTCCCACAACCTCTAGGACGGTGACGTTGCTGCCAATGGCCACAGTCGTGGTGATGACCAAAGGCGCGGGAGTTGGAGGCAGAGTTGGAGCTGGTGTCTCTGTCTTGGGGATGTCAGTGGAGGTCTGGAGGAAGGACAGAGAAGGTACCAGGTCTGGGGTCAGGACAATCAAGACAAAAGGGAGACGAAGGAAGAGACAGACTCTCCCTCCCAGAGCACCCAGTCTAGGGAGGGGGACAGAGGAGGATTCCCAAAAAAAAACATCACAGGGGTATGGGGCAGGGGGCTGGCCAGTGCAGGCGAAGGTGTGCTGGCTGGACAAGGACAGCCAGCAGGGAGAGCCCTTGTGTGTGGAGGAGGGGCAGGGCTGGCAGGTCTGGAAGGCCTGGAAGGCAGAGTGGGGCTGGCTCCAAAGCCCAGGGGTCAGGGTCAATGTCCACCACTCAGGGCCAGACTCCCGGAAGCCTATCCCATATGTCCTCTCAAGGCAGATCTCAGCAGTCTGTCAGCCAGCCAGGCCACAGTCAGAGAAGGAGTGGGAGGTCCTCCTGGCCTGGACAGCTGCAGAGGAACTGGGTTAAGGGCGCACAGCAGGTGATGGGGGCCCAGGTGAAGGCTAAGGAAGGGGCTGAGAAAGGGTAGGCTACTCCTGGTGTCTCTGTTCTAGGCTGAAGTGATAACCCTTTTTCTCCCCACTGATGCGGCGAGCAGATGTAGTGCAACCAGGGACCCTCCAACCAAGGACCCTGACCAGTGGCCCACACCAGGGACACCTACCCAGTGACCCCCAACTAATGGCCCCCAATTATTCCTACAGCCAGTGACCCATTAATGACCCCCAATTAATGACCCGTGACAAGTGATCCCCACTAAGGGACCTAACCAATGACCCATACACACCTACGAATAACCCAAATCATTGGCCTCCCACCAGTTATTCCTATAACCAGTGACCCATCAATGACTTCCCAACTAATTACCCATCAGGGACTCCCAAACTAACCATCTCATCCATGACCCCCTGAAAGGCACTCCCCCAGCTAGTGACCCCAGCTGGTGATTCCACTAGTGCCTTCTAATCAGTGGTCCCCCACTGGGGACTTGCCCGACTAGTGGTCCTTGGCAATGAGCCCCACACCATTAACCCTAAACTACAGACCCCAATAACACCAACAGCGGCCTCCATCAGTGACCTCTAACAGTGACCTCCAGCTAGGGAACCCCTGAACATCAACCTCAGTCAGTATCTCTCTACAATGATCCCCCAACCAGCAATCTCTATCAGTGTCCCCCCCAGCTAGCGACCCCCAATGAATACCCCTCCCCCATGACCCCAACCAGTCAACCCCAAACAATGACACACTAGCTAACGAACCCATCGTTCACCCCAGCTAGTGGCTCCCCTTAAACAGTAGCCCTCATCAAGAGCCCCCTCATCATAAGGTACCCGACGGGGTGCGCTCCCTCTCTCTAGTCCCCCCGCAGAACTGGGAGTTGGGAGGGAGATATGAAAGAGCTCCTAAGACAGGACCAGACCCCCCCCCCCCCGCGACAAGTGATCGGTCAGCTGAGAGAAGTCAAAGGTCAGTATTGGAGACAAGAGGCAGAGATCTTGCATGAGGCACAAGGGATCGGTGGGGATCAGAGGCCAGAAGCAGAGGTATCTCAAAGAACAGAGGGAAGATACCGTAGACCCCTTACCTGGTTCTCCAGGGAGACGGGAGGTGGGCTCAGGGCCAAAACTTCCTTGTTCTTCTTCTTCCTGCCCTTCCCCTTACGACCTCGCCCTTTTTTCTTCCCTTTTCCCTTCCCCTTCCGCCGACGGGGAGGGGTTTCCGGCTCCCCCTGGGGTACCTGGGAAGAGGACTCCAGTCGGGTCCAGATTCCCTGAGTGGAGGCCCCATCGCTCAGATCACCTGGGGTCATGCTGGCACATGGTCCATTGGTCCTATCTTTTATTTTATATTATATTTTAAATTTTATTTATTTATTTTTGGCGGTACGCGGGCCTCTCACTGTTGTGGCCTCTCCCGTCGCGGAGCACAGGCTCCGGACACGCAGGCTCAGCGGCCATGGCTCCGCGGCATGTGGGATCTTCCCGGACCGGGGCACGAACCCGTGTCCCCTGCATCGGCAGGCGGACTCTCAACCACTGCGCCACCAGGGAAGCCCTGGTCCTATCTTTTAAAGCCAGGGCTCACTCAGCCCTGGGACCTGGGGTCAAGGTAAATCATATGATGAGGGGCCAAGGGTCAGTTATGTGACCTGAAGTCAAGGTCATTCATGCCTAAGAACAGTTTAAGGGCAGGGGTCACTCAGCCCCCTGGATAGGGCTCAGAATTCATTCATTCCTGAGACCTGGAGCCAGGGATGACTCAGCCAGCGACCTCAGGACAAGCCCCTTACTCACCCCTGTGGCTACAGGATCCAGGTCGTCGCAGCCAGGAAGGTACTGCTCACAGGCTCGGAAGGCAGCCTGAGGATCTGAGCTTATCAGCAGCTCCTGAATATCTCCCTGGGGAGAGAGTGGGGGTCTGGGAAGGGGTCTGCAGGCTGACTCCGACCCCCATTCCAAGCATCAAGGTCTGGTGTTTTTCCACCCAAAGCAGGCTAAGTATAGGGAGGAGGAAGCCCCACCACAGCCCCAGAAATCCCTCTGCCCCAAAAAACTGAGAGGAGGAAGATTCTATCAGGGTGACACCAAACCACAACCACAAGCCACACCCCACAACCTCTGTCCCATCAGAGGCACAATTGTTCCTTCACTCGCGGCACATGGTGACACCTACTGTGTGCCAGGTGCCCTTCAAGGTACTGGGGATAAGGAGGGAAGCAAGAGGATGAGGTCCCTGGACTGTCATGACACGCATAACAATCACCACATCGAAAACACATCTGTCCCAGAGCCACACGACTCCGTGCCTTGCTGGCATCGCACACCATCACAACCAGCAGCGCCGTCACACATCACGACCTTATCCTTCCACCACAAGCCAAGTAGGCACCACCACAAATGATCAGTTCACGGCTTTACAGTCTCGCAGGCACATGCCACCAAGATGCACCCGTGATGCCCGGCGCTCCCTTCCTCAGCTTCCTGGCGCTAAGTTGAAGCTGGATAGTTCCCTTCTCCATTCTCTTCTCCAGATTCAGGCTGTGGACCGATCTCCCTCCTGCCTCCTGCCTCAGTTTCCCCCATCACTGAAGCGCTACCTCAAAAGTCTCCTCCCCGAGGTCCTGGGTCCCCAGCACAGTAAGTCCAGCCGTGCTGATGAATTGAGGTCCCTGGCTCAGTACGGGGGGCTGAGGTGCACAGTCAGCCACCAGGGTCACCATCCCACCATCCACACTGACCGCCACACGGTGCCACCTGCAAGGGGACAGTCTCAGTGGGGGCGCGCGCTCATCCCACCTCTCCCGGGACTCCCACCTTCCCCATATTCACCTGCCATCCGTGAGGTTGACCTGCTGGGGGAGGGGGCTGAAGGAGTCACCTAGGAGGTCCAGAGCCGGCCCCAACGCCAGGCCCAGCTGCCGGACACCGGCCTCATTGTAGACGGATAGAAGGACAGACTGGTTGGCTGGCCGGCCACGCAGAGTGATCAGCACGGAGAAGCTCTCGGGAAAGTGCTCGGCTGGGAGGGCAGAGGGAAAAGGGGCAGCTCAGATGGCCCGACTGTGACCCATGCTCCCACGATGAACCGCAGCCCCTCTCACCCTGACTCACCTTGAAAGAGCTCCCACGTGGGGGCACTGAGCGTGCTGGCCTTGCCCACCCTGAATGCCCGGTCGCCCTGTGGGACCCTCTGGGGGCAGAGGCCGGGACCCTCGGGGAGCCCAGCCTGGCCCCCCCGCACGCCCAGGGCCTTCAGCACATCCACAGGGTCTGCTGCGGAAAGAAGCCAGGGTGCGGGGCAGTTACAACAAGCCCAGCACTCTGCGTGAGTGGCTCGGGTTTGGGGGACTCAGCCCCCCCCCAGCTATGTTTGTGGGTCAGGGGGAAGGAGCAGGCCTGGGACGCATACCCCCCTCACCACTCCACAGCTGTTCCAGCCTCATCAGCCTGTTGACTCCTGTTTTTTTCCCTTGGTTTTCGGTGAGAAAAAAAAAAAAGCTGACCTAGTTCTGGGATGAATCAAAGCTTCCTGGCCTGAGCCCCAGAGCCAAACTGTCCCCCTCTCCACACTCCCCCGCACCAGCTCCCTGGGGCTGCTTCCCAGGCCTGAAGCCCCCCTTGCCAGGGGAAACCCGCTTAGAGAGGAGGGGCTCCTTGAGTGTGTTCTCCCCACCTCTTCCCTGGGCTCCCCTCCCTCTGACCTCCTCCTCGACCACCATCACCCATGACCTCCTCCCTCTGACCTCCTCCTTGACCTTCATCACTCGTGACCTCCTCCCTCTGACCATTCTTTCCCTGATCCCCGCTGATTTCTCCTGGCCACCCCCTCTGACCTTCCTCTACCTGACCCTGACCACCTCCCTCTGACTACCACCTGACCTCTTCCCTCTTCCTATCCCAGTTTCTTCCATCTGACCTGTGGACCTCCCCACTTTATCACCCCCTCTGACCTTATCCTCTGATCACCTCTCTCTGATAACCTCCTGACCTCCTCCCTCTGACCCTCTCCCTCTGATCCCAGCAAAGGAAGGGACTGGTCCAGTGAGATCCTAACCCAGGCTGTCCTACCAGCCCCACCCGGTGCAGCCTGGCCAGTGCTAAGTGGAACCACATGGCTTGGGCAAGGGTGGGCGGGGTCTTCCCCTGAGCCCCAAACTCCTGCCTGATCTCCCCTCCCCACAGCAGACTGTCCCACTGACCCCCTGACCCAGCCTCTTGGCAGGAGCCGGATTCTGCCATGACCTCACCCCAGGGGCGGCTCTACTGATCTCACCATTGGGATCCAGGGTAGGGGGCCAGACTTGGGGGAGACAGGGGTTTGGATGAGGGCGCCCCCATCCCAGCTCCTCCTGGGTCAGACCCCTCAGTCTTCAGACTCTCCAGAGCCCTGTTCCAACCTCAGCTCTCTCTTGCCCCCAACCTTGTTCTGCTCTCTTTTTCTTCTCTCCCCCTCCCTGCCTTCTCTCTGTCCCACTTTCTGTGTCCAACTCTGAATCAGTCTTTCTCTCTCCCTCCCTCTCTTACTTCCCAGCTCTCCCTCACTCTCTAGCTCTCTGTCTCTGCCTATTGGTAGTTCCCTCGGTCTCACATCTGTTTCTCTCTGCATACCTCTATCTCTGTGCCTCTCTATATCTCTGTGTGTGGATTACTCCCTCCATCTCTCTCTCTCTCTCTCTCCCCTAACCCTGCTGCCTCCACCGGCCCCATCTCTAATTGCCTGTTCTGTGGCTGGGTTGTTATTAAGAGGTATTTGGGTTACAGCCCCCTGGGGCTAAAATCTGGGCTCCCAGGCTCTGCTGACCACAAGGGTCATTCTCCCGTGGAATGATCATCCCAGCTGCCCCCTCTCCGGGCGGGGGCCCAGGGGAGGGCTGAGGTCCGTGATTCCCCCCCGTGTGGCTCTCCCAGGCTCTCCTTTCACCCAGACTCCACTTTCTATGCACTGGGAAGGGGGTCTCTCCTTGAGCAACTGCTCGTTAACATTTTAAAAGTCTTTCCCAGCATCTAACCCAAATGTCTCCTGCTTCAATCTGTGTTCCTTCTGTAATGACCTTTCAGAAACCAACTGCCCTTTCTTTCCATGGCTGGCTTTGTGACAAGGAGACACACAAGAGGCATTGAGTCCTGCCTGCAGGGCCAGGGGGCGGCAGTCTGTCAAGTAACTGGCTTGCCCTTCCCCCACAGATTCTCCCCTGCGCTGGTCAGGACCCCAGGGAGAGGCTAGGTGGGGGTCTAGGATGTGGAAGAAGGCAGGCAGGGACCGGGATGGGACATGGCTGGGACCCTCTCAGATGAGTAGGAGAGCCTAGGTGTGAGTGTCTGTGCAAATAGGTACATGCGCGATTGTGTACATGCATGAGACTGTGCGAGCACGTGTGTGACTCTGTACGGACCAGGGACTAGCTGAGCGTGTGCTTTGCGGCGTGTCGATGTCTGTGGGTGTTTGGCCTCTGATGGAGGGATTAGGTGCAGTCCTTTGACTTGTCCTGGGGTCCTGGCAGTGAGCTCGAGGTCCTGCAGGTGGTGCACGGGAGCCTGTGATAGTAATAGCTCAGACTCCAGATGGAGGAGTGTGGTTATACGTGAGAGTGTGGCCAAGTTGGCGAGTGGGTGACGGGTTGAGAACATCGACTACGTTGTATGGATGCCAGTGGAAGCGTGTGTGAGAGTTTGAAAGTGTAGGTGGGTGACAAAAGCTGTGACCGTGGGGCGGGTGGCGGATGGGGCTGCCTTGGCGTGGGCCCCAGGTGTTTAACGTTCTTCGTGTCCCAGCGGCCTTCTATTCTGAGTGCACGCCTGAGATCGCACGACTGTGCGGATGTGTGACCGTGGGAGTGGGGCATAGGCCACTTTGGGATTATCCGCGTAAACACACACCTCTCTGGACTACGGAGAAAAGGAGAAAGTGAGAAAGTGGGGGTGGGTGTGTTGGGGTCCTGAGTTCACCTTAGGGAGGGATTACGGGGAGGGCCTGACCTGGGGTATCTCAGACCAGGGAAGTCCCCCTCAATCACCACTTGAGGGACCACAACTTTCCCGAACCCCGGGGCGCCCCCGACCCAGAACCCTCGGGGGCGGGGCGCGGCGTCCAGCCAGATTCGTGCAGCTGGGCGTGCGTCAGCGCTGACTCACCCATCCGGCGGCCCCCGGGACCCCTGGGGGGCCCCTGAGACATTCCTCAGGAAAAACACCCGAGGCTCGCTCAGCTTGGGGGAGCAACCTCCACTCCCCCCGCCCCCGCCCGTGCACTGCCCCGCGCCCCGCGCCCCGCCCCGCCCCGCCCCGCGCCCCGCCCCGCCTCGCCCCTCACCAAGGCCCTCCCGAGGCCCTGTCCATGGTGCTGATCCCGGCTCAGGGGAGTGAGGGGAGGGGGGAAAGGGGCAAAGATGGCGGGGTAAGGAGGTGGGCGCGCGCTAATTAGGGGCAGAGGGGAAAGAGGGGGAATAAGGTGAAGCTATCTGGGGAGACGCAAAGGGAACTCTGAATCCCAGATCAACCCTCTTCCCTACTAGTCCCCGCTCACCATCCCCCATCCCCCTGGGACTCATCCTCATGGGCAAGTATTTAGCTTCCCAAACCACAACCACAGTCCTCAGAGGGTCACCCAGAGACACACAATCACACGCATAACACACACACGGTTATTCTCAAAATCAGCCCCCCACACAGACACACTCCCCTACCCACAACTCAATCACATACTCGCCCAGAGGCCATATCCCATCACCCAGGTGTACAATCATCGTCATCTCCCACACCCAACACACACAGTTCCACTCCAAATGGCCGCATGCATATTGTTACACACATGTATACCTATAAATTGCATTCATTGCCACGCACCCACCAGGAAACATGGTCACACGTTTCCCTGCCCCCCCCCCCCCCACCAAGCTGTCACACTCACAAACCGCCCAGAGTCAGACACTCGCCCCGCAACACCACACCGTAGCCACGGGCAACGTGCACGACCCCCATGCACGCCCCCGACTCCCGACTCCACGCCGTCTTTGGGGGCCTCGATGGATCCTGCACTCCGGGTCCTATTTTCTCCCTCCCGGCTCACCGGCCTGCGTCCGGGGGAGAAGCTGCAGAGACACCAGGAGCAGGCAGAGGCCGGCCCGCGGCTGGCCCAGGGCCCAGCGACTCCCCATTCCCACGGGACCCACACTCAAGGCGGGGGACCAGCCTGGGCGGCTGCGGGGCGCGGCGACTCCACGGGCTCAGGGCACTCTCGCGGCGGCCGGCTCCACTCGGGATCCACAGGAGACTGCCCGAGACCCCGCCCTGGCCTCGCCCTGCGCTCCAGCTCCGGGCCAGGCGGAGCTCGCGGAAAGGGGGGGGGGGGTAGCTGACAGCTGGTGGGTGGAATTGGGAAAGTTTGTGCTGAGCTCTGATTGCCCAGCTAGGGGTGGAGCCGTGGGCCGGGAGCTGGGCCCTTCTTGCCTCACCCCACAGGGTCGGAGGAGGGTCACTCCCACCCACCCTTAGAATCCGGGGTCCCAGCCTTAGCCCAAACCCTTTTCTCCTAACAGGCCTCCTAACCTTCAGCCTCCATCCAGGCCCTGGAATTAGGGGTACAGCTTTATACCAGATCCTTTCTGTCTCAGCCAGGCCCCCAAATTCTGATGCCAAATTCTCACCCACCTGCCTGGTCCCACAATAAGAGGTACCGACCTCACTCCATACTTTCCCTGCAGGTCCCTAAATAAGGGATCTTCACCCCGCCTCAAACTCCACCCCAGATTCCAAAATGGGGTCCCTAGCCCCACCCCCAAACCCTCACCACAGATTCCAAGACACAGTTCTTTCTTTCCCCCAAACTCTTAATCTTCAAATAAAGGCTCCCACCTCCATCCCTAGCCCTCTTCTCCCTGACTCAGGCCCCAGATGGAGGCCCCAGCTCCATTCTCACACATGGCCCATTAAATCAGGGAGTATGGCCCTACCCTAAGCAGGGCACTGCCACAGGGAGGGGTGGACCCCTGCCATTCCTGGGGTGAGGCGGAACCCCCCCTCACCCCACTGGGACACCCCCGCCCCCATGTAAGGAGGCCCCAGCGGGTCAGGTCAGGTGGAGCTGTCTGTGCGATTGAACAAGCACAGACATGCTGGATCTGAAGGAGCTTCCGCAGGGAGGAACCCAAGGGGCATATCCCGGGCCCTGAACTGCCCACTTCCCCCGCCCCGAGGCCAAGAGGGAGAAGCCGGCAGTGTCTCCCTCCCAGCCTCTGGCTCCTCAGACAAAGGGACTCTGTGTCCTTAGGGAGGAGGGGGTGGGGCCCCATCTGGCCTGAGGGGGAGGGGGGCCCTGAGAAGGGGGAGGAGAGGGAATCTCCCCAAGCTGCTCCTCCTTTCTCTCCAGGGACATCAGAGACTAAGACTTTTCTGGCTAAAACGCTCATAAAGTTCGTGCCCTGCCTTGGTCTGTTGGGAAGTTCTTCCTATAGTCTATCGCACCTTCTGACATTTCTGCCCATTCTCTTTGAACGGGACCACACTCTCGGTCACCTCTCTCCAATCACAGATTCTTTGCCCAGAGTAGAGACAGCAAGAGAACACCTCCACTTATTCCCCACACTGCCTGAAACTCCCCCCAGCCCTGGATAATTTATCATCGTAACAAAAGCACCCAGTTTTGAGTGTAGCAGCGAGAGGACATTTTTGACAGATAAAAGGAAGGCACTATATTGAAGTGAAGGGATTCCCCCCAGCTGCCTGCCCAAAGTCAGTTCATAATTGAGGGCTCCCAGGGCCCATTCATCCTGCAGGTGGGGTGTGCTTAGGAGGGGACAGATGAGCAGAGGATGGGTGGCGGGAGTCAGGTGCCGGCCAGCAGAGGTCACGCGTCCAGAAAGGGATCAACATGGCCGACGCACCCCGGACTGTACTGATCTCAGGATGCTCCTCGGGAATTGGCCTGGAGCTCGCAGTGCAGCTGGCTCGTGACCCCAGGCAGCGCTACCAGGGTAAGGGGACCAGGGTGAGGCTGGGAAGGACAGGAGTGGGCATGGCTTCCCAAGACCCTTAGCTCTCCCAGCACTAGTTCCACTAGTCCATGACTTCGACTGCATTTGGGGGCTTGGGGAGGACCCAGGACACACGGAGGCCCCCTTCCCACCTCCGCTTGTGAATCATCCCCTCATCCAAAGAATATTTCTAATGCACCCATTGGGTGCCAGATTCTAGGTGCTAGAAACACGGCTGCGAACAGAATAGACAAAAATCTCTGTTCTAGGTAGTGATGTAGTGGGGGAGGTGAGGGAGGACAAACAATAAACAGATTTTTAAATCGTATTAGGTGGCTAGTGCAGATAAGTGGTCAGAAGCAAAATAAAGCCAGTGGGGTGGGTGTGGGTGATATTTATTTTTTAGAAGAGCTGGCTGGAGAGGGCTTTTCTGAGGTTTCACTTAGTCATTCCCTAAGAGTCCCCACCCCCACTCATTCTCAGATTAACGCTCCAAGATAAGCCTCTTAAGTGACCCTGACCTTGAGGGTTTAAGGAGGAGGGGGCTCTAGGTCTAGAGACTCGGCCCCCTGCCACTCTGGGATCAATAGCCCCAATCTTCACCCCACCCATGGGAACCTCTGACCCAGTGCACACTGGAGTCGAAGTAAGCAAAGGGCCATTACTTAAGAGGAGGATGGAGGCGTGAGGGCATTGCCCCAGTTGGCAGAGTTGCTTCTCCCAGCCCTCTACCCTCTGTCTTAGAGACGTGCACAGCTTCGGGTGTGACAGTCTGGGTGCCAGTGTGCAGAGAGGGAATTGTGCAGCGTGTGCCCCTGTGGGCTGGCAGATGAGTGTCTAACACTGCTGAAGGGTGATGTTTATTGACTGTTTGCAATGTGCCAGGCTTCCATCTAAGTGTTTTGCATATTAGAAAGTCATTTAATCCCCACATCACCCCGATAAGGTGGACACTATCATTTGCCCCATCTTAGAAATGAGGAAACTGAGGCACCGACTGACAAAGGTCCTTGCCCAAGCTGGAACTTGGCAGAGTCTGGATCTGAACTCAGGTAGCCCAGCCCCCGGGCCCATGCTTGTCACCATATGTAGATGAACGTGGTCCTATTCATGTGTGCAGCACCTGCGAATTACATGGGCTCACAGACAACATGCAAATGTGTGTGTGATTGTGGGTGCAGGCGTTGGGGGGGGGGGGGGCGGGTGCAAACATGTGTACAGGTGCGTGAGCTCAGCACTCAGACGAACCCAGGTTGAAATCTCAGTTCTCACACCTGCTAGGGGTTGGAGCAGGCAAGAAACCTCACTGTGTTGAGCCTCAGTGTGTTAATGGGGATAATAATATTGCCTACGTGTTCTGATTCCTATCGCTAAAAGCAAGTCACCCCAAAATGCATGGGGTGTATGGCGTACACAGCTGTACGCCAAAATGTATGGCGTGAAACAGCTGCAATTGTCTATGTCTCGTGGTTTACAAGGGTCATGAATTTGGAAGGGCTCAGCTGGGCGCTTTGGGCTCAGGGTGAAAGGCTCACAGAGGAGACTGGAACATGTGGTCTTTCTATCTGGGCTCAGCTTGGGCTTCTTCCCAGCAGGGTGGCCTCAGGACAGCTGGGCTCCTATAGGGTGGCTGAAGCCTACAAGAGTGAGTATTCCAGCAAGCAAAGCAGAAACTGCAACATCTTTTCCCTCCTAATCTCAAAAGCCACACAGGGTTACCTTTCCCATCGTCTATTGATTCCCAGCTAGCCACAAGGTTCAAGGAGAGAGGAATCAGATTTCATGGGCTGATGGGTGAGCAGCTAGGTTCTAGAACAGCATGTGTGATAAAAGATGTTGAGGCCATCTTTGGAAAATAAGTCAGTGACCTGATCATAGGATTCTTGCAAGGATTAGAGTTAATGTTTAGAAATGTGTTTAGCATATTATCTGGCATATAGTAGGTGTTCAATAAATTGGAACCTACGTTGACGATGTAAATGGGGCTATCCATACTTGCATGTGCATATCTGCACCTATGTTGACTTTAGGTGTGCATGCATTTCTTTTCTCAAGCCATCTGTTCTGTATTTATTTTATTGTCTTACCTACTGGTTTTGAATTCTGTGAAGGCAGGGACTTTATCTTATTTCATGCAATAGCCTCAGCACCTAGAATAGTGCATAGGGTGTAGTAGATGCTCAATAAACGTTTGCTAGATGAGTGGATAGATGGATGGAAGTATAGACAAATATCTGTACACAAGTGTGCATTTGTGGCTGTATGGCAAATGTAGGTGTATAAATCTGTGGGTCTCCATTCCTCTGTGACTACTCATGCAAACTATCACAGGAACATGTAAGTCCACACACAGGGTAAAGGAACCTAGTGCCTGCTCCAACTCTGTTCTCTGTCCCCAGTGGTGGCCACCATGAGGGACCTGGGAAAGAAGGGGACACTGGAGGCAGCTGCTGGGGAGGCTCTGGGTCAGACCCTCACCGTGGCCCAGCTGGACGTGTGCAGTGATGAGTCAGTGGCCCAGTGTCTCAGCTGCATCCAGGGAGGAGAAGTGGACGTGTTGGGTGAGTCTGAGCATCCCCTGGGGTCACTCGCCCCCTCCCTGGCCTAAGCATAGATCCTCATCACAGCAAGTTCTTTCCAGTGTCTGGGCACTAACTCTCTTGTTTCCCTAATAACCTCTGACCCTGGAGAGAAGGGGTAGATCAGTTGGCTAAGAGCCCAGGATACCATTCAGTTTATTAGAGATATAGGAAATATACTGAGACCTGGGGATAGGGTGGATTTTATCAAATAGAAATTCTCACATATGGAGAAAACCATATGTGGTTGGGAAAACTAATTTGATGAGTCATTGTGGGAAAGGAGCATGATGAAGAAAAACTCATGGTCCCTAAACGGTCTTCTAAGGAGGGTGTGGCTGTTTTGATGCAATTTGGGGTCAGAGCTGAATTGCTCATGCATTAAAGTAGAGGCTGTACCCAGCAGCCCTCTTCCCCACCCAGGGCTCAGAGTCCCCTATAACAAATGCTGAACTATATTTAAAGATTATCAATGCTACATATTTGTCCGCCCAAGATACCTTGGACTAGCCCTGAAATTGGAGTGGGGGAGGGGTGGGGTAATTTAGGGAGTGTCCCTGGGGGAGTGACACTAGAAGGGTTGGGGGACTTCAAAATAACCCTCAGCCCTACCCCCTTAGTGAATAATGCTGGAGTGGGCCTGGTGGGGCCCTTGGAGGGGCTCAGCCTAGCTGCCATGCAGAACGTCTTTGATACCAACTTTTTCGGGGCCGTCCGTCTGGTCAAAGCTGTACTTCCTGGCATGAAGAGGAGACGACAGGGCCACATCGTGGTGGTCAGCAGTGTCATGGGGCTGCAAGGTGAGCCCTGGGGATGCACCCCTGGGAATCCTCCCAGCGTCTGACCCTCCCCCGGCTGGAAGGATGGCAACTAGGTTTTAGCTCATATTCCCTCAATATGCCTGCACTGAGAAGCATTCTGCAGCTCAGAAGGAAAAAGTTCTGGGATAGGGGCTTCCCTGGTGGTGCAGTGGTTGAGAGTCCGCCTGCCGATGCAGGGGACACGGGTTCGTGCCCGGGTCTGTGAAGATCCCACATGCCACGGAGCAGCTGGGCCCGTGAGCCATGGCCACTGAGCCTGCGCGTCCGGAGCCTGTGCTCCGCAACGGGAGAGGCCACAACAGTGAGAGGCCCACATACCGCAAAAAAAAAAAAAAAAAAAGTTCTGGGATAGATTAACTATGTCTACCATGGTACAGGAGTAGACAGGGGTGGTATAGATGCTGCCAAAGGCCATCCACATCCATTTTCAACCCCACTTCTGGAAACCTCCAAAAATTTCTTCCAACCATCCCACAAAACTCAGAGGAACCATCAGCACTCCTCCTGAGGCTCCTTCTTGCCAAACACCTCCCACCAGGCTCCAGAGATGTCTGGATTTGGGACTCTGCGGTTCTGCAGGAAAAAGAGCAGTGATCGACTAATGATGTCTGCTATGGGCCTACTATGGAGGCCATCTACTTGCCATCCTTTCTCCCGGGCCCTTTCTCCTTGAACCTCTCTAGACTCCCTTCCTTTCCCTGGAAATTTCCTCAGATCTGCCCCCCTCCCCAGCAGTCCCCTAAGGAATCCACCCTACTTGTTACCCTGTCATGGAAAAGCTGCATTCACTCAGCCCCATCCCTTCAGCCTCTCTTCCAGCTGGATCTCCTGATCTTGGAAGGAAGGGGGACACATTCACTGCTCAACAGGGACCAGTAAAGATCCTGCTGAATGGTGCTTGCCCTTGGGGACCCTGAGCATCCTATGCCCAAGTGGCCCAAGGGTTTAGAGGATAGAGGGAAATAGGAGAGTTCCCTGGGCTGAGGGTGGATGGAACACTGCCAGGAAGAGATGGGACCTGGCACCCCAAGACAACCTCATCCTGACCCCATATGCTCCCATCACATACACCCATCAGCTTGACCCCAGATTTGCTGTGATCCTTAAATCCTCTTTGCTCTGTCTCCCAAGACCCCATCCCTCTGGACCCACAAAGCCCATCACCCAGACCCCCAAAGAGCCCACCTTCCTGTAATCCTCTCAGGTGTCGTGTTCAATGAAGTCTATGCGGCCTCCAAGTTCGCCATGGAGGGATTCTTCGAGAGTCTGGCTGTCCAGCTGCTTCAGTTCAACATCTTGTGAGGCGGGCACTTGGACAGTGACAGGGGAATGACGGCAGTGATGGGACAGACAAGGGAAGGGGAGTAGCGAGGAGATGGGGGAGCAAGGAGGCATGAAACAATGATGGGAGAAGCAGGGGGGTGAAGAGGAGAGATGGGCAGTAATGGGTAAAATGGGGCAGCGAGTGTGTTGGAGCTCAAGACCCTCTCCCCCTACCCCTGTTCCCAGCATCTCCCTGGTGGAGCCGGGCCCGGTGGCCACCGAATTTGAAGGGAAGCTCCTGGAGCAGGTTTCCACAGCCGAGTTCCCAGGCACTGACGCTGACACCCTGAGCTACTTTCGGGATTTGTACCTCCCGGCCTCCAGGGAGCTCTTTCACTCTGTGGGACAGAGCCCACAGGATGTGGCCAAGGTGAGTGGGGGGCCCAGAGCCCCAGGACATGGCTCAAGTATGTGAGGGGGCCCCTCCCTACAGAAACCCCCTCTCCGTGGGTCCCAAAGCTCAGGGCTCTACCCCGCAGGTAATTGTCAAGGTCATCGGCTCAGCCAGACCACCCTTGCGCAGACAGACCAACGCCCGCTACACTCCGCTGACCGCCCTCAAAGCCGTGGACCCCTCTGGCAGCCTGTATGTGCAAACCTCCCATCGCCTGCTCTTCCGCTGGCCACGCCTCCTCAACCTTGGCCTTCGATGTCTCGCCTGCAGCTGCTTCCGTACCCCAGTGTGGCCCCGGTGAGCAGAGCCTCACCCAACCCTCCTCACCCCTGAACAGCCAAGCCTCTTTGGTTCACATCCATCTCAGGCCATACAGACTATCCACTCATTCATTCATTCATTCAGCAAACTCTGCTTGACCCATTCTGTGCCTGGGCATTGCTGGGACCCCAGAGAGCCCTCAACCTCTAGACACAGACCCCTCTGCGGTCAGGGCTGGGGCAGAGAGAGGGGACCCTGGGACTCTGGAACCCTGGGCTGAGGAGCCCAGATCAGAGAGCTGGAGTTGTGTCTGGGAAGGCAAGGGAGGCTTCCTGGAGGAGGGGGCATTGTTGCTGGACCTTGAAGGATGAGATAGACTGCCTCAGTCAACCTCTGGACTTTGCTATCTTCGGTCTGTGGATTCTGGGATGATCCAAACATCACCATCCCTCCTCCCCGCCTATACACACAGCCAAAGCTGGTTTCACTAAGGGGTCTCCAGACTTTTCTGGTCACATACTCCATCAGTAAAATGTGTTTGTGCATACACCAGCAATGTATGTATATGTCTTCACAAAATATATATTTGTAACCACTAGCAATCACTGTATTTAATAAAGTTCAATTTCTTACATCTAAATAAAAAATTAAAAAGCAATAGGGTCTATCTCACACCTATTAGCATGGCTACATCAAAAAAAAAAATTGCCCAGAAAATAACAAGTGTTCACAAGAATGTAGAGAAATTGGAACCCTGTGCACTGTTGGTGAGAATATAAAATGGTACTGCCACTATGGAAAACAGTACGGCAGTTCCTCAAACAGTGAAATAGATTTATCATATGACTCAGCAATTCCATTCCTGGATATTACCTGAAAGAATTGAAAACAGGGTCTTGAAGAGATATTTGTATACCCATGTTCAGAGCAGCCTTGTCCACAATAGGCAAAAGGTGGAAGCAACCCAAATGTCCATCAACGGGTTACTGGATAAACAAAATGTGATCCACCCATACAATGGAATATTTATTCAGTCTTAAAAAGGAAGGAGTTTCTGGGCTTCCCTGGTGGCGCAGTGGTTGAGAGTCCGCCTGCCGATGCAGGGGACACGGGCTCGTGCCCCGGTCCGGGAAGATCCCACATGCCACGGAGCGGCTGGGCCCGTGAGCCATGGCCGCTGAGCCTGCGCGTCCGGAGCCTGTGCTCCGCAACGGGAGAGGCCACAACAGTGAGAGCCTCGCGTACCAAAAAAAAAAAAAAAAAAAAAAGGAAGGAGATTCTGACACATGCTACAACATGGATGAACTTTGAGGACATTGTGCTGAGTGAAAGAAGCCAGACACAAAACGGACAAATACTGTGTGATTCCACTTATATGATGTCCCTAGAGGAGTCAAATTCATAGAGGCAAAGTAGAATGGTGGGTGTCAGGGGCTGGGGGAGTTAGTGTTTAATGGGGACAGAGTTTCAATTTTGCAAGATAAAGAGTTCTTGGAGATGGATGGTGGTGACAGTTACACAACAATGTGAAGGTACTTGTCACTAATGAACTGTACCCCTAAAAATGGTGAAGATGGTCAATTTTGTGTTCTGTGTATTTTAGCCCAATTTTTAAAAATTTAAATCAATAGGGGTCTCATCTGAACCCCTGAGACAGTGTCCCTAAATTTCTTGGCCCTCCTCTTGAGAATTCGGAAGTGAATGGACTCTGGGCATAAATGCTGGCTCTTCTTCTCATTCAGTGGGTGGCCCCAGGCAGGTGACTCCCCTGATGTCATCTTCTACCAAGCAGGGTTAGCAATAACAGTGCTGAAGCGAAAGTCCTCTGGACTGTTTCCTTTCACTTGCAGTTTTTGTTGTGGTTTGTGTTCAAACCTTAGAATGCCAAGCTCTGGGCAAAGTTTTTTAATTTATGTTTGCTCTGCAGTTTTATGAGATGAAGCCACTCAGAACATCCCCATTTGCCAGGGGCAGAGGGGAAGGGGCAGGAATCAAGTCTGGGGCTGTCCAACTCAGTCTATGCTGGTCTTTAGGGATCTCTTGTGATCTTTTCTAAGAAAAGAGAAACTGAGTCCAGGACCCTCGGAAGAGGTCTCTTTGAGTCATTGCAGAGATAATGGGGGCTATTGAATAATTTTTCAAATCAACTCCTCCTTTCCCCTATCCCATACTGGACTTTTGAAGCAATGTTGTAATACCTGAAAAAGAATATATGAAAGTAGATAGTGGTGATGGTAGTACAAGTTTATGAATCCACCAAAAACCACTGAATTGTGCATTTAAACCGGGCAAATTTTATGGTATATGAATGATATCTCAATTTTTATTTTTTTATTTTTTTGGAGTCTATCCCAGTCATTCTATTTCACATGACCTGAATATTGATTTTTTAATTAATTTTTTGGAGTATAGTTGATTTACAACGTTGTGTTAGTTTCAGGTGTACAGCAAAGTGATTCAGTTATACATATACATATATCCACTCTTTTTTAGATTCTTTTCCCATGTAGGTCATTACAGAGTATTGAGTAGAGTTCCCTGTGTCAATTTTTAAATTAAATTAATTTTTTAAAAGAATAGATGAAATGCACACGTGCAAGAGGTCTTTACCCAGGAGGCTCACCCCAGGATTACATCAATCAATTTCCTCCACCTTTGGCTTCGGGTTACGTTGGGTTCTGCCAGTGGGAGAGGAAAGGCCACGGTGTTTGTCCCTCACGCTCCTTCCATGCAGGTCACTGTGGATTCGCGGCATCCCTCTATCTCAGCCCCAGCTCCAGTTTCTGAGAACTACTCCCTCCTTTTGCCCCTTTCAACTAAAGATGGTGATGGGACCCCACGGTTGCCAGCAGGGCGGCACGTCTCCTTACCCCCGACCCTTCCCTTAACCATTGTTCCTGTCTTCATCACTTCCCAAATTACCCACTGTGAGTGTGCTGTCTCTTTCCATCCAAGGTGCTGACTGATGTAACATATGCACTTGACAGAGCAGAGGAGCAAAATGCATACACACTAGCCCACCATCAGACTCTACCATTAGAACATTATCGATATTCACTGTCTGCCTCACCCCAAAGGTCTCCACTGTCCTGAATTTTATGTCCAGCATTCTCTTGTTTTTTTAAAAAAAAAATCCTTTAGAACTCTACTCAATATTCTGTAATAACCTATATGGGAAAAGTATCTGAAAAGGAATGGTTACATGTATATGCATAACTGAATCACTTTGTTATACACCTGAAACTAACACAACATTGTACATCAACTATACTCCAATAAAAAATAAAAATTAAATTTGAAAAAGTATTTTAAAAATTCCTTTAAATAATTTATTTTAAAAGACACATTTACCTCCTTACCAAGAAGGAAAAGCCATCATACCCACCATGAGTGAAGCTGAACTCGATATTTATTTGCACATGGCGCGTACAGTATTCCAAACCCCCTACGTATAGACTCTTAGTGCAAGAAAACACCAGGCCTTCTCTCCCAGCTTCTCTTGCAGCTAGAGGGTGAGCATGTGACCCTGATTCCACTCTGCAGATGCACAGGATTTAGAATTGAGAGTTGGCCACCCACAGAAGGGGTCAGGAAGAGGAGGTAGCAGAAGGGACAGGAGCGTGGCATTGCCAGCGTTGGCAGCAAAAGCCAGAGCCTCTGGTTGGTTTCAGGGGGATGATTTAAGCTGGGATCTTAGCTGCTGCCCTGAGCTGCCACTTTGTCCCCTTTCAATCTTCCAAGGCTGGTGATTCTGTGAGCCCTCAGGATCTACCCAAGAAATTCCTTTGCAGCTTAAATCACACTGAGTCAGTTTCTGTTGCATATAAGGAAGAATCATCATCAATCCAGGTGGCAACTCTAAAAACAAATGCAGTGTGGGGAGGGATACTGTTATTAAATTCCAGGTGGATGCTGCTGGTGACCAGCAGAGATTGGCCAAAGCTCAGAAGGTGATAATAACAAGCGAACCCTTGACTCTTTTTTTTTTTTTTTTTTTGCGGTACGTGGGCCTCTCACTGTTGTGGCCTCTCCCGTTGCGGAGCACAGGCTCCGGACGCGCAGGCTCAGTGGCCATGGTTCACGGGCCCAGCTGCTCCGCGGCATGTGGGATCTTCCTGGACCGGAGCACGAACCCGCGTCCCCTGCATCGGCAGGCGGACTCTCAACCACTGCGCCACCAGGGAAGCCCTGACTCTTTATTTCTACACTCATGCCCCCCCCCACCTCATCGTTACATCCTAGCTGCTCAAGCCAAAAATCTTGGCGTCGTCTCTACTTTCTCTCTTTCACACCTCACAGCTAATCTATCAGGAGATCCTTTTCACCTGACCTGAAAAGTATATTCAGAACGAACCACTTCAAAACACCTTCTTGGCCCCTAACCTACTCCAACCGCCATGATTTCTCGCCTGGAATATCGCACCAGCCTCCTCCTCTTCTGCATTTTCCTCCCTGCCTATAGATATAAAAATATATTTCAAAGAGGTAAAACATTCACAGTGCTTTTTTTTTTTTTTTTAGGGCGGTACGCGGGCCTCTCACTGTTGTGGCCCCTCCCGTTGTGGAGCGCAGGCTCCGGACGCGCAGGCTCAGCGGCCATGGCTCACGGGCCCAGCTGCTCCGCGGCATGAGGGACCTTCTCGGACCGGGGCACGAACCCGTGTCCCCTGCATCGGCAGGCGGATTCTCAACCACTGCGCCACCAGGGAAGCCCTCACAATGCTTTTAAAAATAAAAAATATATATGAAGAAATATTTGTTAAACAATTCTCTTACCTTCATCTTTCCTCAACTGCCCAATTCCTGATCCCCCACCACTGCCTGTTATAACTTGCATGAGTTATTTATCCAGGTTTTCTTTCTGATTATGCAAGGAAAAAAAACCCTGATGAATGGATAAACTGTGGTATATACACACAAAGGAATAGTATTCAGCCCTAAAAAGGAAGGAAATTCTGACATGTGCTACAACATGGATGAACCTTGAAGACATTATGCCTAGCAATATAAGCCAGATATAAAAGGACAGATATATTGCGTGATTCCATTTATATTAGGTACCTAGAGTATGCAAATTTGTAGACAGAAAGTAAAATAGTGGTTCAAAGAGGCTGGGAAGGGGGAATGGGGAGTTAGTGTTTAACGGGGACAGAACTTTAGTTTGGGAGTGGAAAAACATGAATATTCACTTTTTTTAACTTTTTCACAAAAAGCGACATACTATACACGTAAGTGTGAACTTTGGTTCTTTCCTTGAGTGATACGTCTTAGGAGTTTCTCACAGCAGCCCGAAAAGACTTCCTCATTCTTTGGTCCAGCTGCAGTATATTCCACTGTGTAGATGGACAATAATTTATGCAACTGATCGTGTAGTAATGAATCTTTGGGCTCTCTCCAATCTTTGGCTATGATAGAAATGACTGCAATGAATAACCTTGTGTTTATACTTCGTTTCACACATGTGCAAGCATTTCTGTCATGGGATTACTTGGCCAAAGAAACTAAGCATTTGTAATTTTTATGAACATCATCAATTTCACCTCTACTGGGGAGGACTGATGTCCACATGTGAACATGCTTACTTCCCCACAGCCTCACCAAACTGGGCATCATTGATCTTCTAAAGTTTTGCTGATCTAATGCATAAAAATTAGTATCTCACATTTCTCTTATTTTAACTTGCATTGCTCTTATCATGAGTAAAGCCCAGTGTCTTTTAGTGCGTTAAAGAATATTTGTGTTTCATTTTTTGTGGACATTCTGACTACAACTTTTGCTCAATTTTTTTCTATGGAATTGTTTATATTTTATTATTAATTCTTAGAAACTCTTTACATATTATGAACATTAAGGGGTCTATAGTAGGAAGTGCAGATACTTTTTCTCAGTTTTTTTTTAAACTTTTCTGTGGTGGTGTTTGGTCTTATTTTTATGCTGTGGAATTATTCATCTTTTTCGGCGTTGTTACTTTTGGATTTGAGTCATAGGAACAAAGGACATCCCCAGACTAATTTTTTAACACAGAAAGAAAATGTCACTCCCCTTTTCAAAACTCTCCACTGGTTCTCTCTCTAACTTAGATTCAGATCCACAAAGATGTGGCCTCCTACACGATCTGATCCCTGAATATTCAGCTCAGATTATATCCCACTCTCTCCCTATCAGTCAATCCATTCCCAGAACACGGACCTCCTTGCTGTTTCTTAAACACTCCACACACACTTCCATCTCAGGGCCTTTGCACTTGCTCTTCCCTCTGCCTAGAATACTTTTCCTAGATATCCACATGTCTCCCTCCTTCAACTGACATAGGGACACAAATGTCACCTCCTCAGAGAGGCCCCCTCTCTATCCCCTGAACCTGCTTTTTTTTTTTAATTTAATTTTATTTATTTATTTATTTTATTTTTAGCTGTGTTGGGTCTTCGTTGCTGTGCACGGGCTTTCTCTAGTTGCGGTGAGTGGGGGCTACTCTTTGTTGCAGTGTGTGGGTTTCTCATTGCATGGCTTTTCTTGTTGCAGAGCACGGGCTCTAGGCAAGTGGGCTTCAGTAGTTGTGGCCTGCAGGCTCTAGAGTGCAGGCTCAGTAGTTGTGGCACATGGGCTTAGTTGCTCCGTGGCATGTGGGATCTTCCCGGGCCAGGGCTCAAACCCATGTCCCCTGCATTGGCAGGCGAATTCTTAACCACTGCGCCACCAGGGAAGTCCCATCCAATTATTCTTAATTTACTGAAACTTTTTGGTCTCAACCTAAATACCACTTCCTTCGGGAAGCCTTCCTTTACTCCCCAGGCTAGATGAGATGAGCAGGCTCCTCTGGGCCCTTGCAGCTTCTTATTTATGGGTAGTTCTCCCTGGCCCGGCTGTGAGCTCTGTGGGGACACATATCATTGAAATTCCATGGTGCTTTCAGACCCAGTAATCAACCCCAAACATGATTGCTAAATTATTCTTTATCCCCTCTTAGCAATAAGCTTCTCTTGAAAACTCTCACTGCCTTCAGAAACCTCCTTTGAGCCGCAGAGGAGGCATGCGATTCCCTGAGGAATCTGGAAGCAAAGCCAGTTCTTGAAGCCCTGAGGAAACCAAGAAATGACCCAAGGAGCCGTGGCTGGGACTGGAAGTGACCAAACTGGGCACATCCCGGCATACCGTACATGCTAAGAAGCTCCTGACACCTCCTACCAGAGCGATCAACTGTACCTCTCTGAGCCTCAGTTTTCTCATCCGTAGAATGGAAGAGTTGATGGAGAGAAAGTCCCAGTAAGTGCAGGAACTTAGTAGGTGTACCATCAATGACAGACGTTCGCTGTTATGTGGCTATGGGTGTTATTCCTTGACACCTGGGTCCTGCCCAGCCTTTCCCGGGAAGCCTCGGGCTGGGAGCCCAGGAGGATGGGGTGAAAACAGAGGGCACACATCCCTGCAAGGCCGTCCCGCCCGCCCCGGGCTCGCTGCAAACCTGTTGTCCCAGGGAGGGGAAGGCGGACGGAATCTGAGCTGCAGCAGCAGCTGCTCTAAGCTAGAGGCCAAAGTCCCCTCCCTTCTCCACTGACATTCTTGCGGGAGGAGGCCGAGCGCTACTCTGCGTCTGGCCGGAGGTTCGCTGGCGCCCTCTCGTGGCCAAGTTCGAGAGGTTGGACTTGACCACTGACAGCGGCCAGCAGACCTTGGTGGAGCCCATAGCTACTCTCCCGACCTCCTACCCTCTTTGAGCTCCCTCTTTGTTTTGTTTTGCTTTATTGAAGTACAGTTGATTTACAATGTTGTGTTAGTTTCTGGTGTATAGCAAAGTGATTATATATATATACTTTTTCTTTTTTTTTTTTTTTTGCGGTACGTGGGCCTCTCACTGCTGTGGCCTCTCCCGTTGCAGAGCACAGGCTCCGGACGCGCAGGCTCAGCGGCCATGGCCCACGGGCCCAGCCGCTCCGCGGCACGCGGGATCCTCCCAGACCGGGGCACGAACCCGTGTCCCCCGCATCGGCAGGCGGACTCCCAACCACTGCGCCACCAGGGAAGCCCATTTTTCATATTTTTTTCATTACAGTTTATCAGAGGATACTGACTGTAGTTCCCTGTGCTATACAGCAGGACCTCGTGGTTTATCTATTTTATATATAATGGTTTGTATCTGCTAATTTGGGCTCCCTCTTAAACCTGGATTCAGAAGCTCAGTTCCATCTCTTTACCTGCTGTGTGACCCTGAGCAAGTCACTTAACCTCTCTGTGCCTCAGTTACCTAGCTGTACAGTATTGGGCAGGACACTTCATTCTGTGATTTTTTCACTTGCAAAATGGGTCAGTGGGTCATTATAGTGCTGAGAGGATTCAAAGAGAGAGTCCAGGTGAACGTGGCTACAGTAAATAACCACTCCATGAGGGGGCGTTTCCATCCTGTTCACTGCTGTGTCCCCAGCAACAAAGTGAGCCATGCAGTAGGTGCTCAAATTTATTTTATTTATTTCATTATTAATTATTGAGCAAATGCTTATCATTCTTCTTTTGGGGGACCTGGACTGGGGTGGGTGGAGGGATCAGGTGCATGAGATATGAATTCCTGCTATCACTCATTCACTCAGCATCCATTTTTTTCTTTTTCTTTTTTTTTTTTTTTTTTTTGCGGTACGCGGGCCTCTCACTGTTGTGGCCTCTCCCGTTGCGGAGCACAGGCTCCGGACGCGCAGGCTCAGCCGCCATGGCTCACGGGCCCAGCCGCTCCGCGGCATGTGGGATCTTCCCGGACCGGGGCACGAACCCATGTGCCCTGCATCGGCAGGCGGACTCTCAACCGCTGCGCCACCAGGGAAGCCCTTTTTTTTCTTTTCTTTTTTTTTTTTTTTTTTAAGCATCCATTTTTGACTCCATCCATTAGTTCACTGGGTGGCAAGGCTGTATCCCAAAGGACCCCACACTAGTTGTTCTCCTGCCTCCTCTGCTGCTTATCGGTACCCAAGGGCAGTTTTCCCTTCCTGGACCCACCTCCAAGTCAAAATAGAAACTCAAGGGAATTCCCTGATGGTTCAGTTGTTAGGACGCTAACAACTTCCACTGCAGGGGGAACAGGTTCGATTCCTAGTCGGAAACTAAGATCCCACAAGCCTTGCAGTGTGGTCTAAATAAATAAATAGGGGCTTCCCTGGTGGCGCAGTGGTTGAGAGTCCGCCTGCCGATGCAGGGGACGCGGGTTCGTGCCCCGGTCCGGGAAGATCCCACATGCCGCGGAGCGGCTGGGCCCGTGAGCCATGGCCGCTGAGCCTGCGCGTCCGGAGCCTGTGCTCCGCAACGGGAGAGGTCACAACAGTGAGAGGCCCGCGTACCACAAAATAAATAAATAAATAAATAAATAAATAAATAAATAAATTCTGCTTATTGTTATAAAAAAAATTAAAAAGGAAAGAAAAGAAACTCAAGAAAACTCAAGCCCCTCACCTTTGGATATCCCCCGTCCTGGACACCTGGGAGCCCCTGGGTTGGGGGCAGGGATGTGGACACCTGGTATAAGAATGAAGATGTGAAGGGGGGGAGCTCGCCCCCAGCCAAGAGAGAGCTGAACAGAACCACTGGAGGTTCCCTGAGAGCCTGGGAGAATGGTGGAATATGCCACACCAAATGGACACCAGTGTTCTAGAACTTTCTAAATTAGGTCTCACCTGCATCCCTGATCCAGGCTTTAATTCAATTCTGTAGATTTTTTCTTCGTAAGAGACTGTTTACCGTAGACTTAAGAGCATTACCCATCCTCGTGGTTCACCTGCCTGACCCGGGGTAAGTTGCTCATCCTCTCGGGGCCTCGGTTTCCTCATTTGTACAATGGGTGGTAATCCTTACTTCAGCTGTGAGACTTCTGTGAGTGTACATAGAGCATGTAGAACAGTGTCTTGCCCACAGTAGTTGCACGATAAATGCCTGAGGAATAAATGACTACCCACTTTGTGTCTGACACACTCGGTTTCCCAAATCTCTACAAAGATAGAGTCTGGAAAGTGGGCACACAGCGAACCCAAGTCACGGGAGGCTATGAGGTTTAAGGAGAAAGTAAGTTCTCAAAAAATGTCCACTCCAGGGACTTCCCTGGTGGCACAGTGGTTAAGAATCCACCTGCCAATGCAGGAGACATGGGTTGGAGCCCTGGTCCGGGAAGATCCCACATGCAGTGGAGCACCTAAGCCCGTGCGCCACAACTACTGAGTCCATGTGACACAACTACTGAAGCCCGCACCCCTAGAGCCCATGCTCTGCAACAGGACAAGCCACCACAATGAGAAGCCCGCGCACCGCAACGACGAGTAAACCCCACTCACCACAACTAGAGAAAGCCCCCTCACGGCAACGAAGACCCAACGCAGCCCAAAATAAAAATAAATAAAATAAATAAATTCATTAAAAAAAAAGTCTATTCCACACAATCAGCAACTTTGTCTATTGTGGTCACTGCTGTGTCCTCAGCATGCTAAGTAGGGCCAAGCTTGTAGTAAATATTTAATGAATTTTTGTGGGATGAATGTATATTGTCATTGTTTGGGGAGGTCTGGGTCCCTCCAATAGGCAAGACTCTCCAAGCTGGCAGTACTGACTTCACTGAAGAAGAAAGAACCAGACAAACTTGTCTGCAGCCCCACCTGCTTCGAAGGGGCAGACACCACAGATTGGGTTCAACGTCTTTAATAGGGCACATTAAACAGCCAGTGAGAATTATTTCAGGCCAGAGAAAGCCTTCTTCCAGGAATGCTTCAAGCAAGATGTGTTTTCCTCCCTGGTTTAATATGTATAATTTGCCTGTTGGAAAAGGAGCCCAGAGAGATTGGCATGATTTAGGAACAATAGACAGTGGACCATTTACCAAGGGTAATTGGTTCCTGCAAGGAAGGAGAAAAGCCATGCAGTGCATGCTGGGCTCACAAAGATCTGAAACTCGGTAAGAGCTTTTGACCCATGCATTTCCCAGAAGCTTCCACTACACTGGGTCCCCGCGGTCAGATGGCTAAACGCCATATGGCTGATCATGCCTGTGATTGGGAAATGCCTGCATTGCCCCAGTTGGAACAACTACCCCAGAAACTCTCGCCAGCTTCACAAGGGCAGAGGAGGGGACAGTCCTCTTTCCTTCTGCCCCTACCAGCCAATCCCAACCAAGCCTTGAGTGCATGCCCAGGGCCACATGGCCCAGGCTCCCTGCTGGGGGAGGAGAGGCCTTCAGGATGAGATCCCATGGCTGATGGGAAAGGCAGCCCTCCTAACACCCTGGCCCCCAAGGCGTGGGTGGGGCCTGGAAAACTTCTCAATGCAACTGTCCCCAGGCCCCCACCCTGCGGAGGACTGGCTGAGGAGGGCGGAGCAGCCCCCTCGTCACCCATTGGATTTATGGGAATTTCCTCCCCATGTTCATTTAGACATTAACTCGGCCAGGGTAAGCCAAGGCAAACAGACCAGACCTGGGGTGGACAAGAGGACAGGCATCTGTGCCCTGTGGCCCTACATTGTCCTCCCACCGCCATGGATGTGCCCTGGCTCCTAGGATTGATTCTGCTCCTCCTGGGGAGCCCCGTTGCCCATGCTGAGCCGCTGTGAGTCTGGAGAAGTGAGGGGACATCTGCCATCTCTATGATTCCCTGCATGTGACCCCCGTCCATCACTTCCACCTCTAGAGTCCCCCTGTGCCCCCATGTTTGTCTGCTGACAGGTACATCCTGGTGACCCCCCGGGTCCTGCGGGTCGGCAGCCCGGAGAACATCCACGTGCAGGCTCACTCGGACTCCAGAGAGCCCCTCACCAGGACCCTCAAGGTGAACCTCACCGTGTGGGATTTCCCCATGAAGAAGATGCCACTGGCTAGGGTTCAGCTCGTTCTCTCACCAGAAAACCACTTTATGGACCAGGCACCAGTGACGGTGGGTGACAGGCCGGGTTGGGTGGCCATAAAGGGAATCTCCGGGTCAGCAGCAAGGATAGAGAGGGGCAGACTCTAGAGGGACTTCCCAAGCGGCACACTGGAGAAGAGATGCAGGGCCTGTGGGACTTCCCTGGCAGTCCTGTGGTTGGGACTTCACCTTCCACTGGATGGGGTGCAGGTTCGATCCCTGGTCAGGGAACTAGGATCCCACATGTCTCACATCCAAAAAAACAAAACACAAAACAGAAGTAGTATTGTAGTAGGTTCAGTAAGGTCTTTGAAAATGATCCACATCAAAAAAAAATCTTTTTGAAAAAAAAGAGAGATGCAAGGCCTGGATATAGTTACTGCTTCTCTTATGTCCTATCCATTTTTTTAAATTCAAGTATAGTTGATTTACAGTGTTGTGTTAATTTCTGCTGTACAGCAAAGTGACTCAGTTATACATACATACATATTCTTATTCTTTTTTTTTAACATCTTTATTGGAGTATCATTGCTTTAAATGGTGTGTTAGTTTCTGCTTTATAACAAAGTGAATCAGCTATACATATACATATATCCCCATATCCCCTCCCTCTTGCATCTCCCTCCCACTCTCCCTATCCCACCCCTCTAGGTGGACACAAAGCACCCAGCTGATCTCCCCGTGCTATGCGGCTGCTTCCCACTAGCTATCTATTTCACGTTTGGTAGTGTATATATGTCCATGCCACTCTCTCACTTCGTCCCAGCTTACCCTTCCCCCTCCCCGTGTCCTCAAGTCCATTCTCTACGTCTGTGTCTTTATTCCTATCCCGCCCCTAGGTACTTCAGAACTTTTTTTTTTTTTAGATTCCACATATATGTGGTTAGCATATGGTATTTATTTTTCTCTTTCTGACTTACTTCACTCTGTATGACAGACTCTAGGTGCGTCCACCTCACTACAGATAACTCAGTTTCGTTCCATTTTCTGGCTGAGTAATATTCCATTGTATATATGTGCCACATCTTCTTTATCCATTCATCTGTTCTTTTTCTTATTCTTTACCCGTATGGTTTATCACAGGATACTGAATACAGTTCCCTGTGGTATACAGTAGGACCTTGTTGTTTATGTATTCTATATACACCAATTTGCATGTCCTATCCATTCAGAAACTCAAAGTTCCGTAGGTCTGGGCTCCGAGAAAGGCCTTGATTAGTCCGTATAACGTCTCTGTGCGAATTAATAAAAGGCGCCCTCTGCTGGTAGTCTGGGAAACTGAGCCTAAACGGGATCGCATCCCCCCCCTCCACCCCCCAACCCCCCCACCCCGCGCTAGGCTGGATACCCTTGTTCAGCAGCAACCTGGGCGGCACACGTGGGGGCCTTGCTCCCAAGGGCAGAACCAGAGAGCTCCCATTCAATTGCTTCTCCAAGATCTGGTCCAGGGCTTTGCCCCCAGGGATGGAGACCCCAGCAGGCCCTGAGGAGTGTGGGCATCTCTCCCCAGATTCCCGAGAGCCTGGTCTACCCGCCACAACCAGGAACGCAGTATGTCATCATCCAGGCAACCTGGGCACCCACCTCGGCCTCCGCATTAATGGAGAAGCTGGTGCTGGTGGCTCCCCACGCTGGCTACATCTTCATCCAGACAGACAAGACCATCTACACTCCTGAGCAATTGGGTACAGCCCCCAGGCACTTGGCCTGGGGCAGTCGCTGACTCTCATCCCCAGTTTCCCCCATGCCCACATGTTCCACCTACCAGGGTGTCCTTCTGTCCAAGGTCCCCCCACTGCCCAAGATCCTAATGACTACACCCACCCCCCCTCCAAACTCTATCCCGTGCTCAGAGCCTTCCCTCCTCCTCCAGTTCAATACCGGGTATACACTGTGAACCACAGGATGGATCCTGTGCCCAGGACATTCACTCTGGACATCAAGGTGATCTCTCCCGAGGGGAGGGTGGATCCCAGACACTGGGGTTATATCACATGCTGACGGCCTGGGGCATGAACCAACCACCCCCTGTGTCCCCGCAGAACCCAGAGGGGATCACTGTGATCAGCCAGGATTTCCTGGCCAAGGACAGTGTCTTCGCAAACTCCTTCCACCTCCCAGAGCTCATCAGGTGCCCTGTTGGGAACCCTAGGGGTGGAGGGAGGGAGGTTCTCCTCCTCAGGCTCCATCTCTCCTAACTCTCTGTGCCTCAGTCTTGGGACCTGGAGCATCGAAGCCAGATACCAAAGTGCACCCAAGCAGAAGTTCAAGGCAACCTTTGAAGTGAAGGAGTTTGGTGAGAAGGGTGCGCCAGGGCGGGCAAGGTGGGTCTCGCCAGGACCGGGGCTGGAAATGCAAAGGAGGTCTCACGGTGCACCTGCTGTGTGCCGGGGCCTGACGACTATGTGTTCCAGCCCTTGGGGGCTGCCAGAATCACTGAGGAACGAGCGAGTGGGGCAGGGAGGGGATGTGGGGGGGTGACAGTGAAACGCTGAGGGTGACTCTCTCTCTACTGCACCCAGCGCTCCCATCTTTTGAGGTCCAGCTGACACCAAACAAGACTTTCTTCTACCTCAACGATGAGGCTCTGGGTGTGAATATCCAGGCCCGGTGAGTTCCTTTACCCCCAGCCTGGCCAGAGGACCAGAAATGCCAAGAAACTGAATGGGTAGAGAGAAAGGAACCACTTCTGTAGCTCTTAGGGTATAGGAGAGGCACTCTCTGCCGCCCATGACACAATCTTGTCCCGTGAGGTTATGCAGACCATCCCTTCAGGTCTCTGGGGTTGTACAGGCCACCTTATCTACCTAATGGAGTTATACGACCTCTCATGGTTTGGACCATCTCTGAAGGTCCACGAGGTTGCATAGGCACCTTTGCCATCTTGTGAGGTTGTCCAGACCATCTCTGAAGTTCTATGAAATTGCAAATGTCACATATGTTGCCTTATGGAATTTACAGACCATCCCCACAACTTTACAAGGCTGTACGGGCCATATTGTCCACCTAGGGTTGTAAGGGCCATGTCTGCCACTTCTTGCCATTATACAGACCATTTCTGCAGCTCTATCATGCTAGACAGGTCACCTAGACTGCCTCACGAGGCTTCATAGGTCACCCTTGCCATCCCAGGGGCTTTCAGATTTCTTTCTTTCTTTTCTTTTTTTTTTTTTTTTGTCTGCGTTGGGTCTTCATTGCTGCGTGCGGGCTTTCTCTAGTTGCATCGAGCAAGGGTTACTCTTCGTTGTGGTGCGTGGGCTTCTCATCGCGGTGGCTTCTCTTGTTGCAGAGCACAGGCTCTAGGCATGCAGACTTCAGTAGTTGTGGCGCACGGGTTTAGTTGCTCCACGGCATGTGGAATCAAACCTGTGTCCCCTGCGTTGGCTGGGGGATTCTTAACCACTGCGCCACCAGTGAAGTCCTTGTTCACATTTCTCTGTGGCTCCATATGGCTGTACAGCCTACCTCTACCATCTTGTGAGGTTGCACAGGCTTCATCTGCAACCCAACAAGGCCTTAAGGGACATATTTGTCACCTCCCAGGCTTGTGTTGGTCAGTAATGGAAACATCTAAGTTACCAAGGGCCACTTCCGCCCCTCCCAAAGTGTTACAGCCATTTCTGCAGCCCCATGAGATTACACAGGCTGTCTCTGCAGATACATGAGGTTGTGTGGGTGCTTCAGAGCCAGTGAGATGGCTGTCCATCCCCCAGATATATATTCAACAAGCCAGTGGATGGACACGCTCTGGCCATCTTTGGGGTGAAGCAGGATTCCCATCGGATCCCCATCCAAAGCTCCCTGCAGAAGGTGGAGGTGACTGAGACCCACCCCTCCCCTGCCTCTCCTTCCCCACCTCCTCCCCCTTCTCTCCCCCTTCCCCACTTCCCCTCCCTCTGCTATCGCCCACTTCCCAAGAAACCATCTCCCCTCCTCTCTCTTGCACTGAGAGCAGATCTTTGAAGGCCTCGGCCACGTCTCCCTCCAGAAGGGCACACTGATGGCCACATTCCAAGGCCCGGAAGAGGACTTCATTGGGGCCTCAATCTTTGTCAACGTCACTGTCTTCTCCACAGGTGCCACCCTCACCCAGGGTCCTGGCTGAGGTCAGGACACTGTGTCCTTTCCCAACCCAGACACTCCACCCATGTGACCTTGGGCCACCTCCTGCCTCAGTTTCCTCATCAGAGAAATGGGGAAATGCTGGAAGGGCTGGGAGGAACTGAAATCGTGTTACTGTCTTTTCCTACCTTCACCAAGATGGGCCTCCCATACCAGCCTGCTCTTTCCCCAGGAAACTGAACCTCTGCCGCAGAACTTAACGATCCTCCTGTCTCTCCAGGGGGTGAGATGGTCCAGGCCGAGACCTCCGGGGTGAAGATTGTCCAGAGCCCATACAACATCAAGTTCACCAGGACACCCCAGTATTTCAAGCCAGGGATGCCATTCCACTTTAGGGTCAGAGTCTGGGTTCACTCCATGCAGGGACTCTGGGCCCCTCCCTGAAACAGACCTTCCCAGTAGACAAAAACCCACACAGGTTTCACCTGCCTCCCAGAGCTCATTTGTCTGAGAGCTGAGTCCATCATGCCTCCAGACCAATCCCAAGGTTCCCTCAAGTCTTAACCAGGTCCCCCCAAAGCACAGTGATGGCTCCAGAATTTCTCTTTGGGGGTGTCAGGGATCACAGTCAGGCTGGAAAGTGATGCTTAGAAGTTTATCTTAAGGCTACATTTGCCCAGAAAGCATGCTCTTTTTACATACATTCATTTGGGGTGACTTTGAAAAGTCTGATAAGCGTTAGAAAAGCTGGAGACACTTTGAAATGTCTGATAAGCATTAGAAAAGCTGGAGACATCCTTTGGTGCCAATCCTACTCCAAGTTTTCCCCAAGCCCTCCACATCTTCTCCTACCCTTTTCACCCTCAGTTCCCCCCACCCTTACCCCCCGGTACACCAACACCCAGGGCTGCCACATACGGTTGTACTCTGCAAAACTCTAGGGGCTCCACTCATAGGCTCTAAATGAGAGGTGCCCCTGGTGTTGCTCAGTGCACAACCTGTACAGCTGTACAAGGCAGTCCTATCCAGATTGCATTCCCAGTTCCCACCTCTTACACCAGGCCACCCCCAGGCCTGTCCATGATCTCATGCCAGATTCCACCGCAGGTCTTCGTCTCAAATCCTGATGGGTCCCCAGCCTCCAAAGTCCTCGTCCGCTACCAAAACCACAAAGTACACACCTCGTCCAGTGGGGTGGCCACTCTGACCATCAACACCAACGGAGATCTGAAGGAGCTCCCTATCCTGGTACCAACCTTATGGGGCAGGGATAGTGGGGCTGGGACTGTGTGAGCTGGAAGGGTTATTAGGGATTTACTTGCCCATCATGCTCCCCAGGTGGAAACTGATGCACCTCTCCAGCCAGAGGAGCAGGCTTCAGCCAGGATGACGGCTTGGCCTTACGCAACCCAGGATGGGTCAGGGAACTTCCTGCACATTGAGGTGAAGACGTTGAGCACAGAGGTTGGCAGCAACATCCAGCTGAGTCTCAACACAAAGCATCAAAATCCTGCAGCCAAGGACTGGATCACTCACTTCACCATCCTGGTGAGGGGTCAGGCCAGGACTTGAGCCGGTGGGAGCCATCTGGGATGGACTCAGACCTATAGGGGCTGAAGGAAAGGGACTAGGGGGCTCCCTTGTGGGCTGGGATAGCCTAGGGGAAGGGCTGGTTCTCATCCCTTCTCATCCACAGTCTCCCTTGTCTCCAAGGTCCTGAGTAAGGGCCAGATCGTGTATGCCAAACATCAGTTAAAAAGTCATGGGAGTGTCTACACGTCAGCCATTATCGACGTTACTTCAGAGATGCTTCCTTCCTTCCGCATCCTGGCCTTTTATTTACTGCCAAGGGGAACAGGGCAGGACCCTGAACTGGTGGCTGATTCCATTTGGATTGCTGTGAATGACAAATGCAAAGAGAAGGTGAGTCAAACTCCTTGAAGTTGTACACCACCATCATAATGCTTGGGAGATGGTCTGTACAAATTCAAGGGCTCTCAGTCTAGAGGCAGAGGAGAGGAAGGAGAAACGATGTGGCCTTAAAACCTCAACTTAAGAGGCGGAGAAGATGCAAGTAAGTATGTAGAGTTGAGATTGGCCTGGTGGAGTTCCCAGATGCTCCATCAGAGCCGAGGGAGCATGAACTTGAAAATGGACTTGGGGAAGCCCCTTGGTGACCTATGAGCCTCTTATACTGACATCTCTTTTTCCTTGCTTAGCTGAAGGTTGGCATGAAGAATGAAGGATACCTCGAGCCTGTACAGCCCAGCAGCCAGGTGGAATTGAAGGTGACAGGTGATGCAGAGGCCACAGTGGGGCTGGTGGCCGTGGACAAGGCTGTCTATATCTTGAACAGCAAACACAAGCTCACACAGAAGAAGGTAAGAACATGTGGGCTTTGGACCCAAAGATTGCCTGGAGATTCTAGCTGGAGCCTCAGTTTCTTCACCTATTAAATGAACAACATCAGTGGTTGCAAGGATTCAAGGAGCCTGTGCACAGCATAGAGATTGGCAGGTAGTAAGGGCTCAGTAAATGGGTGATTATGTGAATTTTTTTTTTTTTTGCGGTACGCGGGCCTCTCACTGTTGTGGTCTCTCCCGTCGCGGAGCACAGGCTCCGGCCGCACAGGCTCAGCGGCCATGGCTCACGGGCCAAGCCACTCCGCGGCATGTGGGATCTTCCCGGACCGGGGCACGAACCCGTGTGCCCTGCATCGGCAGGCGGACTCTCAACCACTGCACCACCAGGGAAGCCCCAGGTTCCTCTCTTGACCCTCAGGTCTGGGATACGGTGGAGGAACATGACATTGGCTGCACAGCAGGCAGTGGGAAAGACAGACTTGCTGTGTTCAAGGATGCTGGATTGGACATGAAGATGAGCACAGGCATGGACACTTTGGCAAGCTCAGGTACATGAGGGGGGCAGGAAGACGGCAGGGGTGGGGGAAGTGCTATCTAGTGGTTAGGAACATGGACTTTGGTGTGAAACAGATGAGCTAAACTCTAAGACCCTGCCACTTACCATAGGGCGGTCATATTTCCTCTCTGATTCTCAGTTTCTCTCTCCATAAAATGTACGTAATAATAGAAGTAACTTACTGTGTGCTAATTAAGATGTAGTTTTGGCCATGTGTATCAGGGATACAAATTAACAGTAGCTTAAACAGGTAGAAGTTTATTTCTTGCTCAGTAACAGTCCAGAGGTCGTTCTGGGACGCAGGCTCCTTCTAGCTTGTTGCTCTGCCATATTCCAAGATGAAGTCTCACCAGGACCTCCTGCCAGGCACCAGGATGAAGGGAAGTGGAAAGACTAGTACACTTCTCTCTCATCTCATTGGCCAGAACTCAGTCACATGGCCCTATCTAGGCACAAAGGAGACTGGGAAATGTAGTCTTCATTCTGAGTGATACATAAAAGATGGAAGTTTAGTTGCCCCAAACGGTAGGGGAGAATGGATATTTTGGGGACAACTAGGAGGGTCTTCTTTCAGCTATAAATAGTGTTATTAATAACAATTTCTGGGACTTCCCTGCTGGTCCAGTGGCTAAGACTCCACACTCCCAATGCAGGGGGCCTGGGCTCAATCCCTGGTAAGGGAACTAGATCCTACATGCCGCAACTAAAAGTTCGCATGCTGCAACTAAAGATCCCTCATGCCACAAATAAAAGATCCCACATGCCACAACTAAAAGACCCCACATGCTGCAATGAAGATCCTGAGTGCTGCAACTAAGACCTGGCGCAGCCAAATAAATAAATATTTTTTTAAAAATAACAATTTCTATTTACTACAAGCTGGACCCTGTGCTAAGTACTTTTATATGCATGATCTCATAGATAGAACTATGATTATTCCATTTTACATAGCTGGAGAAATTAAAACCCAGAGAGGTTAAGTGACTTGCTGAAGATTGCACAACTTTTTTTTTAAATAAATTTATTTCATTTGTTTATTTTTGGCTGCATTGGGTCTTCGTTGCTGCGCGCGGGCTTTCTCTAGTTGTGGCGAGCGGGGGCTACTCTTTGTTGCGGTGTGCGGGCTTCTCATTGCGGCGGCTTGTTGCAGAGCATGGGCTCTAGGTGCACGGGCTTCAGTAGTTGTGGCACATGGGCTCAGTAGTTGTGGCTCGCGGGCTCTAGAGCACAGGCTCAGTAGTTGTGGCACACGGGCTTAGTTGCTCTGCAGCATGTGGGATCTTCCCGGACCAGAGCTTGAACCCGTGTCCCCTGCACTGGCAGGCGGGTTCTTGAACATTGCACCACGAGGGAAGCCCTGCACAACTTTTAAGTGGCAAATCTTGACTACGAAGAGGCTGTGGGATAAAGTGAGGTGATGCATAAAGGATGTTGATAATGATCTTGACACTTGTTCTCTCATTCTTCCCTCTGATCCCCAGACTGGCACTGCCCCCAGAGCCCATCTCCCAGCCGTCACCGCCGCTCCCTGAAGAGCCTGGAGACCAAGAGGAATGCAGGTCAGAGCTAAAGCTGGATGTGCCTTCCTGGCTCCCTAACCTGTATTCATCAGGGCTTAGAACAGAAAACTGAAACCACTCTAGGTACTCCAGTCGGGGGACGGGGAGGGGAGGTGATTTCATGATGTGAGTCTGGTGCTTTCAAAATCATTAGCTGAACTTTAGGAGTGGAAGTTGGAAGGCTGCTTGCTGAGACTCAAGATCACTCCATTGTAGTTCTTACAATGCATGAAATCTAGGTTTCAATGCATGAAATCTCAGGAAACACTGCCAATATCTCTCATGAAGCTGGCAGGTAGATGGTGAAACACAGAATTTTGCCTGTTACAAAAACACATAGACTGGAGCCCACCCATCAGCTACCACCGTTGCAGGGAAAATGGTCTCCGCCTCTCTTCCACTTTCCAAATTCTATACAAGAGCGTCTGGGTGTCAGACTCTCATCCCATCCAGGACCCTAGCAGCAAGGGAGTCTGGGAAATGTAGTTTTTAGATGTCTAGCTTCCGTGATACCAGAAGGAAGGTAGATGAAAGGGGAGATGGATAATATGTAGACCAAGACCAGGGCGTGGACGGGACCAAGAAGCCTAGAGTTCAAGGAAGATGAGAGGCAGCACTGGGTATTGTTAGAAGCATGGATTCTATGAATATTAGATTTGTCAGTCTTTTAAAGCAGCACTAATGACTTTGTGGATCTAAATAAAGGGAAAATAAGTGAAATCTAATAAAAATTGAGATAAAACCCTAACTCTAATTTCAATATCAAAAATCATGCTAACCTTCTGAGAACAGTACATAATATAAACTGTTATTTTATTTATGGTAACAATCACTTAACTATAGATGTTCTCATCATGTTATATGGTAGACAATAAGATTATTAAATTGCTATAATATTTTTTATATTTAAGTGCATTCCTTCAGTTCGCTAATTTAGAAGCATTGAACTTGACATCATGCTCTACAGCAAGTTTTGTGTTTTCATTTTTTTAAAACACACAACGAAAACCAGGAGTCAAAATGCCGACTTCAATAAATAAACATGGCATTGCCAATCCCTGTCCCAAACGAAGGAGAAGGAGAAGAAGTAGCAGAAGCAGCAGCATCAATTCCAGTCCCAGCTCTGCCACTTGTGAGCTGTGTGACCCTGGGCCAGTGAATTGACCTCTCTGTACCTCAGCTTCCTCATCAGAACTCATCATATGAGTTCAATGTGAAGCTTCAGGGGAAAGATACAGGCAAAGTTCTAGGGACAGCATTGCCAGAGATATGGCTAAACAGAGGTCAGGTGTACATGGCGTTGAGGTGGATGGGTCCCTGCTTCCTCAGGTCCTACCCAGCCCCTCCTCTGTCCCACTAACTCTGGCCTGCAGTGAACAAGTTCGAGACAGAGCTGGAGCGAAAGTGCTGTGAGGCTGGGCTCCGGGAGAGCCCAGTGGGGCTATCGTGTGTGGAGAGGACGCATCATGTCCGCTATGGACCAGTCTGCATCGCCGCTTTCCTGAGCTGCTGCCATGTGTCTGAGGCCCTGAGTCGGGAGGCCCGAGAGGAGCAGCTGCTTCTGGGGACAAGTGAGGGGGCCACGGCAGGAGGCACAGGGTCGGGGGGCTCCACTGAGGGACATGGAGTGTCATGGACAGGTCAAGGGGTGACATGTGCCGTGGAAGGATGAGGTGGGAGGACCCCACTGAAGAGTCTGGTGGGTCATGGGAGACATGCAAAAGAAACCCTGCCCCACATCTCCTCCCTACAGTGGATGAAGACGAGGACTTTGATGACATCTTCCAGGAGGACCAGCCTGTCCGGAGCTTGTTCCCTGAAAGTTGGTTCTGGAAGAAGATTACTCTGCCCAAAAGTGAATCGGGGTAGGACTATGGCCCCCATGCCAGCCTCTGGTCCCTGGCCCGTCCATGCATCAGGGGCCATCCGTCATGGCCAATGCCCCCAGGAGTGACATTGAGCTCTCAGCATTGTCCCATGACAGGAAACTTCCTGGATGGGGATAAAGATCCCAGTGGGTCCCCCCAAATGATGTCCCTCTCGTGATAATTTCTCTAATTGGGTGACCCACTGACCCCTTCATAGTGATGGTAAGCCCAAGACAGTAACCCTCGATCAGAGGCTCTGTCCAGGCAGCACAGACTCACTTATGTTCCCTTCCCCCTACCCTGCACTGTCTGCAGCATCTCGCACTACAGCACCCGTGTGACCGTGCCAGATTCCATCACCACATGGAAGTTTGTGGCCGTCAGTGTCAAGGCTGGACAAGGTGACCCCACAAGCCCAGCACTGAAGGAATAGGAGCACAGTGGCCCTGGCCAGCCCCAGGGCAGTTGGCCTCTGCTTAACGTCAAGCGCCCTCCTGGTTCTAGGTCTTTGCGTCTCTGACCCCTTTGAGCTGACAGTTATGAAATCATTCTTTGTGGACCTTAAGTTGCCCTTCTCCGTGATCAGGAACGAGCAGGTCCAGATCCAAGCTGTGCTGTACAATTTCAGGGTCCACCCGGTCAAGGTGAAGCCCCCAGCCTTCCCCTCTCCCCCCAAAAATGTCTGTCAGTGTGTTTTATAAGGGGGATGGAGTGTGTCCATTATTCGAAGGAGCCAGTGAAGTGGCAGGCTTTTTGAAAAAGTTTCTAAGACATTTTCCCATTAAGCCTCACAATAACCCCAGGAGATGGTTGCTATGACTGTTCTTGGTTTGGAGATAAGGAAACTTGCATGGCTTTCCTGAGATCACATAGCACCTAAGTGACAGAAGGGGTTTGAACCCGGGCAGGGTCTTGACTCTCAATCATTATGCTACACTGTCACCTACTCAGGATTCTCAGGGTGGGGGCAGGGAGGAGACTGTGACTCTTGGGTCCTGGGCCTCCTCATGCATCAGGACCCTCTCACTGCCCACCCTGCCCCAGGTCCGAGTGGAGTTCCCCCACAAGGAGCCACTGTGCAGTGCGGCAAAGCCAGGAGCCCCTTCCCGCCAGGTGGTTGTCGTGCCCCCCACCTCCTCCAAGATGGTGCCCTTCGTGCTTCTCCCACTTGAAACAGGCAAAGTGGATGTGGAGGTCAAGGTCATGGGCTTTGGGGTCCAGGACCACGTGAGGAAGACACTCCTGGTCCAGGTAATAGGCACCCCCAGCCCTTGCTGCCAGTGCAGCGAGTGGGGCTTCTCCTGAGCTCCAGGCTGTGTGATCACGGGAGGGGCAGGTGGGCCCAAGATCAATGAACAGGCCTCCAGGACAGGAGTGAGGTGCGAGACAATGATCTGAAAACTCAGTCACAGAGTCCCCGCTTCGGGCCTTTGGAGTCAGGCTCGGGTTCAAACCTTGTCTCTTCTGTGTGACCTTGGGCAAGTTACTTAACTTCTCTGAGCCTCTGTTTCCTCATTTGCAGGATGGGAATAATCCTCATACCCACGAGTAATCAGAGAGCTGTGAAAATTACACAAGACCAGTGCATGACCCATCAGTAATACTTTATTTACTTAACAAACACATTTTTTAGCACTTAGGATATAGCACTTTAAGAATATTAACTCACTGCACCCTCAGAACAACTCTATGAGGTCGGAACTACTGTACTCTCCCTTTTATGGATGAGAAAACTGAGACACAGAGGGGGTGAAGTAATTTGCCCGAGGTCATGCAGCTAGGAAGCAAAAGAGCTGGGATTTGAACCCAGATATCTGGGTCCCAGAGTCTGTGCTCTTTATAGCTAAGCAATACTTCGTCTTACTGTCATTATGACTATTGTTTTTAACTTTCTTCTTCATTGCATCCTACAGGCAGGGGGTCAGATACAGCAAATATCCCATAGCATCCTCCTGAACCCCCAAGGTTTGTGGGGTCTTCAGGGAGCACGTGGGATCCTGGAACCATGCGCCAGTGGAGGGAGGGGCTGAAATGAGGGGATCTGGTCAGGGGGGCAGTCTGAGATTCTCCCAGAGTCTGCAGTCGAACCCTGACCTCCCCAGTCCCAGAACCCGCTTGTCACACAAGGTTGTGCCTGCTCAGGTCACACCCAGATGGAGCTGGTGCCAAAACAGGACTTTTTGAACAAGATGCCCAACACAGAGGCAGAAGTGTTTGTCAGCATTCAAGGTGCCTAGACAGAGCTGGCTCCTGCGGGGGCTGAGGAGGGGCCGGTTCCTCCAGAGCCTGCCTGGGCACAGGGGCAGGAGGGGCCGGGGGGACATATGGTCCCCATCGGGGAGCCATGGTAACTTAGACCATGCCCACCTGACAGGTGACATCCTTGGAGAGACCATCCTGGGCAGCCTGACACCCAAAGAAACAAGGCGGCTGCTGAGGGTCCCCACTGGCTGCCCCGAACAGACGCTGAGCTCCCTGGCACCCGTGATCATCCTGGCACGCTATTTGGATAGCACAGGCCAGTGGAACAAGGTTGGGGTAGAGCTCAGGGAGCAGGTGATGAAGAACATTGTCAGCGGTGAGAGTGGATCCCCTCCTGGGACCTCCAAGGACCTCCCTGGGATGAGGGTGTCTGGGACTCTTGGGGAGGGTGGCTGAGGTAACCCTGGGGTACCCCACTGGACCTTTCCAGACAATAGCACCCAAACTCTGACTTCTCCCAGATGACAACCTGACACCAAGTCCCCCAGGTGACCCCCAATTGTGACCCCCACATTATTCCTTCACCCTGACCCCTCTCCCAGGCTACAAGTCTCTTAACAGACACCCTGGTTAACCCCAAAGCAGCAACCTCCCAGGTTATGTTATATTCAGACATTGTCCCAGGTTATAGCCAATCAGTTCCACGCCCTGGGCTACACCCCCAGGGAACATCCAGGCGGGAAAACTCCAGAATAATCCCAGGTGGTGGCCCTCCGGTTACACCTGAATGCTAATACCTTCCCAGGTTCCATCCAAACCCCCCAGGTAACAACCATAGATACACACCCCGGTTACACCCTGACAGAGACCCTCCAGTTAGTTTGGACGCTGACCCCGTCTCCCTGGTTACACACAGACACCAGCTCTCCATCCAAGTGACACCCAGACACTATCATCCCCAGTGTTAAACCCAAACAGTAAACCTCCAGGTAGCCTTCAGGTAATACCCAAGCAGCAACGCTCAGAATCCACCCAAGAGGTACCTCCTCCAAAATACACCCAGGAGTAACATCCTTTGACTACACAGACACACTGACATCTCTAGTTTACAGCCAAGAGACAACCCCCAAGAAAACACCCAGGTAGTGGCCCCTCAGGATACGCCCTTTCCTGGGTTTCGCCGTCCATGATCCCTCCTAGCAGTAATTCCCAGTCACACCCCTCCCCAGTCACACTCCTCCTCAGCAGTAATTCCCAGTCACACCCCAATGGCACAGTTTCCCAGTTTACCCCCAGATACAGCTGTACCCTGGCTCCCACTGTCACATGTGGCCATGACCTTCATTTACACCTGGGCCCTGCAGCTCCCTCCTTAAGGCACCTGGACCAGTCCCCTCCTCCAGGTTACATCTAGATATGATGCGCCCCTAAGTCCCACCCACACCCTGCCCCCCCAGATTATGCCTGGTAACTAACCCCCCCCTTCACAGCCACACCCAAGCACCAACTCTCCCGGTAAATTCCCATCCACCTGTTTTCCCAGGGTACAGCCGGATGCTGACCCACCGGAGCGCAGATAGCACCTACCACACCAGCAAGGGAAACCCAGGAAGCACCTGGTAAGGATGAGGACCCTGGTAGGAGGAAGCCTGAGGGACCAGCCTGGGGCTTGATGACCCCAGAAGTATCCCCACTGAGGGGTCTTGGGGCAGGCAGCCTGTAAGCCAGCAGCATTCCAAGTTGCCGTGGTCTCTGGGGTAGACTTCTCCATAGTGTAGATGCCCCTGTCCTAGAACCCCCTTGGTGACTACTGCCAGCCATCACCCACCCCGTCTCCCTTCCAACAGGCTCACGAGTTACGTATTCCGGGTCTTCGCCCTGGCCTACCCTACCATGACAATGGGGGCGTTCAACCCTGAGTCTCTCTGCACCATTGCCAACTGGATCATCACCCAGAGGCAGGCGAAGGACGGGAGCTTCTTGGAGGAAAGCCCTGTGGTCATGGGGTCCATGAAGGTGCCCACCCCCCACCCCACCGCCTGAGCCATTCAAACAAAACCCAAGGGCTCTGCACACTGGGAGGGGAATTTCAGCCCCCTGACGTGTTCCCAGGTAGAATGAGAACAGGAAAGAGCTGAGGTCCGGCACCAAGCATCACATCTCCCTGCTCTGGACCGTGCTGCACTCTGTTACAATGCGGGGAGGCTGGGCACAACTGTTACAATGTGGGGAGGCTGGGCACATCTGGGACCTATCCCCCCACCCCTACTTCAAGGAGTTGCCAGTCCTGGCCCACCTCTCTCTGGGTCTGAGTCCTCCATGTTCCGCCAGCCAACACACCCATCCCTACCAATTGTTCCTCCACACCAGCCTCCAGAAACAGCTTTCAAACAGCCTGGGAGGTCTCTCCCCTGCTCAGACACCTTCTGTGGCAGTCACCTACAGACAAACACAGTCACCTACAACGGTATCTCTCTACTATGTCCTTCTCTTCTGTATCTCCTCCCAAGTCTCACCCCTCAATACTCCCTGCTCACAGGTCCTTCCAACTCACCTCCGTATCTTTGCTTAGGCTGCTCTCTCTGCATGGTATAGTCACACCTCATCCCTTTTTTCCCCTGCACCTAGCCAAAGTATGTTTTCTCGTTAGATTTAGATTGGACACCACCTCCCCTAAGTCTTCCCCGAATACCAGCCCTGTCCTGTGCACCTATCACGTTAGGGATGTGATTTATTCACTCATTCAACAAACATTCATCCAGCAACTGCTGTGTGCCAGGCCTTGTGCTGGGGAGAGGGGAGACACAGAGGTAAACAAGACAGTGACAGCCCCTGCTTATAGAACTGACAAGCTGGGTAGTGGGGGGCAGACAGAAGTTCACCAAATAATTATAACTAGTGATTGTTTAAGTCACAATTGCGCCGAGTTCCATGGGAGAGAAAAGCAGGAGATAGGATTTAATAGGGGCCATGCCCAGCGCTGGGGGTGTCAGGGGTAGCCTACAGGCGGAAGTGACGGTAAAGCAGCAACTTGAAGAAGGAATAGGAGACAGCGGAGGAGAGAATGGAAAACAGAGCTCCAGGCAAAGGGAACAGCATGTGCAAAGGCCCTGAGGCTCTGGCATGTTTGAGGACGGGGAAAAGAGACCAGTGTCATCAGAGCCCAAAGATGGCAAAGAGGTGATCCATCCCGAGGCCTAGGAAGGAGGAAAGACGCCAGGTCCTGAAGCCTGTGGGGCTTTGCAATAGTCTGGTTAGGGTTTGGTTTTCCTACACTGTGAGTCCTCCAGGGAGAAAAGCAGGTCTGGTTCATCATAGTCAGCAAGTGATGCTGAATGAAACTCTGGATGGATGAATGAACCAGCGAAGACAGAATGCACCCCCAAAAGAAGGGAGGGCTGTGTGAGTGAAAGCCCTACGTGGTACAGGAAGGCGGTACCTAGAGGAGTTACAAACACAGTCACAGTAAGACAGGCTCACAGATCTGAGTTTCTTTCCACCAACGAACATTTATCAGGCACCTATAATGTGCCAGGCACTGCTTTAAGTACTGGGGGCTCAGGGCAAACAAAACAGACAAAAATCCCTGTCCTCATGGGGCAGACATTCTAGTGGAGGACAGACAGGCAATTAGCACAACAGAGACATAAGTGATGTGGCATGTTATAAGTGAGATGGGAAAAATGCAGGGAAAGGGGGATCAAGGTGGGAAGGGTGACATTTTGGAAGGTTTCCTGAGGAGATGATATTTATACAGAACTGGAGAGGCGAGGGAGCAAGTCCTGTGGATAACTAAGGAGAGAGTGTCCTAAGCAAAGGGAGGAGCATGTGCAAAGGTCCTGAGACTGGAATGTGCCCAATATTTTGGAGGAACAGTGAGGAGCCCAGTGTGGCTGGAACAGAGTGAGCGAGGAGAGAGAGGGAGGAGGGGAGGGCAGGGAGGTGATGGGACAGAGTGTGCAGGGCCTTGTGGGCCAAAGGGAGGACTTGAGCTTTTCCTCCAAGTGAGGTGGGAGCCACAGAAGGTTCTGAGCAGAGGACGGATGTAAACTGATTCAAGAGTTCACAGGCTTCATTGGCCACTGTGAGAAGAAGAGACTTTGGGGTATGTATTAGTTTCCTAGGGCTGCTGTAACAAAGTACCACAAACTGGATGGCTTAAAACAACAGAAATCTATTTTTTTGGTTCCAGTTCTAGAGACTAAAAGTCCAAGCTGAAGGTCTCGGCAGGGCCATGCTCCTTCTGAAGGCTCATTGGGGCATGGGGCGGGAATCCTGCCTTGCCTCTTCTAGCTTGGCGGTTCCTGGCAATCCTCGGCATCCCTTGGCTTAGGGCCACATCACTCCAATCTCTGCCTCCATCTTCACATGGCTTTCTTCCTTCTATGTGTACCTTCTTATAGGGACACGAGTCATTGGATACAGGGTCCCCCTAATCCAGTATAACCTATTCTTAACTTAGCTCATTACATCTACAAAGACCCGATTTCCTAATAAGGTCACACTCTGAGGTTCTGGGTGGATGAGAATTTGGGGGAAAATTATTCAGTCCAGTACAGGGATTGAGGGTGGAACTTGGGAGACTCAAGAGGAGTTTGAACCTTGTCGGTCATTTACTAGCAATGGGGACACTTCACCCTCTGACCCTCAGTTTGCTCATCAGGAGAATGGAGCTGCTGCAAGAATGTTTTGAGCTAGCATAGAGAGCTTAGCACAGCACCCTCCACGGCTGTCAACTTTTCTTATAGTAAAGCAGACCCCACACAGGCAAATCTCAAGATAGGTCCTCTTCCTCTACCCCTTTCCTCATCCTGCTTTCAGCATCATCCAGCCCAGAGCTGAGCACCTGGGAGCTTTTCAAGGTCAGTCAGGAGAGATTGGGGAAGGTGTCTCCAAGATGGTAGAGATTATGGCTGTGGTTCTGCATCCCCACAGGGTGGCTACCGAGGCTCGGAGGCAAATGTATCCCTCACAGCTCTCGTCCTGATCGCTCTGAATGAGGGGAAGGAGTTGTGCAACCAGAAGATACCGGTAGGACCCAAAGACGAGGGCAGGGTCTGCAGGGTGCCACGCCCCCTGCACGCAGCGGGCTCCCCTGCCCTCATGTCCTTCTTACTGCTTTCCTCCCTTCTAACTCCCAGACCCCTTTCCTCTGATCACCTCCCTCTAGCCTCTTCTCTTGACTTTCTAGAACTTGGCTGCCAGCATGAAACAAGCCGGTGACTTCCTGGAGAAAAAACTCCCCCACATTCAGACAACCTTTGCCGTAGCCATAGTCTCCTATGCTCTGGCCCTCACCAGGAGCCCCCGAGCCAACGACCGCCTGGACAGCGTTGCCAGCCAGGGTGGGTGGGGGTCACTTTTCAACCAACTATGTGTTAACCACAGTCACGGGGGCAGAGAGAGGGGGATTGTATGATGTCAAATCCAGCAAAATGTGATTCTTCATTTATGAGCACCTATGGTGTGCCCACCCTTGAGCTCAGACCCTGAGAAACCAAGGTGAACAAGACTGATGTGGTCCCCGCCCTCAAAAGTCCCCAGCGCAGGCCGGCTCGCAGGAAATGAGCCCAGCAGCCAACCAGAATCCACTGAGAGCCCAGGCATGGGGGGTGCGGGGAGGGCAGAGGGGCAGGGGGGAGTATGGGAGGGAGGCAGGGCACAGGGAGGAGGGACTCCTACTTACGGTTGAGTGTTTTGTTGATTGAGTGATTGAAAACAGCCAGACCGCTGATAGACATGTATAGATGCAAAACCTTTTCTCTTCCACTGATGAATCATGAAGTGAAGAAACTAATCTCCATCCCAGAAAAAAAAAAAAAAAAAAAGTCCCCAGCATTCCTGAGGGAGGCAGGTGGAAGACAAACAGATCAAAAGAGAATTACTAGTTGAGACAGGCGCTGAGATAATAACATACAAGGTGGGTGGGAGCGATGATGAGGGGAGGGGAGTATAGACTGGAGAACTGGGAAGGCCTCTGTGAAAAGGGGACCCCTCAGCTGGAATGAAAGATGAGAATGCTCACCTACGTGAAAGGCCAAGGATATTCCAAGCAGAAGGAATGGCACGTGCAAATGCTCTGAAGTGGGAAAGTGCTTGGTATGTTGGAGAATGGAAAGAAGGTCATAAAACATAGGTAACTGAGAGGGGTTTGCTTCCCATGGCCTGCGCTATCCCATCCCTGAGGGTCCTGGTCCCATCCTCTCCATTCCCCAAGTCAAGAGGAGTGGAGGTAGAAAAACTCACTTGCAGTGGGACCGAGAGGAATGTGGAGGGGCTTCTTTGAACCTCAATTTCCCCAACTCTAAATAGTGTCCCTGTCTCCTAGAGTGGTTCTGAAAAATGCAATGTCCATATGTCTCCTCAGCAAAGATTTTCACATAAAGTAGGTGCTCAATAAAATAGCAGATGAGAAAAACTGGGCAATGTGACACGAGGAGAGGGCAGGTTTAGGTAGGTGGGCCCAGATCTGCGTGACAAGGTGGGCATCCATCTTCTAGACAAAACCCATTGGCCAGTGGACCTGGACATGGACTCCCTCTACACCATTGAGGCCACGGCCTATGCGCTGATGCAGAAGCTGGAACTGGGTCGGCACAATGAGACGCACGCCATCGCCAAGTGGCTACTGGAGAAACGGGAGCTGGGAGGAGGCTTCCAGTCCACCCAGGTGACTGGAGCCTCGGAAACTGGGGGGAGGGGGAAGGGGGGGGTCGCTAGCAGAGGTGCTGACATTACTGGCCCGCCGGAAGGAGCTGTCCGTGGTGCTCGTGCCCCACGGGGCTCCGGTGCGCTGTCAGTGGTGCTGATCCGAGGCCCCCATCCCAACACCCAGACCACGGTCGTGGCCATAGAGGCCCTCACACGCTTCCGCGAAGCTGTCCCCTTCGACGGTGTCCAGGATCTCCGCGTCCAGATCAGAGCCCCCAAGAGAGCCTTGAATATGGAATGGCTCATCGATGAGAACAATGCCTACCAGCTGCGGTCAGCAAAGGTATGGAGCTAAGGGGCAGCTGGGAAGTCCTCACGGTAGTTGCACTGGAGATGAGACCAAGAGTCATGTCCCTGGAAATCTCCCCTCACCAGTATTATCCAATCACCATTGGCTATACTATCAATGTATTGGTTCATTCATTGCACAAACATTTCCTGAGCACCTACTGTGTGCCAAGCATTCTCCTGGGTTACATTATGAAACATCTGTGGTCCCTGTTCTCAAAACACTTACATTCTAGAAAGAAATTAAGACAATAAATATAATTCTACATTCCACTTTAAGCTTTCAGAACACAGGGGAATGAAATAAGTGTGTAAAGGACATAATAACCTGGGTATGGGGAGTAAGGTAACCTCCATGACCTTACTCCATGAAGGAGGTGATAGTCACCTTCAATTATTCAATCATCCTTTTTGAGCACTTACTGTGTGTCAGACACTGTTCTGGGTTCTGGGAATATGGCCATGAACAAGACAGAAAAAAAAATCCCTGTCCCTGTAGAATTTTATATTTAAGTGGGGATAGACAAAAAAGCGATGTGAATAAATAGAATATGTAATGTGTTAAATGACGGCAAGTGCTATGGGGAAGAATTAAGCAGGGAGGGGGTGGGAACATCAAGGAGTTGTAATTAGGCTGGGTAGGGAAGGTCTCACCAAGAAGGTAATATTTGAGCAAAGACCTTAGGGAAAGGCAGATGTGATCCTTGTGGATATCTAGGCAGAACAAACAGCAAGTGCAAAGGCACTGAGGCAAGAGTGTTCTAAGAACAGCAATGGGATTTAAGCAGGGGTGATGTGATTGCATGTGAATTTGTAAACGTTTGCTCTGGCCGATGAGGGAAGAATGAATGAGGGAAACAAGAGCAGATGCAGGGACTTCCCTGGTGGTCCAGTGGGTAAGACTCCATGCTCCCAATGTAGGCGGCCCGGGTTTGATCCCTGGTCAGGGAACTAGATCCCTCATGCATGCCACAACGAAGATCCCGCGTGCCGCGACTAAGACCTGGTGCAGCCTAAATAAATAAATAGTTTTTAAAAAAAGAAGGAAAAGTAAAACCATCTTCATGAAGAGAGGTGGGAGAGTCACTAGACGCCAAGTTAGGGAAATAACTGAGGCCCCAGTGCCCGTGCCTTCTTTCCTCTCCATCCCCACTGTGTGTAAGCCATGTTTTGCTGCTTCTTCTCCCCTCAAATCCTTCTCCCCTCTCTTTTCAGTTCTCTGCCCAGGATGACCTAGAGATCAGAGCCAGCGGCAGTGGAAGAGGCACCATCTCGGTAGGTCTTGTGTTCCTTAGCTAGAGCCCAGGGCTCCCCCAGTTGGTGGAAATAGAGGCAAATATAGACTCCAAAACAAGATTGAAATAAGCAATAACCTTAGCTACCATTTAGGACACAACCCTTTGTTAGGCATCAATCTAAGGACACCTCAAAACCCCCCTGAGAAGCTGGTAAAAATATGGGCTCCATGTGACGGGTGGGGAAATAGAGGTTTTCACTTTCAGTAAGTCAAGAGTCAGGGAAGACAGAGGCCAGAGATCTTTGGACCCCTCTGCCCCTCCTATGTGGAATCCCTGAAGGGGTCTCCTTCCTTGCCCCCTAAAAGAAAGACTCTCCTGCCAGGATGCCTCTCAAAACCCAGAGAACAACCCCACCCTTCCCCCAATATCTGAAGGCTATTTTGACCACTTACTGTGTGTCAGACACTGTTACACACATTACATCGTCTGGCCCTATGCCCTATGACCCAAGAGGACAGCCTTCTTTGTCACCAAATTCAAGGTAGCCTGCTATCATGTTTCAGGCAATAGAGCCAACAGAGTTGAATCCCTGCCTTTGTTGTGTGACCTCAGGCAAGTCACACTCCACCTTAAACTTCAGCTAATTTTAAATTACATAAAATAAGAAATTCAGTTCCTCGGTCGAACTAGTCACATTTCAAGTGCTCGATAGCCACATGTGCGGACTTGCCTGGCGGTCCAGTGGTTAAGACTCCCTGCTTCCATCGCAGGGGGCATGGGTTCAATCCCTGGTCGGGGAACTAAGATCCCGCATGCTGCACGGCACAACCAAAAAAAAAAAAAAAAAAAAAGCCACGTGTCTAGTGGTTGCCACACGGACAGCACAGTTAGAGACTATTGCCAACACTGCAGGAAGTTTTATTACAGAGCTGGCCTGCCTAGACTATATAGGGTGTTCTGGCCACTGAACACATGGATTGAACGGGAAAGACCTCGCTGTGAATTCCCCATGGGGCAGAGAGCTGGGCAGGCAGGAACTGAAGCAAGGAGGAAAGGAGTTAGTGTGGATGGGCTCTGACACCTCCCCCTCCGACAGATCCTGACCATGTACCACAGGTCTCCAGAGTCCTGGGAGGACACCTGCAACCTGTACCACCTGAATGTGACTCTTCACACAGCCCCGAAAGGTGAGCCTGGACTCAGGGATACCCAGCTCTTCTTTTTTATTACTTTATTTTAGCTATCATTCAGTAAGTATCTCTATTGCTTTATTCAGCCATTCAACAAATATTTTTCTAACATCTTTATTGGAGTATAATTGCTTTACAATGGTGTGTTAGTTTCTGCTGTATAACAAAGTGAATCAGCTATACATATATCCCCATATCTCCTCCTTCCTGCGTCTCCCTCCCACCCTCCTTATCTCACCTCTCTAGGTGGACACAAAGCACCGAGCTGATCTCCCTGTGCTATGCGGCTGCTTCCCACTAGTTATCTACTTTACGTTTGGTAGTGTATATATGTCCATGCCGCTCTCTCACTTCGTCCCAGCTTACCCTTCCCCAACAAATATTCTTTGAGCATTCACTAGGTGCTGCACCCTGTTTCTTGGCCCTGGGAACGTAGGCATGAACAAGAAAACTATCCCGTCTTCTCCTGGAGCCCACATTCTAGTAGAAGGACGCAAACAATACAATAACAGTATATTATACTTTTATTGTTATTTATTTATAACATAAGTGAATCTGCATTGTAAAATATAAATATGAAGCATAATAGCAGGTGATGATAAGTACCATATAAAATAAAGCAGGAAAAGGTGCTACAGACTTGGAGGAAGTCCAGGGGAAGCTCTCTGAGGAGGTGGCATTTGAGATGAAACATGAAAGAAGTGAGAGAGTGAGCCAGGAAGGATCTGAGGGAAGAGCATTCCAGGCAGACGGAACAGCAGGTGCAAAGGGCCTGAGGCAAGAATGAACTCACCTGGTTTGAGCAACAGCAGGGAGGCCAGTGTGGCTACAGAGGAGCAAGGGGTAGATTTTTCGTTGGAAGAGTTGGAGAGGTGATGGGGCAGATGGGGCAGGGACTTACAAGCCATGGTGAGGACTCTAGCGTTTGCTTGGAGCGAAATAGGAGCCAGAGAGGGTTCTGAGTAGAAGAGGGACATGACCTAGCACAGGTTCGCACAGGCTCCCTCTGGCCGCTGTGGGGGAAACAGACTATAGAGGGCACAGGTGGGAGCTGGGAGACCAAGGAAGAGGTGACTGCACTGGTCCTGCAGGAAATGATGGGGCCGGACCGGGGAAGGGGCTGTGGAGATGATCAGAAATGGATTCCAGAGTTTCCAGTCTGGGGTACCAAGAAGGAAGAGACAGGACTTTGCCACTGGGAGCTCACTGTCAGGGTAGGGGGAAACAAGTCTCACCAGTCCCAAGACTTTTAGGGACTAAAAGTGACCAAGACTTTGGTTTGGACCCCATTTCTTAATTGTAGTGGTAGCAGTAGTAGTAGTAATATGATAATGGTAGTAATACTATAGTAATAATAACTGACAGCTCTCAAGCACTAATCAGGCATTATGTTAAATGCTTTACTTGTATTAACTCACTTAAAATTAACCAGCTGGGTTGGGAATATTATGATCCCCATTTACAGTTTAGGAAACCAAAGCACAGAGAGGTTAAACAACTTGCTCAAAGTCATAGCAGAGCCAGGATTTGAACCCAGGAAGCTGGCTCCAGAGGCTGTGTCACCCAGCCTCTAAATTCCTGCCTTCTCTCTGCAGATAATAAAAAGGGGGAAGCGACCTTTCAGCTCCGGATGGAAACAAGGTCAGGTCACCAGGATCGTGGACTGGGCAGGAGGAAGGACCCACTTCCTGGAATCCAGACTCCTTAGCAGCTCTCCCTATGTACTGAGTGGAGGGAGGGAACCAGCCACGCTTGCCTCTCCATGCCTGCCCCCTCATCCCTACCTCTCCTCCTGCCCTCCCCTGCCTGTCCCCCTTTCTGCCCCCTACCCCACCCTTCCATGCTTATCTACCATCCTGCTACCCCAACCCTGCCCCCCAGCTTTCCCTGTCCCAGAAAGGCGGGCTCCTGCACGGTGAACATGCACCATGACCCAGATGCCCAGGGCTAGCTCTGAACCCCATGACTCTCCCCTCTCTTAATCTTCTCCAGACATTCCAGCCCCCACCCCAGTCTGGCTCTGTCTCCCAAATACCCTCACCCAGGTCTGTCCCAGATTTTTTTTTTAAATGTATTGAGCACCTAATTGGTGCCAGGCTCTGTTCTAGGAGCTGGGGGCACAGCTGTGAGCAAAGGCAGCTCCTCCCTGCCTGGTGGAGCTCACAGACTATCAGGGGAGACAAACAATAACCGAATAATCACCCAGAGTCAAGGCAAAATGACAACCGTGATTAAATGTGGCAAAGGAGAGGTCCACGGAGCCACAGGAGGGCAAATTAGAGAATGATCTGGTGTGCCGGCTGGGGAAGGCTTCCCAGAGGGGGTGATGCATCAGCTGAAATTGCAAAGGTGACAGGATTTTTCAGGGCAAAGAGGGAGGAAGAATTCCAGGCTGAGAGAACAGCATGTGCCAAGGTCCAGTGGCAGGCAAGAGACTGACACTTCAGAGCAATCAATCAGAGGCCAGAGGGGAAGGAGGGGAAGTGAAAGGATGAGGCCAGGTGTTTTGGTAAAGCAAGGAAGTTAAGCAAGGAGGCAACATACCAGATTTCTGTTTGCTAAAGCTGTATCCTCTTGGGGGCAGAGGAGCGACAGGCAGACACAGGAGAAGGCTACTGCCCTTGTCCAGGCGAGAGGTGATGACAGTGGGAGCGTGGGAGAGGGGCAAGGGGACAGTGGGAAGAGACTGGTGCTGTGAAATCCCCAGGTACCAGGGTCATCGAGAGGCCACAATGACCATCATGGAGGTCTCCCTGCTCACCGGCTTCTACCCCAACCAGGATGACCTCAAACAGGTAATGAGCAGGACGGGGATTGCCCTGGCAACATCCCACATTCCCCGAGTGGGCGCAGAACAGCATCTACCTGGGTCAAGACCCCCAGGTTAATGTCTCACAGTCCCTGCCCCAAGGTCAGCGGCCATGGTCACTTCTGGGGGACTCCCTGTATGACCTTAGCTAAATTCTTGCCCTGATTGTGCCTCAGTTTCCCCAACAGTGGGGCTGATTGGACAAGGGCCGGGAGCTCTGAGAGTTGCTTCACACTAACTGGAGCTCCCGGGGCTGGGTGCCTTGGAGGATCTCTGCCGACGCGCATTCCTCACCCTCTGCCCCAGCTCACGAGCGACGTGGAGAGGTACGCCTTCCAGTATGAGACCAAGACGACCTCCAGCGACAGCACTGTTGTCCTCTACCTGGAGAAGGTGAGGAAGGCCAGGTGTCCTCTGCCAGAGGTCCGTGGGCAGCCGGATGGGCGGAGAAACCACAATCAGCACCCTGGTCAGTGTTGTCCGAGAGCCATGCCCTCTGAAGTCAGCTCCTCAGTATTCAGGGCCACGCGGTCAGTGGTTATGGCCAAGGCCCTGTGGTCAGTACCCCATGCTCCGTGGCCCTGATCAGCTCAGACAGGACTTCCCTTCTCCAGCTCTCCCACGAGGTAGACACGGTGCTGGGCTTCCGCGTCCACAGGATGCTGCAGGCGGAGTTCCTGCAGGCTGCCCAGGTCATGGTCTACGACTACTACGAGCCTTGTGAGCAGGGGCCTTGGGGTGGAGGGCTATCCCGGGAGGGTACAGGGCCTGAGAAGGACTGGGCCAGAAAAAAAGGGAGGGGTGAGGGGCGGGGCCAAAAGGGGGAATGGGGCGTGGCAGAGGGGGTCCTTGGCTCCGTGGGAGGGGTGGCCAAGAGGGCGCCGGAAGGGACCCAAGGAGCGTGGTGATGAGGGGCGTGGCCTTCCTTAGTGGTTAAAGTGGCCCCGGGGAGGGGCGGGGGGGCCTGGAAGCGGGTGTGGCAGAGCTGAGAAGGGACTTGGCGTGGCCCGCTGGGTAAGGGTGGGCAAGAAGTGGGCAGCCTCTTTAAAGAGGAGGGACCTGTTAAGGGGGTGGCTGGGCAGGTCAGGTGGGGCGGGGCCTGCTGGGGGCGGAGCCAGACGTGCACCCAGCCCCCAGGAGCACTGGCCCAAGCCAACCCCGATCACTCGCCTCTTCTCACAGCCCAGAGGTGCAGCTCCTTCTACAACCTGCCCACAGAGCACGCTTCCTTGAGGAAGATCTGCCACAGAGACGTGTGCAGATGTGCCGAGGGTGAGGTCATGGGGCTACGGAGGGCTGGGACTGCCAGGCTAGGGGTTCAAGAGCTTTTCATCACTTCCTGGGCGCCTTCTGGGCTGAGTTGAGACAGAGAGAGAGAGAGACAGAGAGATAGCAAGACAGAGACAAAGAGAGACAGAGAAAAGGAGACAGAGAATGACACATACACTCAGGCACAGCCAAAGATCAGGCGAATCAGAGACACAGACACGGAGGGACACTCAGATGAGAGAAACAGAAAAGAAAAAGACCAAACGGAGAGACAGAGGAGGAGAGAGCACCCTACAGATCGGAAAGGCCAGACCCAGAGAGCCAGCAGCTGCCGCCTGGGACCGGATGGCGGTCAGATGGGAGGAAGGCCCCTGCGCCAGTGCAGCTAGAACAGCCGCCCCCCCTCCCCCAACCTTCCAGAACAGTGCCCATCCTCAAAGGACAGCGACCACCTGCAGCAGGAGCAGCTCCAGGCAGCAGCCTGTGAGGTTGGCGTGGACTTTGGTGAGTGTGGGGAGGGGCAGGGGGCGGCCCACCTGCAGGCTGGACACCAACACAACACCCTCCTGGACCCCTCCCCCAGTGTACAAGGCCAGGCTGGAGTCTGTGGAGACCTCCGCCTCCAGCCCCTACATCTACTACAACATGCAGCTCCAAGCCATCATCAAGAGTGGTATGTCCAAGGTGGCAGAGGAGGGGGCGTGGGGGCCTACCCCAGGGGTCCCAACGCGGAGGAGGGCCAGGCCTATGCCAGCTCACACACTGGTTCTCCTCTCCTCCAGGCACGGACTCTGCCAAGCCCCTCACCATGAAGAAATTCGTCACTCACGCCACCTGCCATGACTCCCTGGGGCTGCAAGAACACGAGACATACCTCATCATGGGCCAGACATCAGACCTGTGGAGAGTCAAATCTGAGTGCGTGGGGGGCTCCTGCTGCCCTGGGGACTCAGGCCTGGGCCCCCTTCCCTACCCCAGTCCAGTCCTTGGTGTCAAAGTTTCTACTGCACCTGTCAACACGAGTCTTGGGTTTCAGGGCTGCCCTGAATGGAGGTGCAGGCTGTGCACTGCACAACTCCAGGGAACACCATTCATAAGGAGATGTTGTAAATGTAGTTGTAAATTTCCAACAGATGGCAGGAACGAGTCAGAGGAAGGGGAGCATTTTCTAATCCCCAGCAGTATGGGCTAGAGGTGGGGGGACCTGAGATGGCCTGGTGGAGTGGACGCTATAAGCTGTGGCTCTGAGAGTCTGTCAGGCAGGGCAGAGGGGCAAGTCAGAAAGGTCTCCACACCTTCAAGGCACCCGGCTCTCCTCACCATCCTGGCCACCTCTTGCCCACAGATACACCCATGTCCTGGGCAAGGAGACGTTCCTCATGCACTGGCCAGTGGATGGGGCAGTGGGCAAGAAGGAGTTGCTGGACCAGCTGGAGGGGTTTTCAGAATATATGCGCACCCATGGCTGCGAGTCCTGAGACCCTGAGGCCTCTGCTGCTCTCAGGGGGTTGTCTCCAAGCATGCCCAGGTCCCTGGGCTTCACCGCAAATAAACAGCAAGGAATATCATACTCAAACTCCAGATGTGTGTTCCTGCCTCAGCATTCAGCAGGGGCCCTGCAGAACCTGCCCTGACATTGCTTGGACCTGCATCCTCCGTCTCACTCCCACTCCATTCCAATCACACTGGCCTTCTTTGTGTCCTTCCAACATCTGAGTTGATTCCCACCTCAGGGCCTTTGCACACACTGTCCCCTCCACCAGGTACACCTTCCTCCAGATGTCTTTATGGATTGAACACTTCCCTTATTTGGACTCTGTTTTAATGTCACTTCCTCAAAGATACTTGCTTTGGGGACTTCCCTGGTGGTCCAGTGGTAAAGAATCCGCCTTCCAATGCAGGGGATGTGGATCCAATCCCTGGTCGGGGAACTAAGATCCCACATGCCGCGGGGCAACTAAGCCCACGCGCCTCAACTAGAGAGCCCGTGAGCCACAAAGTACAGAGCCCACGAGCCACAACTAGAGAGAGAAAAACCCACACGCCACAACTAGAGAGAAACCCGCGTGCCTCAACAAAGAGCGTGCATGCCACAACGAAGATCCCGCGTGCCGCAACAAAGACCTGATGCAGCCAAAAATAAAATTTAAAAAAATTTTTTTTTAAAGATACTTGCTTTAGGGACTTCCCTGGTGGCGCAGCAACTAAGATCCCAAGCTCCCAATGCAGGGGGCCGGAGTTTGATCCCTGGCCAGGGAACTAGATCCCACATGCATGCTGCAACTAAGAGTTCACATGCCCCAACTAAGGAGCCCACATGCAGCAACTAAGACCTGGCACAACCAAATAAATAAATAAATATTTTTTTAAAAAAGATACTTGCTTTATAACATACCTAAAAATAGACCTCCTCCCACCGCTCTCAGTAACACTTAAAAATATATTGTATGATATTTATTGGTTTGATTGTTAGTTAATTGGGTATTTCTCCTGCCCCACAATATCAGCTCTTTAAGACCAGAGGCCATGTCTGTCTTGTTCACTGCGGTACTCCCAGTTCCTATAGCAGGGGCTGGTATATAGTAGGTGTTCAAGGAATGATTGTTGAATGGATGAGTGAATGAATGAATGAATGTAGCACCCACTCTGCAGTTGGTCCTGATGTAAGCTTTGACCGGGAACCCCAGGCAACTGGAGAAAGGAGACAAGGGGCAGGGGAGGGTGAATGAGTTTCATCAATGTGGCTTGGAGTGGGAGCAGGGGACTGCCGCTCCAAGGCAGCAGCCCGTGGGGGTTGAGGGAGTGCTGAAGGGACTGCAAGGCATCCAGGAGGTCTTGAACTTGGGATGTCAAGGACGGGCTGAAGGTGAGAGGGAGAAAAAGAAAGATGGGGTTTTGAACACCAGGCTAGAGGGCTTGGTCATTATCAAGGGCAGTAGGGAGCCATGGAAGGTGTTTGAGCAGGAGAGGAATTGACCAGCTCTGAAGTGGAAAGGCCCAGTTGACTGACGGGCAGAAACTGAGTTGATGGCAAGAGACCTGAAGAGGAGGTGGGGTTTGGGGCCACGGGATAGCATGGCAGCAGCTACCTGAATTCTAACTCTGCCTCCACCTCTTCCTGGCTGTGTGACATTAGCCCATTTACTCACCTCCTGTGCTTCGGTTTCCTCACCTCTAACATTACTTCCCTCAGAGAGTTCTTGTGAGTACCCAGCACATAGTAATTATTCAATAAACCTTCACTGGCCTAATTATCAATGAGCCAGACAAGAGGCCTTGGGGAGGGAGTAAAGCTGCTGGAATCCACACGACAATCAGAGAAGAAAGTCAGACCACAGCAACCCCTGCTCAAAACCCTCCCAGGTTCCCACTGCTCTGACACTGCAGCACTCAAGGCCCTGCAATGTGGCCCCGTCAACCTCCCTGACCCCAAGTCCCCCAGCTTCCCACTCACTCCACTCCAGGACACAGGCCGTCTTTCATGGTTCCCGGAAACTCCAAGCTCTTTCTTGCCTCTGGGTCTTTGCATAAGCTGTTCCTTCTGCCCAAAACACTTTTCCCATGACTGCTTTCTCCTCACCCTTCAAGTCTCCCATCAGAGAGGCCTTCTCCAAGCACCCTCACTAGATGAAATTGCATCCTTCCCTGAAGTTGTCTCTGTCTGCAACCTGATTTTTTCCTTCCGACGAAACGTCACAGGGCATAATGATAAATTAGATTCTTTACTTACATCTTTGCTGTCTGTCTCCCCTACTGGACTGGGAGCCCCAGGAGAGCAGGGAGGCTGTCTTGGTCACAGATATAATTGCAGCAGTTCAGTGAGGGCCTGGCACATAGTAGCTGTTCATTTTGCTGAATGAAGGACTGAATAAATAAAAGAATGAAAGACAGTGAGAGAGAAGGAAAAGAGGGAGGGATAAAGGGAGAGAGAGAGGGCTTCCCTGGTGGCACAGTGGTTGAGAGTCTGCCTGCCGATGCAGGGGACACGGGTTCGTGCCCCGGTCCGGGATGATCCCACATGCCGTGGAGCGGCTGGGCCTGTGAGCCATGGCCGCTGAGCCTGAGCAGTCCGGAGCCTGTGCTCCGCAACGGGAGAGGCCACAACAGTGAGAGGCCCGCGTACTGCACAAAAAAAAAAAAAAAAAGGGAGAGAGAGAGAGAGATAAAAAGAAAGGAAGAGGGACTACTCTGGTGGCGCAGTGGTTTAGAATCCACCTGCCAATGCAGGGGACACAGGTTCGAGCCCTGGTCCATGAAGATCCCACATGCCACGGAGCAACTAAGCCCGTGCGCCACAACTACTGAGCCTGCACACCACAACTACTGAAGCCCGCATGCCTAGAGCCTGTGCTCCTCAACAAGAGAAGCCACCGCAATGAAAATCTCGTGCACTTCAACGAAGAGTAGCCCCTGCTCGCCACAACTAGAGAAAGCCCGCGCACAGCAACGAAGACCCAACGTAGCCAAAAATAAATAATAAATAAATATTTTTTAAAAAGGGGGCTTCCCTGCTGGCACAGTGGTTGAGAGTCCGCCTGCCAATGCAGGGGACATGGGTTCGTGCCCCGGTCCGGGAAGATCCCACATGCCGCGGAGCGGCTGGGCCCGTGAGCCATGGCCGCTGAGCCTGCGAGTCCGGAGCCTGTGCTCCACAACAGTGAGAGGTCCGCGTACCGCAAAAAAAAAAAAAAAAGAAGAGAATGATGGAGGGAGGGAAGGAGGAAAGAAGGAAAGTAGAAAGGATGAAAGGAAAGATGTCAGGGAGGCTCTGGCTTGTCTTTTTTTATATATATAATTTTAGTTATTTATTTTGGCTGCTTTGGGTCTCCGTTGTTGCACCCGGGCTTTCTCTAGTTACGGCAAGCAGGAGCTACTCTTCGTTGCAGTGCGTGGTCTTCTCATTGTGGTGGCTTCTCTTGTTGCGGAGCACAGGCTCTAGGCGCGCGGGCTTCAGTAGTTGTGGCACGCAGGCTCAGTAGTTGTGGCTCGTGGGCTCTAGAGCACAGTCACAGTAGTTGTGGCTCATGGGCTTAGTTGGCAGGTGGATTCTTAACCACTGTGCCACCAGGGAAGCCCTCTGGCTTGTTTTTGTACAGACCTTGATCTAAGAATGTTTTTTTACATTTTAGAAGGATTTTTAAAAAGCAAAGGAGGATGTTTGACAGATACTGTACATGACCTGCAATGACTGAAATATTTATTATCTGGTCCTTTATGGGAAAAAAAAGTGTGCCTACCCCTGAATTAGTGCATTGGTTATCTATTGCTATGAAACAAATTACCCCCAAACTTAGGAGCTTAAACCACTAAATATTTATTATTTCACAATTTCTGTTAGGGAGCAACTTAGCTGCATAATTTTGGTGCAGCAGTCTCTCAGGAGGTTATAATCAAGATGTCAGCTGGACACAACATTGTTGACTATTGCATTTTTTTGGCAGGGGGGCTACACCACAGGGCTTGTGTGATCTTAGTTACCCGACCAGGGGTCGAACCCATGCCCCCTGCAGTGGAAGCACAGAGTCTTAACCGCTGTACCACCAGGGAAGTCCCTGGACACAACACTGTAAATCAACTATACTCCAATAAAAAATTTTTAAAAACCACAACATTGTAAATCAACTATACTCCAATTAAAAAAAAAAAAAAAGATGTCAGCTGGGGCTGCCATCATCTGAAGGTTTGACGGGCTGGAGGAGTCATCTCCAAAGTAGCTTACTCATACGACTGGCAAGTTGGCGATGGTTGTTAGTGGGAGGTCTCAGTTTCTCACCATGTGGAACCTTCCTCAAGTCTCCCCACAGTATGGCAGCTGGCTTTCCCCAGAGTGAGTGATCCAAGAGAAAAAGCACAGGGGAAGCCACAGTGCCTTTTGTGACCTAGCCTCAGAAATCACTCACCATCATTTCTGCAACCTCCTGTCAGTCACATGAGGACGCCCTAGTCCGTGTGGGTGAGGGCTACACATGGCATGACAGGCAACAGGCAGGGATCACTGTAGGCCATCTTGCAGGCTGCCGACCACAACTAGTAAGTGGCAGAGCTTGGGATTTGAACCCAGACAATCTGGATCCAGAGTCTGTGCCCTCACCGCCCTATACAGATGTCCTTCAATGGCAAAAGGTGGGTAAATTTTTGAAATAGACTTCATTGTTTAGGTCGGTTTTAGATTTACAGAAAAATTGAGACTATAGTACATGTATGAGAAACTTCTCATATACCCCTGCACAGTTTCCCCTCCTATAAACATTATCATCAGTATATTTGTTATAATTAGTAAACCAATATGGATACATTATTATTACATGAAGTCCACAGTTTAGATTTCCTTGGTTTTCACCTAATATCCTTTTTCTGTTCCAAGATCTCATCGAGGACGTCATATTATATTTAGATGTCGTGTCTCCTTAGGCTTGACTTAACTGAGGCAATTTCTCAGACTCCTCCTTGTTTTTGATGTCCTTGACAGTCCTGAGGACTGGTCATGAATACTGTAGGATGACACTTTATTGGGACCTACCTGATGTTTTCTCAGGATTAGGCTTACCGGGTTACGGGCTGAGGGAGGTATATCACAGAAGTAAAATGCCATTTATTTTATTTTATTTTATTTTTTGGCTGTGCCGCGTGGCTTGCGGGATCTTTGTTCCCCGACCAGGGATCAAACCCCGGGCCCCCTGCAGTGGAAGCGCAGAGTCCTAACCACTGGTCCGCCAAGGAATTCCCCTAAAATGCCGTTTTAATCATATCATATCAAAGGTATATATGATCAACGTGGTTTATGACTATTGATGTTGCCTTGATCGACCTGCTGAAGTACAGTTTATCAGGTTTCTTAACTGCAAAATTATTATCCCTGCTCCCTTTTCCATAATGTACTCTTTGAAAGGAAGTCTCTGTGCAGGGTCCATACAAAAGGGGCGGGGAGTTATACTCCCCTTCCTCCAGGGCAGAGCACCTACACTGATTATTTGGAATTCACCGTGAGAAATTTGTCTCTTCTCCCCCCACTTATTAATTTATTCAATCCTTTATTTATATCCGTATGGATTCATGACTACTTATTTTATACTTCGGGTTATAATCCAATACTACTTGATTTTCATGAGCAAATCTCTCCAGTTTGACCATTGGGAGCTCTTGCAGTTGGCTGCTAGAAAATACATTTAAACTTTCACGGGCATTACTAAATTAGATCCTAAGAGTTTGGGCAGTTTAGATTTCCATCCACCATAGATTGAAGTTTTTATTTTTTGTGGAGGTGAAATTCACAGAACACACCATTGGCCATTTCAAAGTAGACAATTCAGTGGTACTTGGTATCTTTACAATATGTGGAGTCTCCACCTCTCTCGAGTTTCGAAATTTTTTCATCACCCCAGAAAAACACCCTGTACCCATTATGTAATCATCCCCAACTTTCTCCTACCTCCCATCCCCTGGTAACCACGAACCTGCTCTCTGTCTCCATGGACTTGCCCGTTCTGGATACATCATAAAAAAGGATTCATGGGCTTCCCTGGTGGCGCAGTGGTTGAGAGTCCGCCTGCCGATGCAGGGTACACGGGTTCGTACCCCGGTCTGGGAAGATCCCACATGCCGCGGAGCGGCTGGGCCCGTGAGCCATGGCTCACGGCCATGTTGGGCCTGCGCGTCCGGAGCCTGTGCTCCGCGGCGGGAGAGGCCACAACAGTGAGAGGCCCGCGTACATTAAAAAAAAAAAAAAAAAAAAAAAAAGGATTCATGCAATATGTGACTTTTGATGTCTGGCTTCTTTCAGTTAGCATAATGTTTTCAAGATTCCTCAAAGTTAATAGCATGTGACAGTTCTCTGTTTCTTTTATGGCTGAATAATATCCCACTGTGTGTGGGAGATACCACATTTTGGAGGTGGATTATTTTTAATTCTTTTTTTTTTTTTTTGGCTGAGTGCGCGGGCTTTCTCTAGTTGTGGAGAGCAGGGGCTACTCTTCGTTGCGGTGTGCGGGCTTCTCATTGCGGTGGCTTCTCTTGTTGAGGAGCACGGGCTCTAGGCGCGCGGGCTTCAGTAGTTGTGGCTCGCGGGCTTCAGTAGTTGTGGCTCACGGGCTCTAGAGCACAGGCTTAGTAGTTGTGGCGCACAGGCTTAGTTGCTCCGCGGCACGTGGGATCTTCCCGACCCAGGGCTCGAACCTGTGGCTCCTGCATTGGCAGGCGGATTCTTAACCACTGCACCACCACAGAAGTCCCCCACATTGTTTATCCATTCATCTGTTGATAGACGCTTGGGTTGTTTTGACCTTTTGGTTATTGTAAATAATACTGCTGTGAACACTGGCATACAAATACCCATTTGAGTTTTCCAATGCCTGAACATATCCTGGGATAAATCGCACTTGGTCATGGTGTACGATCTATTTAATGTACTGTTGGATTCAGTTTGTTGGTATTATTTACCCACCAGATCACGTCTGGCTGAGGGTTGACAGTTGCTCCAGAGGGCATTAACAGCTGCACATGCTGGGGGCCACAAAGACCCTGAAGGAGAAAATAGAAAAACACATGCATTCTTGAGGTAGGAGTTCTACGCATATTGGAGTTGTCCACAACAAATGCAGCTGAAATCCAGGTAGGCCAAGGAGATAAGAAGCAGGGCACTAAAAGGTTACACTTATACATCTGAGTGCATAGATAAATGTAATAATTCCTTTCTCTGAAGCTGCCTGGTGTCCTGCCCCTCCTTATTATTTTTCCTCTGGTATTTTCCAACCTAGACTTACAGGCAGCCCAAAACCCAGAACTGCACGCTGGATGTAGACAGAAAGGGCTCTTTAAAAAACCCTTTCTTACTGGTCTGATGAGCAGGGAAGGAAGGAGGACCTGTGGGTCGGAGAGAGTGGTGGTACATACACAGAACGGATCCAAATAGTACTGCAATAGCTTTGAAAACTGAAATGATATTGGAACAACTGCCTGGAGAAAGTGGGTTGCAACCTACAATCTGAACCTAACTGAGTTGACTGCCTGACAAAACATAAATATCAACATTCTCTGTAGGGTTTTAAACAAGACCTAGAGTATCATAATATAATAGTACAATATGTTGTATATAATGTCCAAAATGTCCAGGATACAATCCAAAATTATTCAACATGTGAAACAGTAGGAAATTTCCAACTACTCACAAAGGAAAAGAAAATCATCCTATGCCAACCCTAAAATCATGCAGATGTTGGAAGTATCAGACAAATACTTTAAAGCAGCAATTATAACTATGCCCAGGAAGTAAGAGCAAACACTCTTGAACTAATGGAAACAAAGTCTCAATAGAGAAATAAATATTTTTTTAAAGAACCACATGGAAATTTCGGAACTGAGAAATACAATAACCAAAATTAATAATTCACTGGATGGGCTAAATAGCAGAATGGAGATGGTAGAGAAAAGAGCCAACGAACCTGAAAATAGAGCAATACAAATTATCCAGTCTCAACAACAGAGCTGTGGGACAATATTAAAAGGTCTAACATTCCTGTCAGGAGAGTCCCAGAAAGAGAGGAGAAAGAAGTAAAATGCAGAAAAAAATATTTGAAGAAATAATAGCTGAAAACTCCCCCAAATGGCAAAAGACACAAGCCCACAGATTCAAGAAGCTCAGCAAATCCCAAGCACAACAAACTCAAAGAAACCCATGGCTGGACACATCATAATCAAACTGCTGAAAACTAAAAACAAAGAAAAACTCTTGAAAGCCGTCAGAGAGGGACAATCCATTGTGTCCAGAGAAACAATGATTTGAATGATGATGGATTTCTCATCAAAAAACATACAGGATGGAAGGCAGGGAAATAATATTTTTCAAGTGCTGAAAGAATTGTCAACCCCAAATTCTATTCCCCATGAAAATGAAGAAATGAAGGTGAAGTAAAGACATTCTCAAATGAAGGATAACTAAGAAAATTTGTTGCTAGCAAATCCTCTCTTTTAAAAGAAAAAATGGTTAATGGAAGTTCTTCAAATAGAAGGGAAATAATACCAGAAGGAAGGTCGGAACTTCAGGAACAAAGACCAACAGAAATGATACATCTCTGGTAATACACTACTTTCCTTCTCTTTAAAATGTTTGATGGTTGAAAGCAAAAATTAAAACATTGATGACGTTTTCCAGTGTATGTAGATGTAACACATGTGACAATTCCAACACAGAGAGGGGAGGAAAAAGGAAACTAAACAGTGGTTCTGCACTCCACTTGAAGTGCTAAAGTATTAATTCTAAGTAGACTGTGAAAAGGTAAGTATGTATACTGTAATCCATAGAGCCATCTCTAAAAAGGAGAGAGAGGTTGTGAAAAACTCAAGAGCTAAATTTAAATGGAATACTCAAAAATATTCAAATACAGGCATACCTTGTTTATGGTACTTCATCTTATCGCGTTTTGCAGATGTTGTGTTTTTTACCAGTTGAAGTTTTGTGGCAACCCTGTGTTGAACAATTCTATTGCCACCATTTTTTCAACAGCATTTGCTCACTTCATGTCTCTGTGTCACATTTTGGTAATTCTCATAATATTTCAAAGTTTTTCATTATTCGGGCTTTCCTGGTGGCGCAGTGGTTGAGAATCTGCCTGCCAATGCAGGGGACACGGGTTCGAGCCCTGGTCTGAGAAGATCCCACGTGCCGCAGAGCAACTAGGCCTGTGCGCCACAACTACTGAGCCTGCGCGTCTGGAGCCTGTGCTCCGCAACGAGAGGCCGCGACAGTGAGAGGCCCACGCACCGTGATGAAGAGTGGCCCCCGCTCGCCGCAACTAGAGAAAGCCCTCGCACAGAAATGAAGCCCCAACACAGCCATCAATCAATCAATCAATCAATCAATAAAATTTTTACAAAAAGTTTTTCGTTATTATATTTATCATGGTGATCTGTGATCAGTGATCTTTGATATTACTACTGTAATTGTTTTCTGTTTGTTTAGTATTTTTTTAAATAAATTTAGTTTATTTTTTATTTATTTATTTTTGGCTGTGTTGGGTCTTCGTTGCTTTGTGCAGGCTCTCTCTAGTTGCAGTGAGCAGGGACCACTCGTTGTCGCGGTGCGCGGGCCTCTCACTGCGGTGGCCTCCCTTGTTGTGGAGCACGGGCTCTAGGCACCCGGGCCTCAGTAGCTGTAGCACGCAGGCCTCAGCAGCCATGGCACGCAGGCTCCAGAGCACAGGCTCAGTAGCTGTGGCACGCAGGCCTCAGCAGCCGTGGCACGCAGGCTCCAGAGCACAGGCTCAGTAGCTGTGGCGCACGGGCCCAGCTGCTCTGCAGCATGTGGGATCTTTCCGGACCAGGGATCGAACCCACGCCCCCTGCATTGGCAGGTGGACTCCCAACCACTGTGCCACCAGGGAAGTCCCTGTATTTTTTTTAGAAGTTTTTTAATTTATTTATTTTTGGCTGTGTTGGGTCTTCGTTGCTGTGCGTGGGTTTTCTCTAGGTGCGGTGGGCAGGGGCTACTCTTCGTTGTGGTGTGTGGGCTTTTCATTGTGGTGGCTTCTCTTGTTGCAGAGCACGGGATTCAGTAGTTATAGTGCATGGGTTCAGTAGTTGTGGCTTGTGGGCTCTAGAGCGCAGGCTCGGTAGTTGTGGTGCACGGGTTTAGTTGCTCCAGGGCATGTGGGATCTTCCCGGACCAGGGCTTGAACCTGTGTCCCCTGCATTGGCAGGCGGATTCTTAGCCACTGTGCCACCAGGGAAGCCCTAAGCATAGCTTGTATATGCACTGGGAAAGGAAAAAATGCATGTGACTCACTTTATTGTGATATTTGCTTTATTGCAGTGATCCTGAACCAAACCTGTAATATCTCCGAGGTATGCCTGTAATCCAAAAGAAGGCAGGAGAGAAAAAAAAATAGAGAAGAATAAAGAAACAAAGGAGACCAACAGAAATAAACAATAAAATGGTAGGGAATTCCCTGGAGGTCCAGTGGCTAGAACTCAGTACCTTCAATGCCAGGGCCTGGGTTCGATGTCTGGTTGGGGCACTAGGATCCTATATGCTGCTCAGCACAGCCAAAATAATAATAATAATAATGATAAAATGGTAGACCTAAATTCAACCAAATCAAACTTTGAGATGATGACAGTCCCAGCAAACATCATGATTGCCACCTTGTGAGAAACCTTGACGCAAAGGCACTTTGTTAAGTGATGCCCAGATTCCTGACCCAAGGAAACCACAAGATAATAGAGACTTGCTGTTTCAGCCATTAAATATGGGGACAACTTGTTACACAGCACCAGATAGCTAATACAGTGGCTACATTTGGAAAAGAGTGTGCCACCACCTGGGTCCTGTCCAACATCTCTGGGCTGTTTAAGACCTCTCGATGAACCTATCTCCCTCCTTACTCTCCTCAGAGACCTGATTTCACTGTCCTGCTCAAGCATGGCCAAGTTATATCAGTCACCCCATGGCCCATAATGAGTAGGTGAAGAAGGGAGGATTTGATCCCAGGACTGTCTCACTCCAGATCTTGAGTGCTTGGTCATGCATCTTGCTTCTCTAGATATGGTAGGAGACAAAAATGAGACATGTCTTAAGAATAATAACCAGTGGTCCAGTGGTGGGGACTCCACACTTTCACTGCTGAGGGCCTGGGTTCAATCCCTGGTCGGGGAACTAGAATCCCACAAGCCATGCGGCACGGCCGAAAAAAGAATGATAATCATAGTTTCCTTCTTGCTCTCCACACACCCGCCACTGTCTCCATTGTCTTGCAGCCACTAACAATAAACTTTCACATGACTCTCTCTGCCATTACAATGTCAGCTCCTTGCAGGAAAGGAATTTGTGTCTGTTTTCCTTGCTCCCAGAGCAATGCCAGGCGCTCAGCATTTATTGAATAGACAAGAACCAGTGTCTTCTCACTGCCTGGGCACCTCTAATAGGTCTGGGGTGGACACTGGAAAGTTGCCTTTCAATAAGTCCCCAGTGAGGCCCTGACACTCTGGAGAGTTTGAGAACTCCTAGTTCAGTTCTTCCCCGCTTCCCCACCCAACCTCGGGGCCAATAGATTCTCATGCCACACGTACCACCTCCTTCTGGAATACTGTCCACATGCTCCGTCCTCCCCCAACCTGGACATCTATAGGGAGCGTTATGATTGCTTATTTTTTACTGGTGCCCCTGAGGCATCCTTGAAGGCAGAGCAGGTATATTCTGTGTCTCATTCTCTCACTTAATCCTACAATAGGCATGAGTGCTATGATCCCATTTTACAGATGAGCCAACAAAGGGCTTAAGTGGGGTCAGCCATGGGCAGAGAGGTATCTTGGGACTCTGGTCTTGAGATGGGCTGGGACCTGGGACCCTTTGCTGCAGTGCTTAAATCTGGACAAACCTTGAGCAACAAAATACAAAGAAACTATATGGGACGAAAAATAACTGCGTGCGTGAGCAGTTCGGGAAAGTTATGGACAAAAAGATAGAAAAGACTAAAAAGACTCAACTGCCACTTCTGAAGAGCCTGGACCAAAAACAGGACATTGGGAGCAAAAGCAGGGGACTGAGCATGCCCCCTGCACACAACACCGCCAGAGCGGTGGGCAAAACACCTAAGCCACCCCTCCAGCTCGACCCCTGGACACACTCTCACCCTCACCCTCACTGCATATAAGAACAAGCTTCCCCCCTTCAGGGAGCGAGCAAGCAAGGGAACCTGTTGCTTGTTCTTGCTGCCCTGGCTGCTGCAGCAGGGGCCCCAATAAAGTCTTGCCTGAATTTTTTGTCTGGCCTCTAGTCCATTTCTATTGATTGGGGAAGGCCAAGACCACTGGTCGGTATCAGTCTGAACCTGCATCTTGTAACAAGAGTCGAAACAAACATTTATTGAGCACCTATTACGTGAAGGCTCTGATCTAAGCACTTCACACACATGAATGCCTTTCTTCTCCCAGCAACTCTAGGAGATGAGGACTTTTCTTCCCTTTTCCTAAATGACAAAAGGAAGGCACCCAAAGGGTGCATATCTTCCTTGAGTACCTGGCAACAAAGTTTCTCTTTTGATTCTGAACTCTGTTTGGAAATCTGATGTTTTTAAGTTACTGTTTTTCTTCAAATATCACCATCGTGAAGTCAGATAGAAAAATAAGTAGCTCAAAGGAAAAAGATCGGGAAGAATATATTGGGTTAGCCAAAAAGTTCATTCGGGTTTTCCCGTAAGATGTTATGGAAAAACCTGAAGAAACTTTTTGGCCAATCCAATACATCAAATTTAATGAGACTTATCCTAGGAGCAAGGCAATGAGGAGTTACCATCCCTTCCTTTATTATTTTTCTTGTTGTTGTTGTTTTTAATCATACATGAAGATCTAGCAAACAGATTCCCCAAAAGGCAGGCATATGGGATAGAAAATGTGATGCCCCATCCAAATCCCCCCTCCCCTGCAAGGAACCAGAACTGTCCATGGTTTGCTTGCACACCCTGTGTCCTCTTTCCTGCAGTTTATGGTCACCTCTATGGCCACAGGCAAAACTATAACTTAAGGTTTTATTTTCCTATGTATATAAAGACTTCCTCTTTCTAAAACAAATATTTCTTAATGTTTAACTTTTTTTTTAAGAACAAGCACACTTAATTTTTGCAATCAGAACAAAAAAAAAAGGCAGAGTGTCCTGTGTTTTTAGAGGGGGCTATCCACAAATTTGAAATTTCAAAATGTGAAATACAAAGAAATGAAGTCACCTGGCCACCCCAGCTCCCAGAGCTAAGGGTACCTCATGAACTTTCCCGATACTTTCCCTGTGAACTTTCCAGAACGTGGGATCAATAATTAACTGTGGAAAAATAATAATAATAATAATTAACTGTGGGTATTTCTGCTGCCAGGAGCAGACACGGGGCCACCAGGCCCAGGGCTGGAGCAGAGAACTGTTTTCCCACAGTTAATGCCTTAGGAAAAGCAACAGGACCAAGGTGGTGTGGTCGTAAAAATAGCTACATGCTCCGTGGAGGGTTACTATGTTTTGCATCCTCTAAATCCCATCAGAATATAATGCAAGCCACATGTGTAATTTTAAATCTTCTACTCGTCACATTAAAAAGGCAAAACAAAACCAGTGAAATTAATTATAATAATTTTATTTAGCCCAATATATCCAAAATGCCATTTCAACATGAAATCAGTACAAAAAGTCAATGATGTGTTATTTCACATAAATCTTCAAAATCCAGCGTGCATTTGACGCTGACGGCACATCTGATTAGGACCTGCCACGTTTCAACAGCTCAAATGCCACATGTGACCAGTGGCTACCCTTTCAGACAGCCCAGTTCTAAATGGTTTATCTATATTAACTTACGGAACCTTCACAATAACTCTATTCCCATTTCAGAGATGGGAAAACTGAGGCCCAGAAAGGCAAAGAAATTGCTCAGAGAGCTAGGAATGGACTCTAACCCAGACTGTCTGGTTCCAACGTGTGCCCTCTTGACCTCTATACTTCTCATCGTCAATTCCAGCCGGAAGGAGCATTGCGGTTAGCTGGCCTGGGTTCAAGTCCTGACTGTGCCACCTATAAGCCAGGTGCCTGCATGATTTGCTTAATTGCTCTGAAATGCAGTTTCTTCATCTGAAAAAGGGACACTGGCACCTAGCCAGAAGGCTGAGGGATGACTTGATAGCCTAAAGCCTGGAGGACACCCCACAGAGAGCCTGGCGCCCAGCTGGCCCCTGGGTACACTCAGGCTCTTTTAGCCGCTGCGATTTCTCCACTCACCAAATTCATTTGAGCAGAGTCCCAAACAAGCTACCCAACTTTTGCACATAATGCATTCTTGGAAACATGTTTGAATGTGACTTCGCAAAACTTGAACAATAGATTTCTGTGCTGTAAAGGACATTCCATTTACTAAGGACTGCACAGATTATGAAATCCCAAATTACTTCTCACCTCTTAGGTGTCATTGTCAAAGATAGATATCCAGGGTTTCGTACATGTTATTTTAAAACGTAATTGGATTTGTCTTATTGTGTATTTTCTTGGTTCTCATTACAAAAGTTATGGACGCTTGTTGCAAAAAAAAAAAAAAAACCCCAAAAATCTGATTGTTAGAGAAATATGCCATGTGGAAAGTAAAGGTGTTGTGGAGATCCACATGCAGAAATGCACACAAATGGTTTGTGTGTGTGCCCAGGGAGGGTCATCAGCGAGGCCCCAGCTGTCAAAGCATCAGAATACGAAAGTTGAAAGAGACAATTAAAATAGCACACAATCTTCTGAAATTTCATGGGCGCGTGCACACACACAGGAATAATGAACTACGAGGATGAAAAAATTTTTTCTGTTATTAATAATAAAAAACAAATACTGATCAACCATGCTAGAGAAAAGATAAATTATCTTTGTATTCTCTCTATAGAAAACATTACAAATCATTGTCATATGAAGAGTCAATTAAAGAGTACATAGCCATAGGACTTCCCTGGCGGCGCAGTGGTTAAGAATCTGCCTGCCAATGCAGGGGACATGGGTTCAAGCCCTGGTCTGGGAAGATCCCACATGCCGCGGAGCAACTAAGTCCGTGTGCCACTACTACTGAGCCTGCGCTCTAGAGCCCATGAGCCACAACTACTGAAGCCCACGCACCTAGAGCCCGTGCTCCTCAACAAGAGAAGCCACCGCAATGAGAAGCCTGCGCACCGCAACGAAGAGTAGCCCCCACTCACCGCAACTAAAGAAATCCCACGCGCAGCAACAAAGACCCAACGCAGCCAAAAATAAAAAATATAAATAAATAAATGTATAAAAAAGAAGAGTACATATCCATAAAATGTGGGGGAAAAGTTTGGAGAGGCATGTCTGATAGCTAATTAATAAAAATATTTTGTTATTAAAAAAAATAGCACACAATGCTTTAGTAAGTGTTGCCGAGTTGCCCTCTCCAAAGGTTCTACCAAGGGATGCCCTTTCCAACCAACGGTTTGGAGATTTTCCATTTCCCAACATCTCCAATTCTGGGCATCCCCAAATTTCTTCATTTGGCTAAACTGAGGGGGGACTTCCCTGGCGGTCCAGTGGTTAAGACTCTTCGCTTCCACTGTAGGTGGCATGGGTTCTATCCCTAGTCAGGGAACTAAGACCCTGCATGCCACGCAGCATGGTCTAATTAATTAATTAAACTGAGGGGGAAATTGACTAGGTTGCAAAAAGTACACACATGCTCCAATCAGGTCCACTTCCTCCACAATTAAACCTATGGTCACCCAGCATATGCCTCAAAAGGTTCAACTAAAGATCAAGATTTGCTGCTTTGGGCATGAGCTTCCCCTCCCTCCACTCTCCCCCCTGCTCACTAAGCCAGAGCCATGGTGGCCTATAGATTTCTGCAATAGACCCTGCCCCATCCCACCTCAGGGCCTTTGCACTTGCTGCTCTTTCTGCCCTGCACCTCTTCACCTAGTTAGTTCCTACTCATCCTTTGGAGGGCCCCCCTTGAGCAGGTTCTTGAACCTGTCTTCCCTTTTGTAATAATATTATCCCCCTTATAGGATTGCTATGAGGATCAAATGAGATACATAGTTCAAAACACTTGACACAGTGTTTCAGAAAGTGTTAAGATTTCAGTTCATTGGGACTTCTCTGGAGGTCCAGTGGTTAGGACTCAGAGCTTTCCTGCCGTGACCCACAGTTCAATCTCTGGTCAGGGAACTAAGATCCTGCAAGCCACGTGGAGCGGTCAAAAAAAAAAATTCAGTTCAAGAGGCACCTCCTCCATGAAGCCCTCCCTGACCACCCTACCCAGTTCAGGGTCCCATGTGTTGTCCTTTCTCATGGATCTCTCAATTTCTCTTTTTTGGTACATATCATAAATATAATTAAATAACTACTTGTGATATCATGTGCTTCATGTTTCTCTTTCCCATTAAGACCATGACTCCAGAAGGGCAGAAATGGTGCCAGACACCATGCCTGCCAGATGGGAGGCACCTGATGCATGTCTGTCAAATCAATGAATGGATGGATCAAATGGGCTCCATCTTTGACTCAATTATACTAAAGTGTCAGAGGCTACATTTCTTATCACTGTTATCAGCACATCCATTTTCTCCCTTTCCACACCTTTTTATAAAGACAAAGGATAAAATGCAGAAATGTTCACACCACTCACTACAACCAAGCTACATCTGGCCCGACAGACCAAGATGGCCACAAAGCTCAAACAGAACTGTTGGTGGGTAGGTAGCGCCCCCATGTGTTCCCTGGGAATCTGTTTTTCTGATCGTCTACAAATGCCAAAATTGAATACTCAGGTTGTATCTTTATTTGTCCTTCTGAATTGACTCTCACCCTTCTCCCCCTGCCCTGTGCCCTGACAGGCTAACTGCACGACTGGCTCCCTTACCTTCCTTGCCTGCTGGTGCAGCCAGTGAGAGGCTCCAGCAGGAGATGGGAGGGGAGGAGGGGAGAGAGGGCAGGGTCTTTATTCCCCTCTCCCTAAACATGGTCTGGATCTAGTGACTCAATTTTAACACACAGGATGTGGCGGCAGAAGTGATGCTACGTGACTTTCAAGGTGAGGTCTTGGAAATATATAATTTCCACCTGGCTTTCCTTCTCTTGGGTTGCTTGCTCTGTGGAGGCCAGCTGCCAGGTTGGGAGTATCAAGCACAAACAGCCCAAGTAGGGAGGAATTGAGGCATCCCTCCAACAATCAGCACCCACCTGCCAGTCATGTGCGTGAGCCACCACGGAAGCAAGATCCTCCAGCCCCAGTCAAACTTTCAGATGGCTGCAGCCCCAGTCAACATCTTGACTACGACCTTATGGAAACCCTGAGCCAGAAAGCTCAGTAAAGCCATTGCTGGATTCCTGACCCACAAAAACCGTAGGAACTGATACGTGTTTATTGTTTTAAGCCATAACATTTGGGGATTATTTGTTATGCAGCAACAGAGAACTACAACACCTGGTAACAAGAGTCCCAGGCTCCCACCTCTACCTGGAACTCTCTTCTCCCACATCCTTCAGGTCTCCACTCAGATGTTACTTCCTGCAGGCTTCCCTAAACTCCCTTTACCCATCCCCCTGCCCCAGTTCATTTTTCATCCTGGCATGTATTCTCTCCTATCCTATTACATATTTGTTTCTTGTCTGTCTCCCCCACTAGAATGCTAGCTTTATGTGGGCAGGGATCTTTGTTTTCTTTGATGCTGCGTCCACAGTGGAACAGTGCCTGGCACAGAGTAAGCTCTCACTGTGGTGGCCATTAGGATGAGAATCTAGCAGACCTGAGTTGTGTGGGGGCTGGATCAGACTCCCACCTGTTTCCTGCCTGCTCTGTGCCCACCCTGACCAAGGGGTGGGACATAGCTGTGACCTCCCCCTCCACTGGGTAAGTAGTAATTGGCAACTATACTGGGAGAGCCCCTCCATGTCTCCCCACTTCCCTCAGGATAAAATCCCAGGTCCTCTGTGCTGCCTATACCACCCCCCCTTCCCTGCCCGAAATCCCACCACTCAGCACAAAGAACCATGAACTGTTTACATGCACCCCAGGGAGGGCTGCATAGACCCCACAAACAAAACTTTGGGGTTCAAGTAGAAAACATTAGAACATTTTTTTAATCTTTTTTGTTAAGTTTGCTAAGGAATATCATCATGTAATAAATACATTATTATAAAGTGATCTACAGAATCTCTCAGTATAACTGTATTTGTATATAATTTATAAACAAATATCCCTCTGGGGGTTGAGCTTCAACATTTTTACTGATAGAGGTGCATGTTGAAAAAGTTTTAGGAGTCATTTATCCTAATGCAATTTTGCCACCCCCAGAGGACATTTGGCAACGTCTGGAGACATTTTCAGCTGTCATGACTGGGGCAGGGGTGCCGCTGGCATCTAGTGGGTTGAGGCCAGGGATGCTGCTAAACATCCTACGATGCACACAGCAGGCCCCCACCACAGAGAACCATCCAGCCCCAAATGCCGATGTTGCTGAGGTTGAGAAGCCCTGGCCTAACGCGCTAGACTCTTGATTCTGGGGGTTTGCACGGCTAGCTGCTTCCTTCCCCCACTCCATTCTTCACCTGCTGAGCCGTCACACTTCCAGGACTCCTCCAAGAAGACACTTCTGATGCGGCAAGGCTGGGACAGAGCCCCTCCCCCGCTTGCTGGGTTAAAATTGTCCTGGCCCCCCGGGGTTCTCAACCTTACGTTTTACAGTGCAGATCCCCTGGAACCCCTAGACAGCCCGATTCTGCAGAACGGCTAGGGACCAGGAATCAGTATTTTTAGCAAGCACCTCCTCCTTCCCGCCAACTGCCTGCCCCTTCATATTTTGCACATAATAGGTGGCCCAGGGACTAGCTGAATGTCTACAGCATGCCAGGAGCTACTAAGTGCTCTACCCGGGGACTCGAATCCTGGCACACGCACGCGCGCGGGCACACACACACACACACACACACTCCAGGATGTAGCCACTATCATCATCCCCATCTTACAGAGGAGTAAACTGAGGTTCAGAGAGGGGACGTGGCGAGGTAAGAGGCTCAAAGTGAGAAAGGGGTCCAGGTCCTAATTAGCGCCTGATTCCTGGGGGAGAGGAGGGGACGGGAGGGGAGGGGACAGAGCGGTGGACTGGGGGAGCACGAGCTAGCGGGGACCGGGAGACACACCGCGGCCTTCAGATGCGGCCCCGCCCCCACGAGAGACGTGAAGACGCGGACCCCGCGCAGCGTGGGGACATGTGACCGACTGCAGAGGCCGCGCCGCCTCCCCCGCCCGAGGTCTGCGCGCTCCGCCGCAGGGTGCAGATCGGGGGCGCCCGCCTGGGTTTGGGGCGCAAGAGCAGAGGTGGAGCCAGGGCGGAGCCAGCGCGCCCCGTCCCCCCTCTTTCCAATCGAAAGCGAAACGGAGGGCTGGAAAGGAAGGGCGGAGCCGGCCTGGAGGCCCCGCCCCCTGCCCTGAGAGGCAGCTGGACAGACGGGCGCACCCAGGTAGGGGGACGCTGAGCGCCCAGTGCGGACCCTCGCGGGGACCTGCGCCGCCACCATGTCTCAGGAAGGTGTGGAGGTAGGAGAAGGCTACAACTGGGCCGGGGGCCCGCGAGAGATGCTGGGGAGGAGCCGGGGGACGCGGAGGGGGCTTCGCAGTTCCTGGGGACTCCATCCGAAACCTAGACCTTCCCCCAGGCTGGCACTCGTCTCCCTCAGAAAGGAGAGTGACCGCCACATGCCCCAGAGCGAAATGCGGCCTCCTCGAGGAAAAGCGGGGGCTGCTGGGTCAAGGGTCAGAGGCCAGGGGTTACCTGGCCGGCCTCCTCCCTTAGCGTGGGACGTTCGCCTTAGTCCGCTCCCTCCCCCAGTGCCCTGTGGGGACTTTGGCTTTTTCCAGGAAATGCAGTAGAGGGATTGGGGGGGTGGGGTGCGGAGGCTAAAACCAAGGGTCAAGTTCAGGCCGTGAAAAGAGGATGCCTAGGGATGGGGGAGGGGCAATCGCGCCTCTCCTTCCTCCATCTGAGCCCCTGTCTCCCCACCCCAGCTGGAGAAGAGCGTCCGGCGCCTCCGGGAGAAGTTTCATGGGAAGGTATCCTCCAAGAAGGCGGGGACTCTGATGAGGAAGTTTGGCAGCGACCATACCGGAGTGGGGCGCTCCATCGTGTACGGTGAGCAGGCGGGGGTCCTGCCTGCAGGGGGTTCCGCTGGGGAGCGGGGAGGGGGTGTGGTCTCTGCTGAGGGTAGGAAGAGGCGATGAGATCATCTCTTTGGGGGGTGGTCGGTATCGGGTTCGGGGCCCAGAAACTCCCACAAGATCTTTCAAAGGCCTTTCACTTACGCTTACTCTCCCCACCAGGGGTAAAGCAGAAAGATGGACAGGAACTGAGTAATGACCTGGATGCCCAGGTAAACGGCGCCCTCCCCTCAAAGGATGTGGTAAGGGGAGGGAGAACAGAAGGGTCAGGCTCATCCATGGTGAGCCCCCTCTGTGCCTTGTCAGTCCACAACTCATGGTCTAGCCTCATTCACTTATGCACCTCTCAGTCGTGTATCTGGCCAGGGAGCCTGCAAACAGTAGATGCTCATCACATGCTGACTGTATTAAATGGAAGACAGAGACAAGAAACTAAGCAGTGAAACGAATCACGATTGTCATTATAGAGGAGCCAAAGAGATCAGGGAAAGCTTCCTGGAGGAGGTGGTACCAAGTTCTTCAAGACTAAGGAGGAGTGACCTCTGGGAAGGGGAGGGGTTGGAGAGGGTCTTCCTGGAAGAGGGGTGGCATGACAAAAGGAACATACAGACAGGCTGGGATGAGCAGGAGATCAGAGAGGAGAGAGGGGCAGGGGAACCCATGTGAATGAATGAATGAATGAATGAAAGGCTTTGCATGGCCACTTTGCCCCTTAGATGGCTTTGGTGGCTGGCGTACCGGTTGGCCTGCCTGAAAGACCCAGCACAGAGTTGTTAAAGAGTATAATAAAGTACGTATTATACCCTTAACATTTATATATTTACAGTTATACATATAATGAGTATGATAAAAATAGCCAAGAGTATCATTGATTGAGCACTTCCCCTGCGGCAGGACTCCAGGAATATTACCTGTTGACTTATTTCATTGCCACAGGTCCTGTGAGACAGTTCCTATTACTTATCACGTTCATTTTACAGATGAGAAAATTGAGACACAGGGTGATGACGTCACTCACCAGGTTCATGCTGAATGCAGGTGGCAGCTGGGATTTGAACCCAGGCCACCAAGAGTCAGAACCTGGGCTCTTAGATGTCCCTCATTAGGAGGAGTGGCTTGGCCACACCCCCACAGCTGGAAGTGATGAAGCCAGGGTTTCAACCTGCATCTCTATCTGAATCCAGAGCTCAAGCACTTAACCTAAAGCAGCATGGCCTCAAAGAGGTGACCTGTCACAATGCCAGCAAGTGTGTGGCATTCATTGGCAGGAAGGGAGCATGGGGTCCAGCCTGTTCCGCCATGCTCACTCAGGGTAATCTCAGGCAAGCCCTCTCCCGGCTCTGGGCCTCAGTATCCCCGTCTGAGCAATGGGGATGACAGGTGTGCCCACCTCCCAGGGTTGCTATAAGGACAACTGAGGTCACACATCCTGCCCTCAGGAAGCGTATGCCGCTCAATCAACCCCTCCTGAGTTAGGGACACTCTACTCTTCTATGGGGCCAGAACCCTGCCTCCCCGTGCAGAAGCCCCGCCCCCAGAAAAGAGGCGTGAACCGCATCTCCAGTTTCTGCCCCTGGTGTTTCCACCCAGGACCCCCCAGAGGACATGAAGCAGGACCGGGACATCCAGGTGAGTCCAGGATGTGGGACAGGGAGGTAAGCAGGGAGGACATCCATGGGGGTGTTCATAGGTGAGGAGGAGGGACATTGTAGGGGCAGGAAGGGGAGAAGAGGGCTGACCACCGTCTCCATTCTGCAGGCGGTGGCGACCTCGCTCCTGCCACTAACAGAAGCCAACCTACGCATGTTCCAACGTGCCCAGGAAGATCTCATCCCTGCCGTGGACCGGCAGTTCGCCTGCTCCTCCTGTGACCATGTCTGGTGGCGCCGCGTGCCCCAGCGGAAGGAGGTGATAACCCAACCTCTGACCTTGGTTCTGTCCCGGCTCCACTCCAAAGCCCCACTCTCAGTGTCCAAACCTCTGACCCAAGAACATCAGCCTCTGAGAGCCCAACCCCGGACCTGCAACCTCAGAGATCAACCCCAATCTCAGACCCTAACCCCAACCCACTGAGCTGGACTTTTCAACTTGACATTCAACTTGAGAAGCTCAACTCTTATCCCAGAGCCTGACCTCTGACTACACAGTTTGACAGCTACCACAGAAATCAAACCTGACCCCCAAACCACAACCCCAAATCTGGCTTCTGAACCCCCTGACCAGTGGTATGCTTCTGGTAAATGCCTAATAACCGGCTCTCGTGGGGCGGAGGCACCCCCAGATTTACAGTGTTTGCCAATTTCCATAGTGTAAATCTCGATCTGGCTAACATCAGGCTATCACTGCTCACCTCAGACAGCAAGCCTGCCCCTCTCTCCGCACCGCCAGGTGTCCAGATGCAGGAAATGCCGGAAGCGCTACGAGCCGGTGCCCAGTGATAAGATGTGGGGTGTGGCTGAGTTCCACTGCCCGAGATGTCGGCACAACTTCCGGTGAGGGCGCTGACCCCACCCCCACCTCCCATCCTCGGCCCTGCCCCACCCCAGCCCTGCCCCTCCCTGCCCTGGCCCAACCCTGGCCCAGCTGGCCCTTGGACCCTCACGGCCCTGCCCGCCCCCAGGGGCTGGGCACAGATGGGGTCCCGGTCCCCCTGCTACGGGTGCGGCTTCCCCGTGGATCTGACACGGATCCTCCCTCCACGCTGGGACCGGGACACAGATCGCCGCAGCACCCACACCCACTCCTGCTCGGCTGAGGACTGCTACAATCGGCGAGGTGAGGGCCTGGCGCGTCCCCATGGCCTACCCCCCCATTCCGGGCATACACCTCTGAGCCTTTAAGAACCAAGGTCTCTACCTGCTTCTTCCGCATACCTCCTAAGGCCTCCGTCCTGGAGACCTTTTCATCTCCCACTGCAATGGCCCCTCCTTCCACATCTTCCACGGGCCTCCAGCCTTCTTACCTCCAGGTCACTCAGGACCCCTGCCCCTCCTAACACCCACCTCCCATGGCGTCATCCACCTTCCATGTCTCCTCACATAAAGTTCTGTGGTTTCACTCTGGTGGCCCACACCCCAGTGTCCTGTGGACTCTGTCCCTGTGGTCTCTGTGTTCTTGGCTCCTGTTGTGTCCTCTGTAGTCTCAGGTGACGCCCATGTCCCTGGGTCTCCTGTGGCTTCAACACCTGTGACTTTCACCTCTGAATTTCCTGTAGCTCTGGCCCCAGAGCCTGTAGCCTCAGCCCCTCCCCTTCCCAGAGCTCCCGTGGCCTCAAGCCCCACGACCTCAGAACCTCTCCCTCCCCAGAGCCCCACGTGCCTGGGACGTCCTGCGCACACCCCAAGAGTCGGAAGCAGAACCACCTGCCCAAAGTCCTGCACCCCAGCAACCTCCACATCAGCAGTGGCTCCACTGTGGCCACCTGCCTGAGCCAGGGGGGCCTCCTGGAAGACCTGGACAACCTCATTCTGGAGGACCTGAAGGAGGAGGACGAGGGCGGGCACGGGGAGTGACCCCTGCCAGGTGCAGATGCAAACCAGACACGGTCTGTGCATATTTTGTGTTGTTATAAAATACGAGCTCAAATGGAGATCTAAATGCCCTTGGGGAGCCGTCTGGGTCCAAGATGCTGGCAGGGGGATTCCTGGGTGCTGTTTTCAGGGTCCTGGGGAGCAGATCCACAACGAGAAGAGGTCTGTGGGACGCGGCCCACACTGAGTCACAAAGGAGGTGTGGCCAGGACAACTTGGGCTCCTGCGGACACACATCCCCTGTGACCTGGGGGACAGATGAACAGATGGTCACAGCCTCAGGGGCCTGATCAGCATGGCAACCTTCTTGAGAGAGTAAGCCCCACCACGAAACTCGGCCCAGTAAACGCCGTCCTGGTAACGGCTACGGTAGTGGCCACCACGATGCCACACACCATTGAGGTTGGAGTGGGCACAGGCATGGTACCACCAGCCTCCCCGCTGGTACAGGGCGCAGTTACCTGAGGGAAGAGAGAATCCATGTCTTCTCACCAGAATAAAAGCCTCTACCAGCACCTCATTAGTACAAGGCTTTTGCCAGGCATCCTCTGTCCCCATACCTTCTTCAGAGTAATAGCCTTAATTCCTTCCTTATCCCCTTACCAAAGTACAAGTCACATTTTCTCCACCCTTTCTGCAAACTAGGAGCTTTACCTCTCATTCCTTTATCAGGGAAAACAACCTTCTCTACTTCCTTTCTAGAATAAGAGTCCTAGCTCTCATACCTCCCCCTATTCCCCCCACCCCCCCACCACCTTTCACAAAGGCAGGAATCCTGACTCTTACTGCCTAATCAGAGAAGGAATCTGGACTCCGCACCCCCTCACCAGAATAAGAGTCCTGTCCTCCACTCTCCTGTTTATCCTGATCCTTACCAGAGGAAAGTCTTACCCCACCCCCTTTCATTTCCTCACTAACAGTCTCCTACTCCCTCCCCACCACCACCACCAGAAAGAGAGCTCTTTACCAGAATAGGAGTCTCGGTCCCTATCCACGGTGCTGAAAGGCTTGTCATTGTGCCAGGATAGAGAGTCTCCAGCATCTCCGTGGTAATGGCCAAGCCGTAGGCGGTAGTGGTCACTCTCAGGCTCCAGGGAAAAACCATCATAGTGGGCACGTGCCCCGCGGCCTCCCCAGTCCTCGAGGAGCACCAGTAGCTCATGGTCCCCATGGCTGGTCAGCTGATGCACAGGTTCAAGGCCCAGCCAGTATTCCCCATCAGGCTGCCCAAAGCCCACCTGGCAGGGCAGGAAAGTCAGGGAGTCAGCAGCAGGTCTCCTTCCCCTGCCCAGCCTTGCCCCACCCACCTGTGCCCACCTTGTAGTGCTGCCAGGTAGTGAAGAAGTTGACGGAGCCATCTTGCCGCCTCTGGATCACAGTCCAGCCTCCACCTTCCAGCTGTTGCTCACACCATGCTGACAACACATGCCGGCCCACTCGTAGCTCATACACTCCGCTCTGTCCATGGCCTGCCTGGCGGGCCTCTGCACAATCCCGCCATGGGCCTGCGGGCACAGGGATATGGGACAGGCACAACCTGGACCAGTCAACCCTTTACTGGAGTAAGAGTCCTGATTCTCACTGGTCCCCTTACCAGAACAGTCGAATTGCCTCTCCTATTCCCTCTCCAGAATAAGAGCCCCAATACCCCTTTTCTTACCTAAATAAGACTCTAAGTCATTCTTCTCTCACTAAAGCAAATGTGGAGCCTGGGATTCTTAAATTCTCCTTCTATGGTCTCCTCATCAGAATAGAGGTCTTGAACATGGCCCTCTGAATTCCCTCAAATTCTCACCAAAGTAGCAGTCCTGAATCCCCTGCCCTCTTGTCAAAGTAAGAGTACCTCTCTTATTTTCACACCATAGTAAGAATTTTGGTGTTTATCAAAGTAAGAGCCATATCTCCCTGTTCCATTATCAGGATAAAAGCATCATTTCCTCCAGGCCCCCCAGCATGAGAGGAATCTGGCATTAAAGTCCTGACTCATATTTCCCTCTATTCATGCTGCACTGGGAATCTCCTGGCTCCTCACACCCTCAACAGCCCTGCCCTTGTCTTACCTGCTGGCTTGGTAGGGACAGCAGGGTGCCCTGAGGGCACAGGAGAGGCCAAGGGCCCCTGCTGTCTCAGGGTCTGGTCTCTCTGGGATTCTGGGGCTGAGTTCATCCTCCTGCTGGTGTCATTGGTGCCACCTACCAGACTGACTGGAACCACAGGCACCAGGGGCGGTGGCAGGACCTGGGGTAACCAAGAGAGTTAGATGTGATTGCACTAACCCTTAGCCCAGGACGCTCTGGGCTCGTAAATCTCCTAGCACCCAGATGGGAAGATCAAGCAGGGGCGTGTATTGATCTTCCCAAGCCTAACTCTAGTAGTCAAGAAGAGACAGAGCTGGGCTTAAACTCCTGCTCTGGTGTTAATAGCTTAACCGATCTGTGCCTCCAAACTTTTCTGTGAAGTAGGGATAATATGAGTACATCCAATATTACTAACTTACTGAATCCTCCCAACCACCCTGTAAGTTAGGTACTGTCACAAAGCAACAATTGCTTATTCAAAACCTAAGGTGAGACATAATCCAGAATTTAGAATAATATAGCAGGAGTTAGAAACAGTAATGCAGGGTCTACCTCTATATTACCTAACACCCCCAACGAGGTCTTTGGTCTTTATCACATATTAATAATATGCTTGATTATAGGATCCTATGAGTATTCATATTAGGTAGATAAGTAAAGACTTCAAGTAGCTACCAGTTGCGTTTTGACCCAAATGAGTTACTGGGGAAGAGGTAGGGGTCCGTTTTTGGAGCTTTTTGTATTTCGGAACTGAGAATCATGGGGTTGGGACTTCCCTGGCGGTCCAGTGGTTAAGATTCGGTGCTTCCACTGCAGGGGGCACGGGTTCGATCCCTGGTCGGGGAACGAAAATCCCGCATGCTCCGCAGCGCGGCCAAAAAAAAAAAAAAAGGGCATGGGGTTTCAGGGGGCCCATCTACTGAAGATGCTCACAAGAAGTGGCTGCTATTTGGGGAGGGAGATAGTTTCAGAGTTACCTGCTGCTGCCCGCCCGCACTCCCCGGGCACAGGCGTTCCAGGCGGGAGATGAGGCCACTCTGCTGGCTGACCAGCTGTGCCAGCTCGCGGAACTTGACGTCCAGCTGGTGGAAGCGGGCGGCGGCGCGCTGCGCCTCGGCCGAGGCGTTCAGCACACGCTCCCCAAGCAGCGCCAGCGCGGCGGCAGGCTCCGCCCCCAGGCCTAGCCCCGCCCCCGGTCCCGCCTCGTGCTGCAGCTGCGCGCGCAGCTGGCCCAGGCGCGAGCTCAGGCCACGGCTCTCCTTGCGCAGCGCACGCACCTCGCCGGCTACAGCGCCGTCGGCCGTCGCCAGCCGCTGAAGTTCGCGCAGCAGCTCCTCGTGGCGGCCCACTCGCACGCGCAGTGCCGCCACGTCGCTGGCGTTCACGGCCTCTGGAGTTGGGCGCGGAGCCGCCGGCCCGCTCCAGCACACGGCGCCTGTGAACTTCTGCGGGGGCAGCACGAAGGTGTAGGTGCAGCGCGGGGCGGCTGCGCGCGCCCACCGAGCGTCCAGCAAGAGCAGCACCTGCATCGTGAGCAGCCGGGGTGCCGACATGGCGGACCTGCAGGCAGAGGATGAACGGGAAGGAGGGGGCCCCGGAACGCAGGCTCGACCCCCGACTCTCAAGCTGGGCCATACCTATGTGGTCCCACGCGGGAATGCACAGGTGTACACCTGCGTAGATCAGGGTCCACACACGCCCGCCTCCATCCCTTTCCCTGTCCCGAGGCTGGAGATACGCCAATAGAATCCAGCTCTGGCCTCCCCACTGAGTTCCAGGCTCCCTGCGGGTCAGTGTGTCTCGTCCATTCATTCAGCAAGCATTCTCTGAGTGCTAACTGTGTGCTGGCCTGAGTTCTACGCGCTGGGAATACAGTTGGGAACAAAACACAAAAATCCCTGCCCTGGTGAGCAAGGACCAAATAAACTTAGAATTAATTGAGTGTATTAGACAGCCCTAGGTACTAAAGATAAAAGGTACTTTTAGTAAAAGACAGAGGGGAATTCCCTGGGTGTCCAGTGGTTAAGACTCCCGGCTTCCATTGCAAGGGGCCGGGGTTCGATCCCTAGTCTGGGAACTAAGATCCCGCAACCTGCACGGCGCGGCCAAAGAAACAAACAACTACCAAAAAAAAAAAAAAAAACAGTAAAAGACAGAGATATGGGGATACGTGCAGGGGCAATTTGAGAGGAGGGAAGACCTGGAAGAGGTGACAGTTTTGAACAAAGACCTGAAAGAGGTGAAGGAGGAAACCATGGGGGTATCTGGGAGAAAAGAGGTCCCTGGCAGGGGGAATAGAAAGTGCAAAGGCCCTGAGGTTGGACCATGCCTGATGTATTAAAGGAACCTGGAGGAAACTGGAGCAGAAGCCATGGGGAAACAGGTGGCGGGGGGGGTGGTGGTGAGGGGAGATGAAGAGAAAGTCTCACTAACTCAGTCTAGTAGCAGACACCCTATTTCCCATGTTCTCAGACCAAAACTCCAGAGTCATTCATGTCTCTTCATGGCAGATGGAAACCATCAGCCAGGCCTATCAGCTCTTGTGTTTAGACCCTGACTTCCTCCACATTCCCCCCTATTCTCACTCCCTCCCATGATCCCAGCTCAAGACACCATCTGGATTTCCTTAGAGCAGCTGCCTGCCAGGTCTCCAGGCTTCCATCCTCAATCTCTGCTCTGTTTCTCCCACAGTGGCCAGAGGATACCCGTGAACACCCAAGACAGGTCACGTCCCTCCTCCTCTGCTCAGGACCTCTGTGGCTTCCTCCTCACTCTGAGGAAAAGCCCAAGTCCTCCCTGCAGCCCACAAGGCCCTGCATGCTCTGCCCAGGCCCCTCCCTGCCCTCCCCTCCTCCCATTCATCCTCCCACCCACCGCGCTCACTCTGCTTCAGGCACCCTGGCCTGGCTGTTCCTCAAACACACAAGGGACCCTCGAGCCTCAGAGCCTTTGCACTTGCTGTTTCCGCAGCCTGGAATATTCTTCCCTGAATTTATCACAGCTCCCTGTCTCTCCTTATTCAGGTCTCAGCTCAGCTGTCTCCTCCTCAGAAGCCCTCTTTGAGGGACTTCCCTGGTGGCACAGTGGTTAAGAATCCGCCTGCCAATGCAGCGGACACGGGTTCAATCTCTGGTCCGGGAAGATCCCACATGCCTCAGAGCAACGAAGCCCGTGTGCCACAGCTACTGAGCCTGTGCTCTAGAGCCCGTGAGCCACAACTACCGAGCCCGTGTGCCACAACTACTGAAGCCCATGCGCCTGGAGCCCGTGCTCTGCAACAAAAGAAGCCACCGCAATGAGAAACCCGCGCACCGCAACGAAGAGTAGCCCCCACTCGCCGCAACTAGATAAAGCCCATGTGCAGCAAAGACGACCCAACAGCCAAAAATAAAAAAAAAAGAAGCCCTCTTTGACTACCCCGTTTAGAGTCGCCCCTGCTTGGGCACGCCCTAGCACAGTCCGTCCATTTCATTTTAGCATTTATCACTCTGCAATTGCCTTGTTTGTTTGCCATTGTTTATGATCTGAATTCCTCCACCAAAACATAAGCTCCCAGAGGCTGAGCCTGGCTTTTGTTCACTGCTCTGTCCGCAGCGCCTAAAACAGTGCCAGGCATCACACACACCCCGCAACACCCACATGCCCCGGATCTGCCCACATGCCCCGCCCCCGCCAGGTGTTCCCTGGCTCCCACAGGTGAGCTGTATACTTGTGGCCACCAACCCGCGGCCCTGCAGGATCCACACGCGGGCCTCCATTGTCTTCATTCCTGGGGTTCACACACTTGCAGGCTGTCTGATGGGGAAACACATCCCTCCCATGTGCACATGCCAACATTAAGAAAATGTTCCACATGTCCACATGCTGGCCCTGTCCGCGCCACGATCCACCATATTCCAAACCCACACATCCTGGTGGCCACACAGGCGCATGTCCTGCAGGCTTCATTGTCACACACATTGCCTTGTTCACACACTCTACAAGCATTCCTTGAGCACCTGTTGTGTGTCAGGAGCTGTTCCAGGAGATGGGGACACAGCTGTGACCAACACAGACAAAACCCCTGCCCTTGTGGAGCAGGTTGGGAAAACAGATTGTGGGTAGGCCAGAGGTAAGTGCTTAGTAGAAAAACAGGGAAGGGGGTGGGAGACCTGGGCTGGGGGTGCATTTTAAATAGAGGGGTCAGACATTACTGAGAAGATGACACTTGAGTGAAGACCTGAAGGAAGAGAGAGAAAGGGAAGAGCATTCAGGCAGAGGGAACAGCAAGCGCAAAGGCCCTGAGGTTGAACCTTACTTGATATTCCCAAGAAATAGCAGGGAAGCCTGTAAGGCTGCAACAGAATTAGTGAGGCGGAGAGCAGGAGGAAGTGATGGGGGCAAAGTGTGCAGGGCCTTGTGAACCTTGAGGAGGATTTGGGGTTTTACTCTGAGTCATATGGGAATCTTGGAGGGCTCTGTGCTGGAGAAAGGCATATTCACTACTGTACTCACACCCCAAGCACTAGCTACCAAGGGCAGAGCAGGGACCTCTCATTGCCGCCCCCCGCCCGAAGACATCAGGCCCTCCACAACAGGGATGGACCAAACCCGTTTAAACTAGTGTGTGTGTAACATCCGCTGCCTTCCAGGATCTCAGCCTGGAGTAAAGAGGAGGTCTGGGGAGTCCCCCAGCCAAGCCAAGACCCAGGTTTCCCAACAGACAGATTCAGCCTCCACCTGCCCTCCCACCCTCCTGTGCTCTCACCTCTCACGACCAAGACCCTGAGTTCAGCAAGGCCCGCAGCAGACACAAGAAGTCCGAGGAGGAGCTGAGGGTCCAGCAGGGCCTCTGAACTGGAGAAGGGGAGAGGCTGGTGGGAGAGCAGGAGGGAGGAGGCTTGGTAACTACCCAGAGCCTGGGACTAGAGTGGTGATGCTGAGCCCAGGAGCTCCAAACTGTAAATATTTAGTATTTCCCATGTGAGAACTGAGGCAGAATTGCCAGACCCTCCTGCCCAGGCCACCAGAGCCTGATAACACAGTTCAGCGCCCTGGACGTTCCCCCCACGGCACAGCACAGAGCGTGGGAGGCTGCAGGCCCAGGGAGGCTGCATGGATCCCAGCCTCAGACATAGACAGGCAGACACACACACACACACACACACACACACACACACACACACACACACACACACCCCCCACAGAGAACAACAGTAGCGAATATCAGCGGCACCTGCAGCCTGTCAGGCATGACTCTAAACTCTACATTTTGTATCTCATTTAATCCTAGCAACCAGAGCTGGTTTCTGTATGTAGCCACATCTTACAGCAGAGAACGGAGCCTCAGAGAGGGTGAGCAACTTGCCTGTGGTCACACAGCCAAAGAAAGGATCGGCAATGGCATTCGGCCCAGGTAACATGGCTCCAGAACTCACACACATATACCACAACAGTCACACACACACCTCTGTGTGTGCACATAACAGTAGAGCACAAAGACACACACGGATACCCAATGAGACATGGAAACCACTGCACAAAGCAGCAAAGATAGACAGATGGAATCTGTGTGTGTGTATGTGTATGTGTGTGTGTCCGTGGATTTTCCCGGCACAGACAATTACAACAACATAACTGGAGGGAATTCCCTGGGGGTCCAGTGGTTAGGACTCAGCGCTTTCACTGCTGGGGCCCAGGTTCGATCCCTAGTCTGGGAACTAAGATCCCACAAGCCGCGTGGTACAGTCAAAATAAATAAATAAATAAAGACACAACTGGAAATAGCACAGATTTAGGAAGCAACTATGTGTTCAAAATGTGGTCACAGGACTTCCCTGGTGGTGCAGTGGTTAAGAATCCGCCTGCCAATGCGGGGGACATAGGTTCGAGCCCTGGTCCAGGAAGATCCCACATGCCACGGAGCAACTAAGCCCATGTGCCACAACAAGTGAACCTGTGCTCTAGAGCCCTCGAGCCACAGTTACTGATCTCACGTGCCACAACTACTGAAGCCCGCGCGCCTAGAGCCTGTGCTCCACAACAAGAGAAGCCATCACAATGAGAAGCCCGTTCACCGCAACAAAGTGTAGCTCCCACTCGCTGCAACTAGAGAAAGCCTGCGTGCAGCAACGAAGACCCAACGCAGCCAAAAATTAATTAATTAATTAATGATAATAATAATCTACCTGCCAATGCATGGGACTCGGGTTCGAGCCCTGGTCCAGGAAGATCCCACATGCCACGGAGCAACTAAGCCCGTGCGCCACAACTACTGAGCCTGCGCTCTAGAGCCCGCAAGCCACAGCTACTGAGCCCACGTGCCACAACTACTACAGCCCGTGCACCTAGAGCCCGTGCTCCGCAACAACGAGAAGCCACCACCATGAGAAGCCCGCGAAACGCAACAAAGAGTAGCCCCCGCTCACCGCAACTAGAGAAAGCCCACACGCAGCAACGAAGACCCAACGCAGCCAAAAATAAATTAATTAATTAAAAAAACAACAAAAACTAAAAACAAAATGCGGTCACACACGCACACACCACGACTTAAAGGAAAATACCCCGTGGGCTGAGCGTGTCTGTAAATCTGCATCAGGCATGTACACACCCAGGTACACATGGTCACACACTGGCAAGCGCAGAGACACAAACCAGGCACACGGCGAGCCCCTGATACCCGCCCACAGCCCAGCGCAAGTTTCCATTTATCTCCCACACACACTCTCACATCCTCACACAGGTCAGGTCCTGCAGGGCCGAAAACAGACAGAACAAAGTGACTCACGTAGAGCCCCCACCAGGCTAGGGTCTCCGACTTGTAAGAAGGCCTCCCCGACTAGAAGTCTCCTCCCATTTCCTACAGTCCAGAACTCGTAACCCGAGTGGCCTCCCGGGCTGAAGGAGGAAATGGTCGTCCCAGATCTGAGAGAGGCTGCCAGGCTGGGCTCCCGGCCTGGGCTGGCGCCCCCCCACCACCACCACGCTGGGCCCCCTCCAGCTTCCCCCACTGGCAGCAGAGAGAGAAGAAACCTCCTAAGTCAAGGAGAGGGGATGACAGGAGGGAGAGAGAGTCAGAGAGACAGAGAAGAAGAAACGTCTGGGAGATCGGGAGAGAGATGGGAGATGGGGATAGAGATGAGAAGAGAGAAATGGGGATAGGGACAGACAGAGAGAGGAGAAAGATGGAAACTTACAGATGACGAAGGAGACAATTTTTGGCAAGTTCAAAGCTGGGGAGAGGGAGACAGAGACAGATGGAACAGGGAGAGAGATGTTGGGGGATCTCTTCCCCCCACCCGAAGGTTCTGGGGAAGAAGCCAGAGGCCTGAGGCCAAGGCTGGGGCTTTGAGCGGAAACTGGGAGGGGGTGAATTATTCACGAAGCTACCGCCTTGCTCTGAATTTCCAGAAGGTGATGTGGAATTTCCATCCCTCAGCCCGTCCGCAGACAGGGCCCCCGCGGGGGACAGCTGGTCCTCAGGACCTGGGGCCTAAATGAGTAACTGCCAAGGTGCTATCCCCTTTTCGGGTCCCCAAGTGCCTGGCGCCAGTGCGCCAAGTACTGTGCATACATCATCTCTCTTAATTCGCGGGTCAGAGAGGAAATGATGATCATCCTCACTTTGGGATACTTTAGGAGCCTTGGAGTGGAGAACGTGTGCCTCAAAATCGCACAGCTGGTGGAAATGGCCGAGGCGGGATTCGAACCTATGGCTCATTTCGAACCGTGCCGCCCCCCCCCCCCCGGTTTCCACAGAAACAGGCACCAGGTGTCTCCATAGCAACCCCTCCGAGGTTTCCCGCGACCTGGTGCGCAAGCCCATGTGGTGACGTCATCACGCAGCGGCGCCTCACGTAGTCGCCTCGCCGGCGCCGGAAGTGAGCTGTGCGGCGCCGGAAACAGCCAGCAGAAGAGGCCTCGAGGAAGAGACGGTGGCATGGGGCAGTCGGGGCGGGTGAGGCGCGGCGACCGGGAAAGCGGGCAGCGCGGGTGGGGTCCCGGCGGTGGCTGCAGTGCTCACCTCTTGCCTCTCGCCCCCGCAGTCCCGGCACCAGAAGCGGGCGCGCGCCCAGGCGCACCTCCGCAACCTCGAGGCCTATGCCGCACAGCCGCACTCTTTCGTGTTCTCTCGGGGCCGCGCGGGTCGCAGCGTCCGACAGCTCAGCCTGGACTTGCGGCGGGTCATGGAGCCGCTCACCGCCACCCGCCTGCAGGTCTGCATCGCCCAGCCCATCTCCACCCGCTGTGGGCCCCGTCCTCTGTGGGGATGGCTCCATCCTCGAAACCGCGCGAGGCCTCAGTCTCCCTAGCTGGAGAAAGGAGCCCTTAATGGGGACCATCGTGGCTGCCTCTCAGGGCTTTGAGTGGCAGCAGCGAGGGCGAGCAGATGAACCGCGCGCAGCTTGGCTGGGTGCCTAGGACTGGTGGTTAAGAGGGGACTCAGGAATCAGCAAGGCTGGCTTCTCTCAAAAGCCTCGGTCAAGTTACTTAACCTGTCTGGGCCTCAGCTGGCTGTCGAGGGACAGAGGCGGTGCTCAGATTCAAGTCTGACTGGCTCTAGAGGTCAAGAGCATTGCACTCTTCTCTCCTCCCCTCTTCTTCCGAGGGTTAAATGCAAGAAAGGGCATAACAGCTTAAGCGTATAGGCTTTGTTCAATAAGGGGATATCAGTGATCATCCCTTTTTCTTTTTATCGTTTCCAGATTCGAAAGAAAAACTCTCTGAAAGATTGTGTGGCAGTGGCTGGGCCCCTTGGGGTCACACACTTCCTGATCTTGAGCAAAACGGAGACCAGTGTCTACTTTGTGAGTGGATGCTCTCACCCCTCACTCCCCCACCCCCTCCTCCTCCCTCAGCTCTCATGATGACCCCTTGTGCCTCTGAGCTGCCGTGATTCTGGCTTCAAAGTAAACGCTCTGAAGAGATGGGCAGAGGTTCCCATTCCCCCTGCTCCCTAGTTGGACACCTTGACCCTCACTGATCCTTTTTTTCTGTAGAAGCTGATACGCCTCCCGGGAGGCCCTACCTTAACCTTCCGGATCAACAAGGTAAGGACTAGAGGTGGTATGAGGCCTCCGAGGGGTAGGAGCTGGGTTTGGGGATTGCCCCAGCCACGTGTGCTTGGCAGTTATCCACTCGTCACCCTGTCCTGCAGTACACCTTGGTGCGTGATGTGGTTTCTTCGCTGCGACGTCACCGCATGCACGAGCAGCAGTTTGCCCACCCTCCTCTCCTGGTGCTCAACAGCTTTGGCCCCCACGGCATGCACGTGAAGCTCATGGCCACCATGTTCCAGAACCTGTTCCCCTCCATCAACGTGCACAAGGTGGGCTGGGCCAGGCAACAGTTACCACGCATGGGCCCTTGGGTTGATTGCTCAGTCTTCACCTCCTAGCATTGAGGGTGAGAACTCCGGGTTCTGAGGTCGAATCCCACTCATAGCGTTCTGTGACACTGCGCAAGAGGCTTCCTCCATGAGCTGCCGTCCCATCTGGCAGGTGGAAAACTATGCCCATAGTGCTTTATTTCCTAAATGCACGTTGAGTGCTGGTCTAAGTAGAGTAGCGTGTATTGTGGCTCCATTTTACAGAGGGGGAAACTGAGGCTGACAGAGGTGAAGTCACTAGTCTCAGGTCAGATACGAGGGAGAAGAAGGCAGGACCAGATTTTTAAATTTGTCTGGCAGCAGAGCCCCTGCTTCTAATCCGTGGCACCAGTGGATTTCAAATTAGCCTTGTTAGATGCCAGTCACCAGGAAGTCCGGTGTCGACGGCCTCAGTGGGCCTCGGACCCAGGATTTCTAGCCAACGTCCAGGTAGCCCATGGACACCAACTGCAGCCCCACCCATCCCTGCAGTGCTCTCAGCACTCTGTGCCCTTTTACTGTGAGGTTTCAGGAGTGCAGCCATAGCCGGGGCTTGGCACGGGCTCCAGCACACAGTGGGGCCTGGGTGCAGCTCACGTGGCGCCATGCCTTCTCTTCTCTCCCTTCCAGGTGAACCTGAACACCATCAAGCGCTGCCTTCTCATCAACTACAACCCTGACTCCCAGGAGCTGGATTTCCGCCATTAGTGAGTCTGGGGTGGGGTGGGGTGGCGGGTGTGGCCCCGCTCTGCAGCTGATGACAGCACGGCTGCTGAGCCTCTGTGATTGCGTAGTTTCAAAGTATACGCTCCGATGGACCATGGAAAGGGTGTGTGGGGGGTGGAGCTGCCCCGCGACCCCATGGCTCCTGACCCTCGTTCTCCCTCGCTCTGACCCCTGCAGTAGCATCAGAGTTGTCCCTGTGGGTGCAAGTCGTGGGATGAAGAAACTGCTTCAGGAGAAGTTCCCCAACATGAGTCGCTTGCAGGACGTCAGTGAGCTGCTGGCCACGTGAGGAGGGCTCAGGGTGGGGGCAGGGGGCCACCGCACGCCAGCGGGCCCCAGAGCTGTCCCAGGAGCCCGGGATCCCCTGCTGAGCCCCGTGTGTGCCCCACACAGGGGCGCAGGGCTGTCCGAGAGTGAAGCGGAGCCGGACGGCGAGCACAACATCACGGTGCTGCCCCAGGCCGTGGCAGGGCGCGGCAACATGCCAGCCCAGCAGAGCGCAGTGCGGCTCACCGAGGTGAGGCCCCGCCCAGGCAGGCCCGGTGGCTTCCCCCAGTCTCAAGGAGGGACTGACACACACTCCCCCAACCCCCTCCCCCGTTCCTCCAGATCGGGCCTCGGATGACACTGCAGCTCATCAAGATCCAGGAGGGTGTAGGAGAAGGGAACGTGCTGTTCCACAGTTTTGGTGAGGACGGGGCTGGAGGGGCACCGGGGTCTGAGGCCTGATAGAAGGTGGGTCTCAAGGTACTGGGGGGCTCACCTGGATCTTGGTGAAGGCCTCAGTGGCTGTCTCTTCCCATTTAGTGCACAGAACAGAGGAGGAACTGCAGGCCACCCTGGCAGCCAAGGAGGAGAAGCTACGGCTCAAGGCCCAGAGGCAGGACCAGCAGGCCCAGAACGTTCAGCGCAAGCGAGAGCAGCGAGAGGCCCACAGGTGTGTGGTCGCCAGGCGGATGAGGCGGGGTCCTGGGCGCAGGCTGCCACGTTGACCAGTGTTCCTCCTCCAGGAAGAAGAGCCTGGCGGGCATGAAGCGGGCACAGGCAGAGGCTGATGGGGACAGCGATGCAGAGGACCCCGGGGCCCCTGCAGAGGCAGAGGGGGTCAGCCAGCAAGAGGAAGAGGATGAGGCCGAGTATTTCCGCCAGGCTGTGGGCGAGGAGCCTGATGAGGGTGTGTGGCAGGCAGGGGTCAGTGTAGCTGGGCACCATGGGCTTGTCTGTCCCTGTGCACTGGTGGCCCTGACACAGTCTCTTCCCACAGACATGTTCCCAAAGGCAGCCAAGTGGAGGCGGCCTGCCGGGCCCCCAGGCAAGAAGCGACGGGTAAAGGAACGGAAGCCTGACCGAGGCAGTGACCGGAGGCCTCCAAAGGCCAAGGGCAGACACCCGGGGGCCCAGGCCAAGTTGGGACCCAGAGGGGCTGCCCGGGACCACAGGCGAGGCCGACCGTGGCCACCTAAGAGAGTAGCCTGAGGCCAAGCCTGGGTGGCAGGTGGAATGCCCCAGATTGGGGCCTGAGACATGCTGCCCTGGGCTCCCCATCTCCTGGGCCTCCAGGTGCAGCCCTCGGTTTCCTTTCATAAAGGAGAACTGTTTTCCTAACCTCCCCCTCTAATAAACTGATTTCTCATGAGTCTTAGTCTGTGCTTGAAATGGGGGGCCTGGTTTCTGCCCGAAGCCTGGGCCCATTTCCCCGACCCTGGGCAGTGGAGGTGCAGGGCCTTGTTTCGGGTGACGGGCAGATTTGACCCTGCTTTGGTGCCTTGGCATCCTGGCCCCTCCCCCAGCCTAGCAAAGGCCCCCACAAGCAGATGGGCCAGCTCTGGAGGATTGGGTGTCATGAGGAAGGAAACCGGGGGTGGAAGTGACGCGTGTGCCCAGACCAGCTCTGCAGGCTGAAGAAGGTGCTGCTGGGAAGGGGAAGGGCCAGCAGCGCTGCTAGTAGCTCAGCAAAGGACCGTGTGCAGCACAGCACACTGGGCTGCAGACCCAGAGGCAGGCCATGCGGGCCACGGCCACCACCACCTCAGGTGAGGAGCCAGCACTGCTGTGAGCCAGGCACACATCCAGGGCCATGGGGGTGGAGGCGGCCGGCTCCTGGAGGGCAGAGGGGAGAAGGGGTTTAGAATCACGTCTGGACCGACTTCCTCCCAGGGCAGAGGGATGGGATAGGAAGGCAGAAGTGAGAGGGGTAGCCGACCGGGTCAGGGAAGGGGTACATGCACCTCGCACAGAGCTCCTGGCCAGCCTGCTGGACCAACTGGGAACAGGCCAATTCTCAGGTTGGAAAGTTGAGGCTGAGTGGGGTGTGTAAAGGGTCAACTGCAGAGCTCAGCTTCCCCCCGCACTGCTCAGTCCCAGGTGCTGTTCTGGGCACTGGGAAGCCAGTAGCAGGGCACTGCCTCACCCTCAGGAGGGAACATTCTGGGGATTTTTCTTACAGTGATCAGATGGAGTGACAAGCTGTGGCAAAAATATAAGCAGGGTAGGGGACCAAGGGTGCAGTCACAACGTTAGAGTGATCTCAGGTCCTCTCTCAGGACCAGACCAGGAGGAGGTGAGTGGGACAGCCTTAAGGATGCCTGTTGCCTGTGACTCAGCCGGTGCAAAGGCCCTGAGGCAGGCTGTGACTTGAGGAACAGCCAGGACACTGCGGTCCCAGGGAGCTGGGAGTGGGAAATGAGAGCCCTGGTGGGGTGGGAGGGATAGCTCCTGCAGGGCCTTGTGCGAAAAGGTGAGCGCTGGCTTTTCTTCCATGTGAGGAGGAAGCCGGGGAGGGCTGGGAGGATAGGGATGTGACCTGTCTCAGGTGCCCTTTGGAGGATGTGAGAGAACAGATGGGTGAGGGCCAGAGCAGGGAGACCCGAGTGCAGCCAACAGGTAGATGGTGGGGGCTGGACTTGGGTGACACTAGGGGGTGACGACTGTCAGATCGGACTGGGAGTTGTGTAGTGGGGTGGGATACTCACCTGGGCTCCCTCTCCTCCACCCCAGGCCCCGATGGCTCTGGGTGGTCACTGCCGGGTTACATGCGTCCCTGGTTCTTTTCCTTTACTTTTATTATTATTTATTTATTTGGCTGCATTGGGTCTTCATTGCTGCGCGCAGGCTTTCTCTAGTTGCGGCGAGTGGGGGCCACTCTTCGTTGTGGTGGGCGGGCTTCTCATTGTGGTGGCTTCTCTTGTTGCAGAGCACCAGCTCTAGGCGCACAGGCTTCAGTAGCTGTGGCTTGCGGGCTCTAGAGCGCAGGCTCAGTAGTTGTGGTGCACAGGCTTAGTTGCTCAGTGGCATGTGGGATCTCCCCGGACCAGGGCTCGAACCTGTGTCCCCTGCATTGGCAGGTGGATTCTTTTATTTATTTATTTATTTATTTATTTATTTGCGGTACGCGGGCCTCTCACTGCTGTGGCCTCTCCCGTTGCGGAGCACAGGCTCCGGACGCGCAGGCTCAGCAGCCACGGCTCACGGACCCAGCCGCTCCGCGGCATGTGGGATCCTCCCGGACCGGGGCACGAACCCACGTCCCCTGCATCGGCAGGCGGACTCCCAACCGCTGCGCCACCAGGGAAGCCCCGGCAGGTGGATTCTTAACCACTGCGCCACCGGGGAAGCCTGCGTCCCTGCTTCTTGCTCCAACTGGTTCTTGATGGTGCGGGACACAGAGAGAGGCTGAATGAAGGACTCTGTGCTTCTAACCGCTCTGGGCCTCTGGGCCTCTTCGTACAGATTCCCTCTGTACGAAGGAGCTGTGGTTGGCCCCCCGCTCCTGGGTGTGGAAAAGTACTCAGCGGAGTATGCCCCGCAAAGGGCTCCTGGCGCACAGCCGGTATGGGTGTCACAGTGTTTCCGACTCTGAAGGCGGCGGGAGCCATGGTCAGAGACAGGCTGATGCAGCAACGCTCTCTGCCCCAGGTCCCACACACTGCCCAGCCAACTTCTCAGCGGCTGCTGACCACATCCTCAGCGGTTTCCAGGAAGACTTTCTGTGGCCCATGCTGGTGGCTGTGTTTCTGGTGGCCTTGGCTGGCAACAGCCTGGCCCTGTACCGCTTCTGCACCCAGGACCATCGCCCTTGGCACCCAGCCGTGATCTTCTCAGCCCAGCTGGCAGTCAGCGACCTGCTCTATGCCCTGACGCTGCCCCCGCTGGCCGCCTACTTCTACCCACCCAAACACTGGAGCTACGGGGAGACTGCCTGCCGCCTGGAGCGCTTCCTCTTCACCTGCAACCTGCTGGGCAGCGTCATCTTCATCACCTGCATCAGCCTCAACCGCTACCTGGGCATTGTCCACCCCTTCTTCACCCACAGCCAACTGCGGCCCAAGCACGCCTGGGCTATCAGTGCTGCTGGCTGGGCACTGGCAGCCCTGCTGGCCGCACCCATGCTCAGCTTCTCCCACCTGAGTGGGCCACAGCAGGAAGGCAAGTGCACTGTGGACAGGCCCCTTGCCTGCATCAAGTGCCTGGGGACAGCAGATGACAAGCAGCTTGAGGCCTACAGGGTCTACAGCCTGGCGCTCGTGGCTCTGGGCTGCGGCCTGCCGCTGCTGCTCAGCCTGGTGGCCTACGGCGCCCTCGGGCAGGCCGTGCTGCAGAGCCACGGCATGACAGCGGCCAACAAGCTGCACGTGATGATGCTGGTGGCCGGTGGCATTGCCCTCTACGCTAGTTCCTATGTGCCCTACTACGTCACAGGGGTGCTCAACGTGTATGCCCGGCAGCGCTGGAGAGCCCTCTGCCCAGGCTTTGCAAGTGCGGCCCAGGCTAAGGCGGCACTGAGCTGGAGGACGTACGTGGCCCATCAGGTAACACGGGGCCTCGTTCCCCTGGCCATCTGCGTACACCCGCTGCTCTACATGGCTGTGGTGCCCAGCCTGGACTGCTGCTGCCGACGCTGCCCTGGCTGCGGGCAGGGGCAGGCCCCAGAGAACATGGAGTGCTCCGGCCAAGCCCTGCCTCTCAATGTCACAGCCACCCCCAAAACCTCGGGGCCCCAGTCCCCTGAGTTGAGTCCGTGACCTGGCCCATCTTCAGCCCCCTCCTCATCACGAGACACCGGGACCCAGCAGCAGAATGGAGGCTGAGAGCACAGCAGGCCCCTGGCTCTGATCCCCCAAGAGGCCCTGAGTCAAAACTTCCTCCCCAAGGAAAGGCCTGCAGTGGGACCAGGGAGCGCCCAAGCCAGAGCAGCAGGAATCGCCACCCGCAGCAGTAACCCCGGGCAGGGCCAGGGAGCAAACCCACAACAGAGGGGGAAGGCGGGGAGGAGGCCTGGCCCCGCCCACCACAGTGTGAGTGACATCTGCGAATAAATGGAACAGCACAGGGTGGTGGAGATCTTTTATTGCCCTCGGAGCCCCCTGCTTCCGGAGGCTGCCCTCTGCCACTGAAGGGTCCCGGGGGCTGGGGGCCGAGCAGCAGCAGCCGGCTTAGTTGGTTGACGGCCTAGAGAGAGAAACACGAGGTGGCTGAGGATGGGAAGTATGGGGGCTTCCGACCCCTAAGGGAATCCCAAGAGCACACCCTACACCCACACCACAGGGAACTCAACGGGGATGAGGGGGACAGGGCAGGACGAGACCGGATGGCAGCGCAGAGCACACGACGAGCCAGACCGGCGGGAAGGCCCCGCCGCGCATGGGCCGTGCGCCCCTCCGTAAGAGGAGAAGGACAGTAAATGACCTGCGCCCCAGGACAGCCTTTGTGGCTGTTAACCTGGCCTGGGGCCTGCAGTCAGCCTGAGCGTCTGTGGGCCGTGACACCGTGGGGGGGGCGGGGGAAGGCAGGGGTCTCACTTGGCCCACTCGACGTTGAGGATGAGGTGGTCGTAGCCGAAGCCGGACACCCCGGCAATGGCGCGAGCGGCGTCCTCGCGGCGGTGGAAGCTGATGAAGGCAAAGCCCTGGGGGAGGGGGTGGGGTCAGGGACGCTCAAGGCACAACTGGGACCTATGGAGGACCCCTCCCCGCCCCCTGGCCGCCAGCCCACCTTGGACTGGCCGGTGGTCTTGTCCTTTGCCAGGTAGATGCGGGAGATGGAGCCGAAGGGCCGGAAGAGCTCCTGCAGGTCGGTCTCACGAGTGTCCTCGGACAGGTTGGTGACGCGGATGGTGGCATTGTCGTCGGCTGGGCAGGCAAGGAGAGGCATCTGTAAGGGGCCGGCCCCACCCGCGGGATAATCACAGGGTGCAGGGAGGTGCCCGCCCGCCGGCCCAGTGCCAGGGTGCTCGCCACCTCACCTCTGCGGTTGGGCTGCATGGATTCCCCGCGGCGGCTGGCTCCATCCCGCAGGCTCGGAGGCACATACTTCCCTGTCTTGTTCTGAGTGGCCGGCACAGGCTCCAGCTCTGGAGACCAAAAGCAAGGCCCAGTCAGGCCTCCCCGGCACAGACCTGCCCCAGGATGCTGGCGGCTCCAGCCACGGCCCCGCCCAAGCACCATCTGTCAAACCACAGGTGATCGGTTGATTCCTTCAAAGCCTCGTGGTCACGACTTAAAGGTCATATGCAGGAAGCTGACACCACCTCAACGCCCTGCCGGCGGCACAGGAAGAGCAAGAGAACCCACAGGGGTTGACAGCAATGTCCAGCCTCACAACACATGGGAAGACAGGTACACAGGGTTAAGGACAGCCCCCAGGTGCCTGCCCCTGGGCAGGTGACAAGTGGCTGCTCACCTGGGTGAGTCTCCTCCTTGGTGTGGGCGTGCAAACACAGTGCACTCAAGTCAGGAAACCCACAGACACATCCGGGGAACAACCGTCTCCCCACCACTCACGGTGTATGTAGTCACACACGCGGCCGTGCCCACGAGCGGCTCTCACGGCCCCCAGTGAGGAGAGTCAGGTGACATCACCAGCAGTCAGAGCACCCACCTGCCAGTCTCTCTCACACAGACGAACGTGGCCTGTGGTCACAGCCTTGCAGTGCGGACACTGTTGTGTGGGAGACGACAGCCCCAGCAGTGGCGGTCCCGTTCAGACACCAGGTGACGACCCACGACTCTCCCAGAGGCGCACACAATCCCTGTCCTCCACCCCACAGCCTGCCAGCCGCATCCCCGGGCCCTGGCACCTCCGGGCAGCTTCTCCTTCTCGCCAGTGGACAGGCCCAGCTGCTCGGCCAGCTCCTTCTGCATGGGCCCCAGTGTGTCCTTGTAGGGGCAGCGGGTGGTCCAGTGGTCGCCCTTGCAGATGCGGCAGGACACAATCTTCTGGCCCTTGAGCTTGTTCATCGGGTCCTCCTCTTCCTGGCAGTTCAGATCCTGGTGGGGCAGGTCAGAGCAGCTCAGACTGGGCTGGCACAACCCCGACACCACCACCACCCTGGCCACCAGCCTCTTGGCCCACTTACCTCTTTGCTGGTGATGAATGTCATGGATACATCATCACTGACAGTGGTGGTGGCCACATTGGGCCCTGGTGGGTCAAACTCTGAGTTCCCAAACTTCTTCCAGTTCTGAGCTCAGGGCGGGATAGGGGACAGGTTAAGGCAAGGACAAATGCGACCCCCTCCACTGGCACCCTAGACTTACAAGCGCCACCTCCAGGGTGTCTGGGCCTTGAACCCCACTCAACACCCTCCCCAAATGCTCCTCAAAGCAGTGGTGATGACAGTTCCTGTTCCCTGAGTGCCTGCCAGGCCCTAGCTTCACACCAGCTCCAGGAGGCAAGGGCAGCTCTCAGCCCCATGTTCCAGATGAGAGAACTGAGGCTCAGGGGGGAAACAGCTCCACAGCCAACAGCTCCTGGTGGGGGCCGTGCAGGTAGCGGACCAGCCCCCACCATGGAGTGATGCGCAGGGGTGTGCAGGGTCACCCAGACTTCCAGGGGCCTTGAGCTAATTAAACAACCTGAACCTCAACTTCCTCCCCTATAAAAAAAAGGGACCACAATGCTCCCCACACCTCCCAGGAATGCTACGGGGACTGAATGAGAAAATACTTCCTGCAAAGCACCTGGGTCTAACACAGAGAAAGCACGCCGGGAATTGTGCCACATGTATTTATTGCTACCACTTCTTCTGCTGTGACAGCCACCTGAGGGGAAGGCTTGGCTCTGTTCCTCCTGGTAGACAACCCAAGAGGAGTAAGAATCAAGCCCACCCACTGCTGCACCTGCTGGACTTTTCAGGGCCCCCCACAGACTACAAACAGGCCTCAGTTCTGCTCCAGTAAAACAAGTGCAAACAGTTAAACCCCACTTCTAAAAATAAAGGTACCAGGGAAAAGGATTCCTATTTTTCTCTGAGTCAGCCCTGGAGGCGCCCCCAAGACAGGGGAAGAAGGGTCTTACCTTCCTCCCCCTTCTTTTTTTTTTTTATTCTTTTCTATTTTTGGCCACACTACGCGGCATGTGGGCTCTTAGTTCCCCGACCGGGGATTGAAGCCATGTGTCCTGCAGTGGACGCGCAGAGCCCTAACCACTGGACTGCCAGGGAAGTCCTTACCTTCCTTCTTGCCACAGCCTTTGAAGCCTTCCGGGTCTCAATTCTGAAGGTGCGAACAATCTGTAGACAGAAGGGGAGACGTGTGGGCTTCCAGCTCCTCAAGGTTCCTGGGGCCAGGGGATCTTCCTCATCAATGCACCCAACACACATCATTCTCTCCTTGTCCAAGTGCCCCCAAGCAAAGGGCACCCACCTCTTCCCCAGCCTCACCTTGAACTTCTTGCCATCCTCATCTATCTTGTACTCAGTCAGTGTCTTGATGTTTCCATTGATGACCTCCTTGGGAGACGGCAGTGGAGCTGGGAGAGGGGAAGACACAAGAGGAACTGAGCCCTGGGGAACGGGGACCAGGCAGGAAGGCGGCTGGGGAGAAGAGGCAGCCCAGGGACGGAGAGGAGTCTGTCACTCACCTCCCGGCAATAGTTCAGGCTCTGGGCTGGTATCCCCGGTGGCCAGAGGGATCCCCTTGAGGAGCTCGCTGGTGACACATTTGTCTGTGAAAGGGAGTGTAGGGAACAGGGATTAGATAGAGAGGCAAGAGCTCCCAAACCGAAATGGAGGGAACTTTGGGATGATGTCCGCACCAAGAGTTGAGAAAGGCGGGACCGAGGGCAGACGACTGGCCAGGAAGTGTCCTGGGATAGCCGTCTGGGGACACGAAGCTGGCTGTAGCAACTTCCAGCAATGGCAAGCATAGGGGATCCCTGGCACCCGGGCGCTAGTACAAAGGCAGGAGGGAGGCTGTTACAACTTCCTCCCCGGAGAAGGGGAGCAGCTGTGCTGGGATCAAGGATTTGGGCGGTGGCATGGGAGGAAGAGGTGAACGTCCGGAATTGGAGATAGGCTGGCCCGGATAAGGATGGCGCGGGGCAGGGGCTGGCCGTGAGGGGAGATGCAGGGTCAGACGGCGGTGCCAGGGTGGGGGATTGGAACAGGCAGCAGTGACGGCCTGGAGGGCTGGCTGTGGTGATCGGGGGCGACAGGGCAGACTCACCGTCCTCTCCCTCCTCTTCCACCTGATCGGCCCAACTGGGCTTCGAACTGCGGGGACAAGTTGGCCAGGAGGAGGGCTGGATGAGGCGCGGCCCGGCTCCCGCGGCCTCGGCGCATCCAGATTCTATAATACCCCCTAGAACGCCCAGTCCGCCTCCCAAGCCTCCCTCCATGACCCCAGACTCACTCAAAGTCTCCGGTCGGCATTGGGACACCTTCTCCACGCAGCCCAAGCCTGGGCCAAAGACCGGAAGTGGGAGGAGCACGAGACTTCCGATTCCGCTGCCTAGAGCAGCCCAACCGCTGTGCCCCACAGCGCCACCGTACGGACGGAGGTAGAGGCGCCGGCTGTGTGAGAGGTTGGGAGCTGGTACCTTGCTAGGTAGCTAAATAGAAGCGTATCTCATTTACGTTTTTTAAAAAATTAAAAATTAATAATAACAACAAAGCTCAGTTATTGAGCTTTCACTGTTTGCAGGAACCGTGGGGAGAAATTATTATTTCCATTTTGCAGCTGAAGAAACCAAGGCTCGTCTTCCTTGTCTGGAAAGAGATTTTCTGATGCAAATGATCAAGATGTCGTGGCTCCCTCAACCATTCTTCCTCCTTTAGTAACTTTTTTTTTTTTCAGCTGCGCCACGGGGCTTACAGGATCTTAGTTCCCCAATCAGGGATCAACCCCGGTCCCCTGAAGTGGAAGCGCAGAGTCCTAACCACTGGACCACCAGGGAATTCACAGTAACATTCTTGGCTCCCTGGAATGATCTTTTCCATTTACTTGTTTACTGTCCAGCTCTCCCTCTAGAGCATGCATTCTCAATGGGAGTGATATGGCTCCCAAGAGGGCCAAAACTAATTCTTGGGTGGCGAAAACAAAACAAAACAGAACAAAAAAACCTTAGACATGACAATGGCTTGTGGCCCTCCAAAGCCAACCCTCCCTGACAAAATCTTATTCCTAAACATTTAATTTCTGTTGTTAGGGAGAAATTAAATGTAATTAGATTAAAACTGATTTAAATTAAAGATAATTCTATTTTTCTCCTATAGAGAGGCAATAATGAAAAAAATAGTAAAAACTGCTGTAGACTGCTGCAGAAAGCAGACATCTGCCTGTTTCATTCATCTCTGGGTCCCCAGCACCCACAGGGTATCTGAACTTAGTGCTCAATTAATGGGCATTTGGGATGGGGGAGGAACCATATTATAAAGGACTTTTTAAACTAGACTAAAGAGCATAGGCTCTTTATCCTGCAGGCTGCGGGGTGTGGGTGAGGTCTCTGACACGTTTTGAGTGGTGACCCAATGTGACCAGATTTTCTTGTGAGAAAGGTTATTCTGGAAGCCTGTAGAGGATAGAGTGGAAAGGAATAAATTAGCAGGAGTCCAGGAAGGAGGCTGGGAAAGTAAGTAAATAAAGAGGATGGTTGGGAATTCCCTGGCATGCAGTAGTTAGGACTTCAAGCTTCCATTGCAGAGGTCACAGGTTCGATCCCTAGTTAGAGAACTAAGATCCTGCAAGCCATGCAGCACCACAAAAAAAAAAAAAAAAAGACAGAAAGAAAGAGAGTGTCCACACAGAAGAAACTATTATAAAGTTTGTACAGAGAACCTATAAACATTTGTGCAAACTCACTCAAGTTTACTCCAAGGAATGCAAAATCCAAACAATGTAGCAGATGGGCAAAACTGTAAAAGATGTATCTTACCCAATGGTAGCAAAGATGTAGAGAAAAAGACACTCCGACACTTTGTTATTCCGTGAAATTATGCAAATTCTTTGGATGGAATATTGACAACATCTGCTAAAACTTAAATGCACATATGTATTTTCCTTTGAACTAGCTAATAACTCAACCTGTGACAAAAACTTGTAAATGTATGCAAAGATGTGAGAATAAGCTATCCGGGCAGTATTGTTTATGATAACAAAAACTAGCAACGCCTATCTGTCCGTTCATGGGGCTGTTTAAATAGATTAAGACATGCTATGCTGTAATCTATTAACTGCTATGCAGTCTTTAAGGAAGTAGATCCCTTTGTGGTCATGTTAAAAAATATATCTGAGGGACTTCCCTGGTGGTCAGACGGTTAAGACTCCACGCTTCCAATGCGGGGCACACACGTTCGATCCCTGGTCAGGGAATTAAGATCCCACATTCCAGCACGGTGCGGCCAAAAAAAAAAAAAATATATATATATATATATATATATATATATATATGATAAGGAGAGAAAGCAAGATATAAAATGGCAAATGCTATAGGAAACAATTTTGTAAATCTTTAATAGCACATATATATGTAAATATATGCAAACTATTTTTGGAAAAGAAATATCAAACTGTTGCTAAGGGATGCTTTGAGAGGAAGCCATTAGGAAGGAAAAGCTTATTTTCGGATTTTTCTGTTGTATTTAAAATTTTTATCATGTGATGTTTTTTGGTTTAAATACAAACACATACATAACTATAAAATTATACTTTGTATATTAATATATCGCACACATTCATGTAATACATGCGAGATGTAACATATAAATGTATTTTAATATGTTTTTCATATCCAGGAACTTGCACTTCTTCTTCCAGGACTGGCCCAAGGAAATACACATCCAAGTGCACTAAATTATCTGTAAGAAAGTGTCCAGCACAGTGTGGCTTAAAGGATTGGAAAATTGAAAGCTGCACAACCATCATGATTAAGGGATTAGCTAAATGTCGCCCCACTCATATGAGCACCACCCCTTGAGGGAAAACTGTGCCCATTTCTGGCTGCCCAGAAGGACGTTAACCACTAAACACTGATGTTTCTGGGTGTTTCAGTTTGGCCTCATCTTTACAGGCATACTTCGTTTCATTGCGCTTTGCAGATTTTTTTTTACCAGTTGAACGTTTGTGGGAACCGTGTGTTGTCAGATAATGGTTAGCATTTTTAGCAATATTTTTAAATTAAGGGTTTTTAAAAATATTTATTTATTTGGCTGCATCAGGTCTTAGTTGCGGCACACGGGATCTTCCTCGCTGCGGTGCGCGGGCTTCTCTCTAGTTGTGGCACAAGGGCTCTAGAGCACATGGGCTCAGTAGTTGTGGCGCCAGGGCTTAATTGTCCCATAGCATGTGGGATATTAGTTCCCCAACCAGGGATCGAACTTGTATGCCTTGTATTGGAAGGCAGATTTCTAACCACTAGACCACCAAGGAAGTCCCTAAGATTTATTTTTTTTTTAGACATAATGCTATCGTGCACTTAATAGACTACAGTACAGTGTAAATGTGACTTTTATATGTACTGGAAAACCAAAGAAAAAACGGTGACTCATGATATTCTCTTTATTGATTGATCCATTGATTGATTTTTTTTTTTTTTTTTGCGGTACGCGGGCCTCTCACTGTTGTGGCCTCTCCCGTTGCGGAGCACAGGCTCCGGATGCGCAGGCTCAGTGGCCATGGCTCACGGGCCCAGCTGCTCCGCGGCATGTGGGATCTTCCCGGACCGGGGCACGAACCCGTGTCCCCTGCATCGGCAGGCGTACTCTCAACCACTGCTCCACCAGGGAAGCCCCCATTGATTGATTTTGATATTTGCTTTACTGCAGTGGTTCACGACCAAATCTGCAATATCTCTGAGGTATGCATGTACTTCCTTTTCAGTATTCTTTCTGTATGGAATACTTTTTCTTTTCTCTTTCTTTCTTTCTTTTTTTTTTTTTTTTTTTTTTTTTGGCTGCACTGTGCGGCATGCGGGATCTTAGTTCCCCGACCGAGGATCGAACCCGTGCCCCCTGCAGTGGAAGCGTGGAGTCTTAACCACTGGACCACCAGGGAAGTCCCTGGAACACTTTTTCTTAAACATCAAGTGTGTATTATTTTTTTCTAAAAATCAGGAATTTTCCAAGGAATAATATGCCCAGGGAAGCATAAGGCAGTGGGGAGAAGCCTGAGTCCAAGACTGAAAGGAAAAACGTCCCCGAGCCCTTCTTTTGGTCCTTTTCATGGCACAAACATTCTTTCCACATCCAGAATCTCCACAGGACAGCAGCCAAGACAAGGGCAGAAGCAACCCCTGCAAAAGGCATGAGGAGGAGAGCGTGGACATGCGGGGTGTGCCATCCCTTGGAAATTCAGCAGCAGCTTCGGGGATTCACTGGATGTCCACGTGGAATTCCACTTCTCAGTATTCTTCAGAAGAGCCACAAATACACGTCCACAAAAGACCACGCATTAGAGTGTGTACATAGCAGATTTAGTCACAATGGCCAAAACTGGGAACAATTTGAATTCGTTTCTGCCATAACAAAATACCACAGATTGAATGGCTTATAAACAACAGCATTTTATTTTCTCACAGTTCTGGAGGCTGGGGATCTGAGATCAAAATGTCGTTCTGTGGCCTCTCTCCCTGGCTTGTGGATGGCTGTTTTCTCCCTGTGCCTTCACATCCTCCTTATAAGGACACCAGTCATATTGGTTTGGGCCCACCCTAATGACCTCATTTTACTTATCTTTTTTTTTTTTTTTTTGCGGGCCTGTCACTGCCGTGGCTCCTCCCATCGCGGAGCACAGGCTCCGGACGCACAGGCTCAGGGGCCATGGCCCACGGGCCCAGACACTCTGCGGCATGTGGGATCTTCCCGGACCGGGACACGAACCCGCGTCCCCTGCATCGGCAGGTGGACTCTCAACCACTGCGCCACCAGGGAAGCCCTACTTATCTATTTTTTAAAATATAGTTAAGTATAGTTGATTTACAGTATTGTGTTAATTTCAGGTGTACAGCAAAGAGAGAGGGAGAGAGGGAGGGAGAGAGGGAGAGGGGCAGAGGAGGGGGACTCCCTCCCCCTCCCATCCTTTCCCCACTGCTTTCTCTTCTTTCTGCTTCAACAACCACCAGGCGCCTTTTAGATCAGCCCTGAAGTCAACGTTGATGCTTGGACGGCCTGACCTCCCCGCTGACCTCCAGCCCAGGACCACCGCTGGGAGTTGAGGTCTGCGGGGCCCTGGGCGGCGGGCTGCACAGGCACCTCCTCTGATGCCCAATCTCTCCTTGCTTACGAGGCAGCTGCCAGCTACCCTCCCTGACTCCCCAAGAATTTGAGCCTTTTTAATATGTGTCGATAATGCCTTGAGCTACTATTTAACTCTTCCACGAGGACCCATCTCCCAAGATGCAGTGGTTTTCAGCCTTGGCTGCACTAGAGAACCCCCAGGGAAGGGAGAGACGTCTCTCCCTCTCTCCCTCTCCCTCTCCCTCTGGGGTGATGCCCGATGAGCTCAGATGCACAGGTGGCCTCCCCATCCCCTCTCTGTGCCTTGCGTGGCGGCTGGGCCTTCTCGCTGTGGCCCGGGCACAGCCTTGACATTCAGACATCAGGTCCTGCATGGACACTTGCGTTTGGTCCATACCGCGTGTGGCTGCAGTCTGTGCTTCTCCCGTTTCGCATCTTCAGTAGATGGGGGCTGTGCGTGAGCCCTTCATCCTCCCCGCAGACACCACTGGTGCTCGCTCGGCCTTGCGGGGGATGCGGGGGGGCACCGGGGACAGTCCTGTGTCCCCGCCTTCTTGGGCTGCACACAGGCTACGTTGGTCCTGTGGTGACTGGGGGCTCCCAGGAGAACCCCACCACAGAACCGAAGAGGTGGCCCCGGAGAAGGGGACGTACGCCTGGGGCCGGGCCTCACCAGCGAGCCACGGGCCACCTGCAGCAACAGGTGTCTCACCGTCCAGGCGCTGGGTGTTCGGGCGCCGTGGGGATGAGCTGCTGTCTGCATGGCAGCCGAGTTTGTATTGTTGAGCCCGGGGAGGCCCCTTGGTGACTCCTGGAGAGCCTGGCCGCATTTCTTCCTGCCCTTGGCCTTAGAACCCATCACGGTTCATGCCCTTTCTTGTTCCAAAAGGACCTGTGTTTATAAAGACCACGTGTTAGGACAGCACCAAAGTGTCTAGAAATCCGGGCCAGGAGGAGGAGGGAGGGGGATTGGCTGTGCCCGCCAGCGGCCTGAGAGCCCTGCCCACCCGCAGAGACCTGGCCCGACTCCAGGAGAACTGCGCGATCCTCGGGGAGCTGGTGAGGCTGCAGGCCCTGAAGTCCCACCTGCTAGGGTTCCGCACGCATGCCGACTCCGTGCTGGAGGTGAACATGGCCAAGACCAGCCAGGTGGTGGCCACTGTCCTAGGTAACCCCGCCTCTCCCTGAGTCCCAGTGGGGACGGGGTCAGGCGGACCTTGACCGGACGTGGTGCTGCCTGAGACCCACAGTGTCAGCCCTTGGGGGTCGCCTTCCCGGACCCTTCATTCTGCCTCGAGGGGCGCGGGGTGGGGGGCGGCTGGGGGGCCGCCCCAGGGATGTAGCCGAGCCTCTCCCCTCCGCCCGCAGATGAGCTGGCCCAGGAGCTGAAGCCCCTCGGGGAGCCAGGAGCGGCCGTGATCCTGGAGCTAAAGAAGGCCGAGTGCCAGAGGCGGGGCCTGCACTTTGACGGGCGCATCAACGCCTGGGACCTGCGCTGCTACATGAACCAGGGGGAGGAGACGCGCTACCGCGTGGACCAAACCTGCTCAAGGAGTACTTCCCCATGCAGGCGCTCACACGCGGGCTGCTGGGCATCTCCCAGGAGCTGCTGGGGCTGACCTTCGACCTGGAGGAGGGCGCCAACGTGTGGCACGAAGGCGTGAGGCTCTACATGGTCCGGGATGCGGCCTCGGGCAAGGTCCTCCATCGACAAGTTCTACCTGGACCTCTACGTCGGTGCGTGCGTGAGGGAACCTGCCGGCCATGGGCTGGGGCTCCTCTGCAGAAGCTGGGCCTCACCCCGCGTCCCTCCCCAGGGAAGGGAAGTCCAAGTTTGTATTGTTTGTATTTTTTTTTTATTATTTATTTATTTGGCTGCATCGGGTCTTAGTTGCGGCGCACAGTCTTCTCTCTAGTTGTGGCACACGGGCTCCAGAGCGCCCGGACTTGGTTGCCCCTCGGCACGTGGGATCTCAGTTCCCAGATCAGGGATCAAACCCGCGTCTCCACTACTCGGTCTCCAGTTTTGAGCTCTGTTTCTCCTTTCTTGATTGAGCCAGCCTCCGAAAGATTGGAAATAGATTCACTGGTGGTTTTTGTAAGGTTGCTGGTCTGAGGCGTAGCTGAAGGTTCCTTTGCGGTTGGCTGGGGCGATTTATGGGGAATATTTGAGGGGGTGGCTGGGGAAGAGGACACCATGCTGGCTGTCAAAGTGGACAGAGGCGAAGTCGCTCTGGAAGCATGAGTTGTCTGCAGGCCGTCCGCTTCGTCTTCTGCCTGTACCTTCCTCGTCAACTTTGAAGGTCCCGTGAATATGCCCCTTAAAGGCTCACACTGGAAATACCGAATTCCTGCCACTGAACCATCGCTCTTGCCTGTGGGTTCATCTAAAACGATCCCGGCCCATTGGCCTGGTGCGAACTGGGTTTCTCCCAGGAACTCGATAAATCCAGGCTTATTCCCATTCACCCAAACTCGCTCCCCAACTTGAAAATCATCCACAAACTCCTCTTGTGTCTCAGCAGACAGCCTGCTTCAGCCTGCAGCCGGGCTGCCTGCAGCAGGATGGGAGCCGCCAGATCGCCATCGCGGCCACGGTGGCCAACTTCACCAGGCCCACGCCCAACCCGCCCTCCCTACTGCAGCACGATGAGCTGGAGACCTACTTCCACGAGTTCCGGCAGGCGATGCACCTGCTCTGCTCCCAGGTCGGTGCGGGCGCAGAGCTGCAGGCAGGGGGCGGGGAGGGCCCGGGCGCCTGTGGTCCTCAGGCAGGCCCTCGCCACGGGATTCTTCCGCTGATGTCACCCCGCACGTGGGTCAGCTTCCATCATCAAACCCCACGTACTCGGTGCGTAAACAATGGAAATGGATGTCCTCGAGGTTCTGGAGGCAGGAAGACCCAGATCAAGGTGTCAGGGCTAGTTCCCTACATGTTAAATACATGTACTCAAGAGTTGCCTTTAAAAAAGACAAAAGAAAGGAACTGTTGCCTGCAAGTCTGGTGACAGCCGGTGATGAGAACCAGAGGGAAGGCTCTGGGGCCGGGAACGCCGCGCCCAGTGAGGCCCTGGGGCTGCTGCCAGTCTCGGTGGAGGCTCAGCAAGTCCCAGTGACTTCCCCACGTGGGACCCCCAGCTGAGCGGCCGGGCCCAGGACCCACTGCTCGCTCAGTCTTCCTGCGGTCAGCCCTCCGTCCCGAGAGCGATGCTGTCACAGGCTGCACCGGAGCACGTGGGGACAGTTTACTGAGCTGTGCAGCCGTCACTACTGCCATGTTTTGGACCATTTCCATCACCCCAAATATGTTCCCTCACGCCCTTAGCTATCACTCCGTCCCCTCGCCAGCCCCTGACAACCAGGAACCCACTCTCTGACTCTGTGGATCTGCCTGTTCTGGACGTTTCTCCTCAGTGGGGTCACACCCTGTGTGTCCTTCTGTGTCTGGCTTCTCTCGCTGAGCATCGTGTTCTCAAGGTCCATCCACGTGGCAGCGAGTGTCAGGGCTTCACCCCTCTGCGTGGCTGAGGGACGTCCCCGTGTGTGGAGGGACATCTTATTACTAGTATGTTTATGAGCAGAAGGTTTTGACTTTGAAGTTCAGTCTATTAAACTGTTTTCTTGCACCTTTTGTATCCTATGGAAGAAATCCTTCTCTAACCCGAGGCACTAAGAGTTTCTTCTAAATTTTCTGCCTAGAAGTTTTGTAGTCAAGCTTTTCATTTTGTTGTTGTCCACTGTGGTGGAGTGTTTTCTGTGGTGTGAGGCTGGGGGTCACCCTCTGTCACCACGTTGTCGCCACCGATCCCCACGCGGTCACATGTGATATGCGTTTCTGTTTAGAGACACCTGGTCTGATAGCAGTTGTTGATTCACTCACGGCGGGGCTGTAACCCTCGCCTAAAGGAAGTTCATCTAACACACGCACTGTCCCCGTGAGCACGTCACCGCCCTCCTGCACTTGGGACACCGGCCAACACTTCAGCTCTATGCTCGGAGCCGTGTTGAGCAGAGAAATCACCCCGAAAACACAAAAATGCACACATCGGGGCATTCAGCAGACCGAGAGAAGGACGCTTGTTTGCAGTTGGGGCTGGAACCAGAAGTTGGGGGTCGAGTGACCCAGGAGTGAGGAGGCAGCCTCTGTCCTGCTCCCTGGGGCCTGGGAAGGACATGCCGGGGTCACTGGGCTCGTGTGGACCCACACCTGCCGGGCCTGGGTTCCAGCCGCACTGCATCAGGTGCCGTGTCTTCAGGAAGAATTTCAGACGCAAGAGGAACAACGAGCACCTGCCAACGGCCGCCATCCGGATCCTCTGTGTCTGCGCCTTTGCCTCCTGGGCGCGGGGCTTTGGCTGGAGACTGTTGGCTCCGTGGGTGGGGAGGGGGCACGGTGACCCGCAGGACGGCTGGCTCTCTGCCTCACTGTGTCCCGGGCAGATCTGTGGTCCAGGGTAGGGCCCTCCTGCAGCTCCACAGGCCGCTTTGCAGGCCGAGTTCGCCACAGGGAGCGGGACTTCGTGGAGGCACCTTCGCAGACGCTGGAGAACGGGGTGTGGGAGGTGGAGCCGCTGCTCAGGATGTCCCAGCACCACCGCACGGGCAGCGCCGTCCCCCAGGAGCTTCTGGACAAGCTCACCAAGTCCAGCAGGCCAACCCAGGTGCGGCCAGGCCGAGGGAAGGGAAGGGGGCTCCCGGACCGCCCGGCTGGAAAGCGTGGCTTGGATGCAGAGCCAGCCCCTGGCCCCGTCTCCTTCCTCCTGCATGGAGGTGCATGGCGTCTCCTTCCTCCTGCATGGCGATGGGAGGCTGACGAGCGTGGCGTCTGCCTTCACCCCCTCCCTCCTCTCTGGGCTGAGCCCTGCGGCCCCGTGGGGTCCCAGTGGGCCCAGTCCCCCAGGGCCCGTCCCTTCAGGTCCTCCCAGCTGCCTGATACCCCTCTGCCCCCAGCGTGGACCCCAGAGCCCTCAGCTCTTCCCACCCCTGGTCCAGCCGGACAGGGTCCCTGCGGCGCCCTGGACAGGCGGGTGATGGGCAGCCCGGCCCCTCCCGGGTGGCAGCCCCGTAGGGTGAGGAGGGGGGCGGGCATGGTGAGCTACCCACGGTCGAGCGCGTCACCTCGGTGGGGGACGTGTGGCGCCGTGGCTGCACGCGTCTTGATGGCCAGGATCAGACCCAGCTCTGCCACCAACCGGCTGGGTCCCCGGAGGCCGGTCACTGGACCCCGTTGTCCCTGTTCACCCTCTGCAACGTGCGTGACCCGAGGACCCCCTCACAGGTGGTCGTGAGCGCTGACCGAGTCGGTTTGTGTGGAGGACAGAGAACAGTAAGGCCAGCAGATGAGGAAAGAGCTTGTCACTCGCGGTCCTGGGCAGGGGCCCGCCTCGTCCCCTAGGGCCTCCCGGGAGCACGAGGGTTCAGCAGCAAGGAGGGGAGGGGTGGCTGGGGACTGGAGCCTGAGGTGTGGGTCCCCGGTAAGAGCAGCTCAGGATCGGCTAGAATGACCCGGGGCTCCGGGCCTACCGGGCATGATGAGTGCAGGGGGACGGTGGCCCCGAGTGTGGGAGCCCCGTACAGAAGGGGCTGGGGTGCAGCCCTGCGCTGGCTGGTTTGCATCAAAAGTGAAAGACACGGTTAACGCTTAACGCGGGTACCAGGTTCAACCCAGGGTTCAGCCACAGTTCTTGTTACTCAACACAAATGCTGTCCTGCTTTGGCCGGTGCTGTGCCTTGTGGTGGAGGAAACGGGACTCAGAGGACTGTGGAACTCTGGCATCCAGGGTGGGTTCTGGGCACGGGGGCCCCGAAGTCCTCCGGAGCGGCAGGCGCATGGAGCTTCGAGGCTGGGGGAGGCGGGGGTGTGGACCGTGGGGCTGCGCAGACTGCCTTGGCACCTGAGAACCACTGGCCGGAGGGACCACGGGGACGCCCGTGGAGGGGGGCGCCCAGGAGAGGCGGCCTGCTGGCGCGGGGCGGGGTCCTGAGTGCCGCCCCGCCCTCCCAGGGCGCCCTGTGCTCCCGCCCAGCAGTGGCCGGTGGGGCCGTGAGGCTGCAGGGAGGCCAGTACCCGGCACGGCGCCTGCTGCCCACAGAGGCCCGGTGTCCCTCGGGCTGCTTCTGAGCCAAGCGTGCCCGACGAGCCCCTCCTCCTGGCAGAGCCAGCGGGCACGGTCCCCCAGCGCCCCTCCTGTCCTCCGACAGGCACGTCTGCTCAGCCCGGGAGCGGGGCGGGCGCGCTGAGTCCTGGGCTGGGCAGGGCGCTCAGCCTGGGCAGGTCCTCGAGGCGCCCCGCCTGCTGCTGGCCCGGCAGGGGCCCCGGGGAACCGGCACCTTCCCCTGCACCCCACGTCGCTCCCTTCCCCAGGCAGGTCCATTTCTACCTGTTTCTGCAAACCAGATAGACCCTGAAGGGGCAGAAACTTAGCTCCGTTGAAATGGCTGAAGCTTAGGCTGTCACCTTGGGGTAACTCCTGAGGAGGGTCCTAACAGTTAGGACCCGAGGCCCTTTCTCTCCCATCTCCCTCCTCTCATCCGCCTCTTCTCCCTTAACCCCCCTCCGTGCCCCCGCACCCCCCCACCACCCCCCCACCCCCGCTCTCACGGCCGTCTTCTTCCTTCAGAAAATCAAGAGCATCAAGAAGCAGCTGAGTCTCCTGTGCATCGACTTCAACAAGAACCTGAACGAGGGCACCACCTTCCTGCCCTTCACTCGCGAGGAGCTGGGTGCGTGCGGGCCCCGCGCGGGGGTGGAGAGGCGTCCGTGTGCCCCTGACCCCCGGGAAGGCCTTCTTCCCCTGAGGTGCTCAGACTGTTTGGGTCCCAAGGTTCTGGATCCTTCCTAGGGGAATGTGGCGGTCTGTCTACCGAGATTCTGCCCCGAAAGGGAGTTGTCCCTCGAGACTCCGCCCCCCCCCCCCCCCCCCCCCCCCCGTTCTCTGTGATGTTTCTTTAATCTCACAGGGTCCTCCCCCACCTGACCCGGCGTGGGGTCTTGAAAGGCTGGGGCCTGGGTGGCTTTTTCAGCTTCTGCCCTCTTCCCCGAATGCTTTATTTTGAAAACTGCACACCTGTAGGAAAGTGGCAAGAATAGTACCAGGGAGACCCCGTGTGCTCCTCGGGCCCGGCCTCCCTACGTGGATGCCATGTGTGCTGTTCCTAAGCCGGGGCCTCCGGACACATCGCCAGGAGCAAGGGCGCCTCCTGAGTCCCCGGGTGCAGGCCCCCCTCGGGAAGCGGGAAGCTGTCCCCCAGCCGTCCCGATGGCGGTTTTTTTAAAAAATTAATTAATTTATGTATTTTTGTCTGTGTTGGGTCTTTGTTGCTGCACGCGGGCTTTCTCTAGTTGCAGCGAGCGGGGGCTGCTCTTCGTTGTGGGCACGTGCTTCTCATTGCGGTGGCTTCTTTTGTTTCGGAGCACGGGCTCTAGGTGTCCGGGCTTCAGTAGTTTTGGCAGGTGGGCTCAGTAGTTGTGAATTCCAGGATCTAGAGCACAGTCTCAGTAGCTGTGGTGCACGGGCTTAGTTGCTCTGCAGCACGTGGGATCTTCCCGGACCAGGGCTCGAGCCCCTGTCCCCTGCATTGGCAGGAGGATTCTTTTTTTTGTTTGTTTTTTGTAACCAAAACATTAATCCCAAGGATTCTCACACAACATGTTACCAATGACAGCATGAAAAAAAAAAATCTTGCACAGTAACTCAAAAGTTCAGCTCTACAATGGACCCTTAAACGGGCAGGACATTGGTATCTTGAATAGTCTCAAATTTCCAAATAATATTACAAAGAGTTATGTATTCATATACAGCAATCACAGAAGGAACTTATGACCTAAAGCAAAGGTAAACTAACTTTCTTGAAACTCCTTAGATTCTAAACCCACTGGACAACCTCTCGTCCGGTGTGAAGACTGGTGGAATTTTTAAACCTCTAATCTAGGGTAAGGGTGCGGCTTTCACTTCTACCTGCTGGCTTGTGTTCACAGCAGCTTTTAAAGACTGCTTGCTTAACTACAGCTGCATACCATATCCCAGCTACAGAAAGTCTTTTCAATGTTTGCCAGTGTTGTTTCCATAATAATAAACATCACACTTTAGGTGGGCAGGAGTTAGAGTTTTATTATCAGTCTAGGCAAGACCAAAACTTCAAAGCAAGTTCAATTTTGCTAAAGGGAACATTGTAAAGTAACAATTCTTCATATTACATGCCTCATATGATCCATTTCAAACCATAGAGAATGACACCTTTATGTGTCACTATTCCAAGAGACAAACAAATGTGAACAGCTAAAACATTTTAAAAATGCACCAAGCTTCGGAAGTCTCAAACAAAACTTGAATTTTCTGTACATACTCCTGTCAAATGAAGTTATTTCCTGTGCACCACTCCTCTTGCAAAGTGGTCTTCTATTTCCTTTCATTTGACCTGGATCGGCTAGGAGACCTAGAGAAAGATCGGGACAGCTTGTGATTTCTCTCCCAGGACAGTGATCTCTCTCTTCTCCTATCTCTAGAAGGGGACGTGCTCCGGCTGCGGGAGAAGCTTCTCCGTCTTGGAGATCTGTGGCGAGATGGAGGAATCCTCTGATAATCATATCGAGGGCGACGACCCCAAGAAGGAGGCGGCCACGATTTCGACTTCTCTTTTCCCCATTCGACAGGTCCACTCTTAATAGGCAGCCACGTAATGTTCTCCCATCTTGTTCTCGGACAGCATCGGCTGCATCTGGGGGATCTTCAAATTCAACTAAAGTGAAGTCGGTAGGGTATCTAGCTACCCACACACTTCGGAGTGGTCCCTAATAGCCTACAGTTCGTTCTAATTCAGTCTTGTTACCATCGTTTCCAAGATTCCCTACATAAACTTTACACTCCAATGGACAGGAATCACGGTGCATTTTGAGATCTCGGGTTAGAAATGCAGAGGCTCAAATCCACACACCCCTGGCGGGGTCTTCCCTGTCCCCTCCCGCCTGGCACCCGCAGATGCTCTCTCACACCCGTCGTCCATGAAATGGCCTGGCAGGCAGATTCTTAACCACTGCGCCACCAGGGAAGTCCCCCCACCCCACCCCCGCCATGGCAGTCTTTATGTTCCTGGCCCCATCTGGCTCGAGCCAGGCCTCAGGCACTGCGTTTAGTTCCTGTCTCTACAGGCTCCTTCCCAGTTGATCGGTTCCTCAGCCTTTTACAAACTTGCTTCCATCTCGCCCCCGTGGACAGTTTTGCAAACTCCAGGCCAGGTGGGCATCGGCCTGTGAGCTCTGCCCGGGGTTCAGACGGGGCTGAGCATCCTCACCGCTTCTGTGTAACAGGCTGCTGCATAAGATGTGACACCTCGTTTGCCTCTGGGCGGCTAGATTTCGGGGACAGCCACGGATGCACGCGGACCCAGGCAGATGCTTCGGGTCCATCACGCCAACTTCCGCTGCCCTAACTTCTGTTCCCCAAGCCGCTGTCCCGGGCAGCAAGACCCACGTGGCTCCTGGGTTTCACGGGCCACAGGGGGATCCCGGGCCTCTGGAATCTGGCGGCTGAATCTGCTCGCACAAGCTGTGCTGTGGGGCTGCTTTTCCCCCTGTGTGTCCAGTCCGGGGCCCTGCTGTCTTCACCCGGCCTCCCAGGCGAGAGGGTGAACCTCAGCTCCCTGGAACAGACATTCAGAGCCCCGGTGACCGGTCTCACGGGGCTGGGGCGGCGGCTGGACATGTGTGGCCAGCCTGGTGGTGTCTGGCCCCGTCTGCAGTTCCAGTTCCAGCTGAGAAAGAGCCTCGCTGTGTTATTTTCTCCTGGTTGTGTAAGGATCCCCGGTGTCATTTGACAGAAATGTAGATGGTGTGTTCTTTCTCTGATTTCTCCCTGCTTCCTCTCCTCCCTCCCTCTCTGCCCCTCCCTCTCCCTCTCTCCCTCTCCTGCCTCCCTCTGTCTCTCCCTCTCCCTCCCTCCCTCCCGGAGAGGGAGAGACAGGGAGGCAGGGAGGTTTTATTATATCCTATAATATGGTTTATTATAGGATATTGAATATAATTCCCTGTTGTATCTATTTTATATATAGTACTTTGTATCTGCTAATCCCAAACTCCTAATTTATCCCTCCCCTACCCCCTTTCCCCTTTAGTAACCATAAATTTGTGTTCTATATCCGTGAATCTGTTTTTGTTTCGTAAGTTCATTTGTATCACAGTTTGGATCCCACATGTAACTGATACCTTATGGTACTTCTCTTTCTTCACTTAGTATGATAATCTCTAGGTCCATCCATGCTGCTGCAAATCCTAATGACCTCATTTTAATTCAATCACTTCTTTAAAGACTCTATCTCCAAATACACTCACATTCGGAGGTACTGGGGGTTAGGGCTTCAACGTATGAATTTCGGGGGGACACAGTTCAGGTCATAACACAACTCCAACGTCCATCAACGAATGGATGGACAAAAAACTGTGTTCCATCTCTACAATGGAGTACCACGTAGCAATAAAGAGGGGCAAATGACATTGATGCACGGTGACATGGATGCATGTCACAGACACAAAAGAATAGATACCATATGATTCCATTGGTGTGAAATTCTCAGACAGGCGAAACTAATGCATAGTAACAGAAATCAGAACTGTGACCATCTCTTAATGGGGATGGGACCCACTTGCGAGGGGTTCCAGGCAGGTGATGGGACTTTTCTCCATCTTGATCTGGGCGGTTGATGACACAGACAAATACACACATAAAAACTCCAGCTACCCTTAAAAATAAAAGGGTCAGATCCTTTAAAAAGATCCAGGTGCACATGTAAGATCTGTGCATTTTAATAATAAAATCTGGAGAGGAACAAAGCAAAGATCAGAGTCACTCCATCCCAATTCTCTGATTTATTTTGATTGTAGCAGTTCTCACTCTTTCAAATCCCCTTGTTCGTTGTGGAGTTTGCCTGCCTGTCTTGTTCTTGAGACAGACAGGGGCGGCATTGGTCTGTCTTATTGCTACGTGCATGCCCAGCCCCGGAACCAGGACTGGAATAGTCAGCGGTAGATCAGTGGCTGTGTGACGATGTCTGTGTAAGTTTTTGATTAGTAGTTGCAAACGATTGCATGTCAGTGTGGACAAAGCTCACAGGCACATTACACATGTGTGTGATCATGGTCACTGTGGTGATGATGGGGTGTTAGAAAGGCTTCCTCATGACACAAAAAGAGGAAACAAGTGCTGACCATTCGTTTTGGCAGTCGTAGGATTCAGTGTCTCTTTTTCTATAGCTTGCTTTTTAAAAACTGCCAACATGCTTGAGGGAGAAAAGCAGGTTGCAGATAGATATGTGTGGTAGAATAGATTAACCTAATGTTTCTGAACACACAGAGAATAACTGAGTTTAGGGACATGATAACTGTGGGAAAACATAGACAGGAAGGAGACAGACCAACACTTTCATAGTGGTTGTGTCTGGGGAAGTAGCAGACGGGGATCCGAGAGTTACACAAATGGGCTTCCGCTGTGCCTTGAATATTTATTTCATTTAAAAAAAGACCAAAAAAAAACCCCTTCTGTTGTGGAAAACAGTATGACAGGTCCACAAAAAATTAGAAATAGAATTACTGTAGAATAGAAATACGACCCAGCAATTCTACTGGGAATTGCAAGTGTGGTCTCAGAACTTCCCTGGCAGTCCAGTGGTTAAGACTCCACGCTTCCATTGCGGGTGGCACAGGTTCGATCCCTGGTCGGGGAACTAAGATCCCACATGCCATGCGGCATGGCCAAAAGATTAAAAAAAAAAAGGGGGGGGTCTCAAACAGATATTTGTACATCCACATTCATAGCAGCATGATTTACACTAGCCAAAAGGTGGAAGCAACCACAGAGTCCATCAACGGATGAATGAACAAAATGTGGTCCATCCATCCAATGGAATACTATTCAGTTTTAAAAACGAGGGACTTCCCTGGTGATGCAGTGGTGAAGAATCCAGCTGCCAGTTCAGGAGACACAGGTTTGAGCTCTGGTCCTGGAAGATCCCACATGCCACAGAGCAACTAAGCCCATGCACCACAACTGCTGAGCCTGCACTCTAGAGCCCACAAGCCACAACTACTGAATCCCGCGCGCCTAGAGCCTGTGCTCCGCAGCAAGAGAAGCCACTGCAGTGAGAAGCCCATTCACCTCAATGAAGAGCAGCCCCCACTCACCGCAACTAGAGAAAGCCCACGCACAGCAATGAAGGCCCAACGCAGCCAAAAATAAACAAATAAATTTATTTAAAAAATAATTTTAAAAACTATTTAAAAAAAAAAAAAAGGAAGGAACTTCTGAGAATTCCCTGGCAGTCCAGTGATTAGGACTCAGTGCTTTCACTGCTGGGGCCCGGGTTCGATCCCTGGTCAGGGAACTAAGATCCCACAAGCCGTGCTGTGTGGCCGAAAAAAAAAAGGGGGCATTTGTGAATAGTCACCTCAAATGGTAATGAGGTTTTTTTGTGTGTGTTTCTTTGTTAATTTTATTTATTTATTTTTGGCTGTGCTGGGTCTTCATTGCTGCGCACGGGCTTTCTCTAGTTGAGGTGAGCGGGGGCTACTCTTCGTTGCGGTGCACATGCTTCTCATTGCGTGGCTTCTCTTGTTGTGGAGCACAGGTTCTAGGTGCGCGGGTTTCAGTAGTTGTGGAACGTGGGCTCACTAGTTGTGGCTTGCGGGCTCTAGAGCGCAGGCTCAGTAGTTGTGGTGCACGGGCTTAGTTGCCCCATGGCATGTGGGATCTTCCCAGACCAGGGTCGAACACGTGTGCCCTGCACTGGCAGGTGGATTCTTAACCGCTGCACCACCAGGGAAGTCCGGTAATGAGGTTTTGAGCACCAGTGGATTTCCATTGATTAAATGTATGCCAATCTGCAGCCACTGTGAAAAACAGTACGGAGGTTCCTCAGAAAACTAAACATAGAATTACCTAGGGGGTTACTTACAATTTGGGACTTCCCTGGAGGTCCAGTAGTTAAGACTTCACCTTCCAATGCAGGGGGTGTGGGTTCGTTCCCTGGTCAGGGAACTAAGATCCCACATGCCTTGTGGCCAAAAAAATAAAACATAAAACAAAAACAATATTGTAACAAATTCAGTAAAGACTTTAAAAATGGTCCACATCAAAAAAATCTTTAAAAAAAATTATATGATCCAGCAATTCTGGGCATATATCTGGACAAAACTCTAATTCAAAAAGATACATCCACCCCTATGTTCATTGCAGCACTATTCACCTAAATGTCCATCAACAGATGAATGTATAAAGAAGATGTGGTACATATATACAATGGACTACTACTCAGTAGTAGTAAGTAAGAACAAAATAATGCCATTTGCAGCAACATGGATGCAACTAGAGATTATCATGCTAAGTGAAATAAATCAGAAAGAGAAAGACAAATACCATATGATATCACTTACATGTGGAAGCTAAAATATGACACAAATGAACCTATCAACGAAACAGAAACAGACTCACAGACATGACATAGAGAACAGACTTGTGGTCTACAAGAGGAGGGGGTTGGGGGAGGGATGGAGTGGGTAGCTGGGGTTAGCAGATGGAAGCTTTTATATATAGACTGGATGAACAACAAGGTCCTACTGTATAGCACAGAGAACTATATTCAATATCCTTTGATAAGCCATAAGGGAAAAGAATATATATAAAAAAAGAACGTATATAAATGTATAACTGAGTCACTTTGCTGTACAGCAGTAATTAACACAACATTGTAAATCAGCTATACTTCAATTTACAAAAATAGAGTACATGTACGCCAATCTACTACCATCACTATTCTCCCCAGAAAAGGCTCAACTTCCACCCTGATGGAAGGAACAGTTTCCCTGCCAGTCGGCCAGGGTGGCAGGAGCTACCTGCTGGCAGCAGTGTCCCCTCACTCTGGCCCACCCAAGCACAGCAGCACCCCCTAGGTCCACAAGCCTGGCTCAGGCCAGCGAGCTCGGGGTGCATGGAGGTGGGTATATCTCACAGGCAGGTATACCCTGGGCCACCCCTGGAACTGCACCCCTGAGGGACAGCCCACCACCCAGCTGAGACCCAAGGGCTGAGCCACAGAACACTGTTTCCACTCTTTATGCTAACGTGCTCCTCAGATTTTTCCTGGTTGCATACTGAATACCTGAAACGATGACCTCAACTGGAAAAGTATCACAAAAATGATGGAATTCAGTAAGTTGGCTAAGTTAAAAAATATATATATAGGGCTTCTCTGGTGGTGCAGTGGTTGAGAGTCCGCCTGCCGATGAGGGGGATGCGGGTTCGTGCCCCGGTCCGGGAGGATCCCACGTGCCGCGGAGCGGCTGGGCCCGTGAGCCATGGCCGCTGAGCCTGCGCGTCCGGAGCCTGTGCTCCGCAACGGGAGAGGCCACAACAGTGAGACGCCCGCGTAACACACACACACACAAAATATATATATATATATATATATATATATATATATATATATATATATATATATAAAAATAGAAAATACAAAGTCAATAATCTTTCTGTAGGCAAAGGACCACTGTTTGGAAAATAACATCCTGCATACATTAGTAATAAAAGGATTAAATACCTAGGAATTGAGTTAAGAAACTTGTAATATCTGTATGAAGACTTTAAAACACAGACTGATGAGGTTTAAAATAAGGGCATTCCTTCTGCATAGTGAGAAGGAGGGACCAACTACCGATTATACATTAGCAACATGGGTGAATCTCAAAACCATTAGGCTGAGTGAAAGCAGCCAGAGAAGCCCACACTGCACCAACAGGAGAAAGTCATCCATGAAGATGGACGTGGACCAGAAGTTGCCTGGTGGCGGTGGCAAAGGGGGATACTGAACTGGGAAGGGACACAGGGGACTTCTGGGGTGATGGAAACATTCTATAGTCTGATAAGGATGTCGGTCCTCAGACTGATTCATTTACCGGAATAAACTGCTGCACACCCAGGACTTGTGCATTTCATATTAGACCTCAGTTTACAATGGGAATCCAGTGAGACACTCCTAGGTAGAACAACCTTCAAAGTGCAAAGCGCTTATAATCGATGCCACCATTTATTTGTAGCAAAGATAGACACACACACCTGCACTCGGGCACAGAAGGACTTTGGAAAGCCAAGGATTTAGTGTCTTGGTCAGGGGGCCTGGGAATGAAGACTTAGCATACTTTTCACTGTACTCACGATATACTTTTTCATGTGTTTTTAGCTTAAAAAAAAAACCAAAACAGAACATATAGCTAAAAAATAAAATCTGACAGGGGAACTTTACCATGTCGAGCTGTTGTGTTTACCATGTGCGTTCGTTACCTGTTGAAAAAATAAGTTGAGATGTCAATTTCCCGCCACATAAAAATGATTCATATGTTAAGACGTCATAGAAATAATGCAAGAAAACACTAGTTTGATTTAGGGGTAGGGAAGGCCTTTCTGAGTAGGCTCTAAAAAAATAGAAGAGCAGACAAATATAAATTTAATCCCTAAAAATAAAGTCTCTTTACAGCAAAGATAGGATGACTCAAGATGAAAGTAACACAAGCAGGGGACAGCCCCTAGCAAGGACGAAGGTTACAGCATGTGTCACCACGGAGATAAGGAACAAATTCCAGTGGCCACCAGACACTTGGGAGTGTTGAATCACTCCTAAAAAATGCTAACAAGGGAATTCCCTGGTGTTCCAGTGGTTAGGACCCCACGCGCTTTCACTGCCGAGGGCCAGGGTTCAAGTGCTTTCACTGCCGAGGGCCAGGGTTCAGTCCCTGACTGGGAAACTAATTCTGCAAGCCATGCATGTGGCCAAAAAAAAAGAAAAAATTGCTAACAAGACTCACTATTCCATTGACAAGGATCGAAGAGGCAAAAGCCAGGGTAGGGTAAAGTCCAGGTGGCACTGTTGGTGGGAGAAGCATTAAAACCTCTCCAGGAGGGTAGGTCAGCCACATGACCTGAAAGGGAAATATGAAAACATTTATACTCAGTGATCCAGGAAGCTCTCTACATATTTCCTTAAAGGATACAATGGAAGAGTCCATACAAGGATGTTCAGTGCAGTGTCGTTTACAAGAGAAGAGGGAACATCTTAATTACCATGAAGGAGCTTAAATTTTACATTTGAATTATCTCTAGTCCCTTGGTCTTTTTTTTTCAGATTGATAGATTGATTGATTTGGCTGCGTTGGGTCTTTGTTGCTGCACGTGGCTTTCTCTAGTTGCGGCGAGCGCAGGCTTCTCATTGCGGTGGCTTCTGTTGTTGCGGAGCATAGGCTCTAGGTGCATGGGCTTCAGTAGTTGTGGCACGAGGGCTCAGTAGTTGTGGCTTTCGGGCTCTAGAGCGCAGGCTCAGTAGTTGTGGCGCATGGGCTTAGTTGCTCTGCGTTATGTGGGATCTTCCCGGACCAGGGATCAAACCCGTGTCCCCTGCACTGGCAGGTGGATTCTTAACCACTGCGCCACCAGGGAAGTCCTAGTCCCTTAGTCTTATGATTAAGGCACCCGTGACTTACATGGACAGTTACAGTTGAGATGCCACCAAGTGCTTTCCTAAAAGCACACGTAGAGGTGGTGGGGCAGGTGTTACTTGACATTCTAACAGCGGCCCTTTGGGTTGTGTGTGCTGGTGACTCACATGTCTTTGTCTGCTTCTGCTTTGTCGTCATTTTATAGCAGGTCTTTTCCCAAAGACAAATCAAAGAAAAGGGTCGTTCATCTCAGAATTCAGTAGGACTGAGTCAGGGTGAAAGTATGGAAAGCCCACCTCCCAGATGCTTAAACAAATAAGGGCTCTGCCTGGGGGTGGCAGGCCAGGGCTACGAGTGACTCTTTTTGCTCCACCATCCATTGCATGGGGCTTCTGGCCTCACGGTCACAGGACAGTTGCTGCCTTGCCAGGCATCACAGCCCAGGGCTACAAGGCCACGGGGAGTCCAAGATTCTTCCTTTAAAGGGCGTTCTGGGAAACCGCACCAGCAAGTTCCACTTGCATCGTATTGGCCAGAACTGAGCCACCACCCCCACCCCAAACAGGCGTGGGACGTCTAACGAGGCCTCCGCGGGGTCACCTGCGACACTGAGGAGCCCACTCTCATCCAGCCTCAGCTGAGAGGCGGCCAGAAGTCCCTGGCAAATCAGGAGTCATCACCCAGGGTGATTTATAGGAGAGATTTATTTGAAGAAATATTACAACATATAAAAACTACATAAAGTCTTAATTTCCACTCATACAGTGGTAACTTTGATATAATGCATAATAAAAAACTTTTAAAATCCAGAACGGACAAAGTACTGCACAGTTTCATCACTAAGTCAAATTAGTCGATAAGCAAATCTCACAAAAGAGCTTCATGTCAGCCAAGGCCACAAACACCGTGTACAACACATCTGAACTGACAGATTGACATGTTAAAAATACAACAATATCAGTGCACGTTGGGGATCTCCGGTGCCAGAAACAAAGGCGATTGGAGGGCAGAACTAGTCCTTAGCAGTCTCCTCCTTGATTTTAACTGAAGAGATATAAAAGGGAGAGTATGTAATGTAATGTTACACGAAGCAATAGGCAAGCACATCAGGTACGTGGACCAGGAACTACGTTAATGCCCAGTCGTTGACACTAAAAGGACCACCTCATAAGAACCTGCAGCAGCTCTGCACCAGCATTCAGAGACTGAACACTGCTCAGGTGCTCCCTAAAGGTTTCCAGACCACCTGGGTTATGGGCTAGTGTCTGAGGCGGGCGCAGCCGACCCAGACTCACTTAGCAGGACAGAGCCAAGCACCCCGAAATCTGACCACTCGTCCACTGCGTGCCGGGCCCCGGTGCTCCGTGCTTACCCACACGCTCACTCATCTCAGAGCAACCCTGAGAGACGCAAGGCCACCAGGGAGGGTGGGTGACTCGCCCCAGTCTCAGAGCCTAAAGCCAAACCCCTGCTGTCCCCACCGCTCCCTACCATACCTGAGGTGCTCTCTCGCGCTCTGACCATCATACAGCGCTTGATCTCCAAGCCGATGGCTTTGGCCAGTGGCGGTGGCACAGCGTTACCCACCTGCAGGAGGGAAGGAGGGCGACATGTGGTTCGGCATGGCTGGAGTCAGCGCTAGCCTCCACTCGGACACGGGCACTGGGCCCCCGGTCTCAGGCTCACACAGGCCTCCAAAGCCCTTCCCTCAGGATGGCACTCAGACCCTCCACCCAGCCCACCCTCCCGCCCCAAACACCAGCAGGTCAAGCACCACTCGGAGAAGGGGGCCTTTAAAGGGCTTTAGAAAATCTTAGAATCTGGACATGGAAGCTACTATGTTTCACTACTAGCTGAGAGCTCTGCTCCCAGAGCACAGGATGGCCGAGAGGGGTGAGAGGGGTGAAATGGGAGGGTCTCGCTGTAACCCCCAGGCACTGCTGGCCTTTTCAGCCACATGCCTGCGCTCCTTGGAAATACATTTCATTAACAGCCAAACCGAACACTCTGAGAAACAGGAGGAATTATTGGTTCGTTTCAACCCTTAGCAACAGGGAGTTTTCACCACCGGGTATTTCGTCTGCGCTCTGCAATGCGCTGGAACTTTCCTTTGGGCGGAATGTGCCTCAGCTGTCCACGGCACCTGACACACTTGGCGACTCCGCCTGACCCGGGAGCGCCCTGGGTCCCGGGGACAGGGTCCCTCCTTCCTGACCACCCCCTCGTGGGAGTGCTGAGGCCAGTCAGCCCCCAGCTCTGGGGGCTCAGCGTCCCCTAGAAAGTGACTGCGAGTCAAGCTCCCCACCGACCCCCGACCCCCTGGTCTCCCTCCGGCCAGGGCTGCTTCGTGCACGGTGCCGCTCGCCTCTCCTCAGCGGGGAGGAGACCCGGGCCGACTCCGCTCCACTGACCTGCCGGTGCTTGTCCAGGATGTTGCCGAACAGCCGGTAGGTGTCGGGGAAGCCCTGAGAGCGGGCGCACTCCCGCACACTCACGACGCGGTGCTGCTCTGGGTGGAGCACGCGGCCCTGGGGGCAAGAGGTGCGATGTGGGTGGGAAGGAGACGGGGCCACGGGAAGCCCACCCGGGGCCGGGGCGCAGAGGCAGGAGGCGGCGAGGAGGGCCGGCCCAGCCGCGAAGCCCGTGCCTCCGTCCCCGCCCAGGCCCAAGTGGCCCTCAGACCTACCTGCTTGCCCATGGGCTCGGGGTTGGTGACGGTCGTGCTGAAGAAGCCGTCCCACTCGAGCCGTCCGTAGAGGCCGGCCCAGTGGTTGTGCCTGTTCCCGGTGTGGGGCAGGCACCAGGGAATGAGGGTGTTGAACTGTCTGGCCGCAGGGTCACAGGCTTTGCCTGTTGGAAGAGAGGGCTGCGATGGGGCTGTGCTGACGGAACGGGATGATACAGCAGCCGACAGTCCCCGTTTGCCAGGCAGAGCTTCATCACGGACCCTGTCCTCAGCAGCCGTGCGCAGCAGGGACACCCAGGCTTGGCGAGTCTGCACCCCACCCAGGGCTGCTGGGTTCCTGCGCGGCAGCCCCGGCATCTCCTGCTGAGAAACCCTGAGCCCACCGCCCCGCTGCAGAGCCTAAGGGGGCTGGGGCTTCACACCAAACTTGAGGAAGCCACACCTGGAGGCCAGGGCACAAACCTTCCACGCAGGAGCAGACCCCGCGGAGAGCCCCGGCGCTGCTGCAGCCGTTCTTCTTGTCGTGGTAGTTGTACCGCAGCTTCCTGGCCAAGGTGCCATCAGAGAGCCGCACCTCGATGTTTGGCAGGTCACGCCAGTCTGAGCCCGGGGCTAGAGGGATGTGCCGCATGCGAGCAGCCACCAATGCGCTCATGTCCTGGAAGAGCAGAGCAGGCCCAGCTGTCGCTGAGCTCAGGGAGCACCTGACCACATGCAGTGGGCTGGGCGCCACAGTACTGGGCACTGGGCATACCACGGTGACCAGGACCCCAAGGGGCTTGTATCCCACTGTGGGAGACAAGCAGTGACCCCAATCGACAACCTGGGGGTTACACACGTGCCATGAAGACACCAGAGCAGGGATGTGAACGACGGGGGAACGGGTGAAGGGACGGCTTCGGGCAAGCGCGGGGCTACTGAGGAGGTGACGTCGGAGCTGAGCCCTGCAGGACAGGAGGAGCCGGCGGCGGGGAGAGCTGGGGTTTGGTGCGTTTGGGAGATACCCAGAGAACAGCGGTGCTGAGAGACAAGACCAGTCATAGGAGACGATGGCCAGACACACCATTCTAGCCCGATTCTAGGCAGAGTATAAGCTCTGATTGACACTTTCCAGGACCATGTACTGGGGCGGGGGTGGGGTGCAAGGAGAAGCAGGAGGCAGTGAGATGTGAGGCTGGGGGCCGGCTGAGGTAGCGGATTTTGGGTTAGGGGCCAAGAGCAGAAGGAGCTGGAAGGGGGCCGAGACCAGACCCCGCTTCCCCCACAAGCCCTGGCTGGGCTCCAACCACAGAGCTGTTCCTGGGAGGCCGCTGGGAGGAGGCCCTGCTCTATGGAGGTGACGTTACCTTACAGATGTGGTCCCTGAGGATGGGCTGGTACTGCGAGCCCCGGAGCTGCCTCTGGAACCAGGACTGAGGCTCCCCGTTGTACGAGATCTCCTGCGCCGAAGCTCCGTTCCGAATCTCGGGAAGGTCGGACATCGTGTCCCGCACGGTGATGGTTCGGAACGGACCCGAGCTCAACCTGCAACAGAGCACAGACTGTGGCACCTCTGGGGACACACACAGCTATCATGTGTGTGAGTCACAATTGCCATCCCCCGACTGCTGGCACCGTCTTCTCCAGAGAAGGCAACCCGGCTCGGGGTCAAAGGACCGCTCGGGGTCAAAGGGCCGCCCGAGGTCACAGGGGCAGCATTCTTCTCAGACCCCATCGGAAAAGGGGACAGGCTATAGCGTGGGCTCTGCCCGTGACTGCGGCCAGGCTTCTGGCCACTGCCCCGGACACAGGGCGCTCGGGGTCAGAACGAGAGCAGAGGTGGCAGAGCGCTCGCAGGGCAGGCCGGACGCGGCGCTGTCTGCCCTCGCTAACACTGTCTCCTCGGCTCGGGCCTCTTCACAGAGGTCCACCCGCACCAGGCCTCGCCGGGGAAGGCTCACAAGCGCCAGGACAGCGGGCTGGCCGGGGGTGCTCCTACCTGGTGATGTTGCTGACAAACTTCTTGTCGTCGACTACGACACTCAGCTGGCAGGCCCGGGGCGCAAACACGTGCAGCGGCTCCGGGAACAGAGGGAGCTGCTCTCCGGGGGCCGCGGCCAGGATGATGGCCCGCCTCCGCGTCTGGGCCACGCCGTACTGACCAGCCTGCGTGGGAGAGGGCCAGACACACACATGGTCAGTGGGCACCTCCGAGCAGCTGGGCGAAGGGCTGGGGTCCGCAGCACCTGACTTTCTGGGGCGTCTGGCTGGTGTGGAGCTCACCCAGAGAGCCCCTAGTTAACCCACGGGCTCATGCCTAACAGGAGGTGGGACCGGAGAAGAGGACGAAAGATCCCAGGAGGTGGTCGGTAGCCCCTGGAGAAGATGGGAGTGAACCCTGCTGGCGATCCCAGCCAGCTCTTTAAACAGCACATGAAGGAGCACTTGGGGAGAAGAGCGGCCAGAGGAGACACCAGGAGCCATGCCACCTGCCTGGCAGCCCACGGTCACAAGGGAAAGAACACGGCTGCCAACAAGGTTGGTCAGTGAGGCCGAGACACTACGGAAGCTGGATGGGAGGGGCCCGGCAGCCGCCTCCCCAGCCCTCGCCCGCGCTGCACGTCACCACACTGTGGCCCCTCTCAGATCTACTTTCCCTTTGAGACAGCTTGCCGCTGTCCAGGGACTGCTCAGCCCTTTCTCCGGCCACACACGTCTGCCCGCTCTGCCCCTGCCCGGGGGGCCCACCTGCAACACGCCGAAGGTGCACTGGTAGCCCATGCGGACCAGGCAGCGGAGCGTGAGCTTCAGGACCATGGAGCGCTTGAAGGAGACGAAGTTCCTGACATTCTCCAGGAGGAAGTACCTGGGCCGGTAGTAGTCGCAGTAGCTGTGGAGGCGGGAGAGACGAGAGAGGAGGAGACCTACTCTGCCAGAAGCCACTCCCAAATGCTTGACGTTTGTCAAGACGCACCTGCCAACTCTCAAGGTCTCTCCCTAGCGGAGGGGCAGCCGTGAACTTCCTGAAGGCAAAGACCGGCGTCTCACTCAGCACTCCGCCTTCAGCAGGTGCGAAGGCTAAAGCAGTTACTGCTCGGCCCTGGCACTCCTGCGGCGCAGCCCCGGGACCAGCCGTCTAGTCACCCTGGGGCAGCACCGAACGCAGAGGGAATTCTAGCCTGTTTACCTGAGGAAGGAGACCACCAGGGAGTTCTTGAACTTAGAGTACGTTCGAGAGTTGAAGCGGTTCATGCCGCTAAAGCCTTGGCAAGGAGGCCCGCCACACAGCATCTCCACGTCTCCCTTCTGCGGCAGCTTCTGGCCGCGGGAGTTGGTCACCTCCCCGGCCATGACCAGCTTCAGCAGGACGTTGCAGTCCTCTGTGAATACCGTGGACCCGGAATTGTTCAGCCGGAACGCCTGGGCCGCGGGGTCCCACATCTCGATGGCCCACAGCGTTTCTGAAATGCCTGGGGGACACAAGGACAAAGATGAGCTGCGAACCCTGTAGCATATGAGACTCTTTAGTCAGAACTGTGACCAGAGCCAGGAAGGTCTTCCAGGCAGAACACGCCCGGTCCGGTTTTTGCAGCTGTGCGGAGAGAAACCCAGAGCCTACCTGCTTGGTGGAACCCTTCCGACAAACCCCCACAGCCAGAAAACACATCCAGGGTCCGCAGCTTCGGCAGCTTGATTTCCGTCTCCTGCTCGCTCGGCTCAGAGCTTTGCGACTTTGTCCTGCTTTTCCCTGTGGGAGACAGGCCCCAAGTCAGATCAGGGCCCTAGCGTGCTCTCTTCAAACACCCTGGTGATTCAGAGACGGCCTCGTTTTGAGTTGACGGCAGCAGAGCGAGGTAACGTCAGAGGCTGCTCTTTTATACTGACTGATTCACGAGAATCGAGTTATGGGAGACGGACTTGAAAAGAAGCCCGTGGAGTAACGACATACCTTTTCCCTTCCCTTTCCCTTTATTTCCAGGGCTACGGGCATGGTTTGGAGGATCTTCAAAGCTTTTGCTCTTGGCATTATAGGCCTGAGAAGGAAAGAACCACAACAGTCTGGAAGAGAAACACCAGTCCCCTCTCTAACAAATACGATTTAAGTTAATTTGATAAGATCTACTTAATTTCTCCCTAAACATGGCCATAAGCAAAAAGTGCTTTGAGTTTTATTACATTAGAGATGAGAGGAAAATTCTACTAACACACACATTTTATATGGCCGAAATTCTTGCTATTTCAAGTACCTGGACTACTCATTCTAAAAACAGGCAAGTGTTACAGTTAGACTGTACACACTGGAACCTGGGGGAAACATGGGTTATCTTAGAACGATACATGCCTATCACAGAAAAGCCATGCTCAAACAATTTAAGAGTGATTAGCTTAATCAACAAACTGCTGGCTCTACTCTCAATAACCAGGCACAGGCTCGGCTGTATGGCCCCGGCCTGGACACGGAACCCTGGCTGAAGGCACTGGGGGCAGGGCTGCATCTCCCAGGGCTAGAGGAACTTTCCCCTAACTCACAGGCACTGGCCAGGCCAGCAGAGGCCACTTAACAGTCTTCAAAAATTGCTATTGCCTTAGGACACTCAAATGTGACATTCTGTTTTGTTTTAAGCCCAAAGTGTCAAATTCCAGAACAACTTGAATGTCACAGATTTGTACTCTGGATAAACTGCTTTCTCGGGGGCTGTGTCTGACCCCAAGGCCCTCCCTCCAGTAAGCCCAGGGCCCCACCTCAAGGAAGTAGAAGCGGTCGGGGCCACCAGCGGAGAAGTCCTGGAGGCACTCAGGCAGGTCCTCCCCGTACTCCACGGTGCAGCGGCCCTGCACGGCCTTGAAGTCCACCACAGCCTCCTCGTCGCTCCAATAAAGCAGGTTGATGTCTGCGTGGTAACTCGCCGGGGTGGACTTGTGCGTGTTCTCCGGCCTGCGAGTGCCAGGGTCTTTGTTAGTTCTTTTGCCTCGAGCTGACAGGCAATTAAACGGCACATTCCTGACAATGCTCAGATGATCGGTGGGTAAAGACCATTCCCCATCCCCAGCAAGTCACCTTGATTACTGACCCCCTGAGTTGGCACTAACCACAGACTAAGTGGGGTTCCTTGCCATGAACTCAACTAATGGTTTGCTTGCTCTTTATGCCCCCAGTGTAGCCCAAAAAAACTTGTCCTGTGTTAAGACCAGCTGCTGGTCTCCTGTTAGAAAGCATGTCTAGAGCTGCCTTCATTCGCCTATAACAGCCAGATTCCTTGTTCTTTCTCATTACTCAACTGATTATTGCAAAGACCTCAAAAACTCTTCCACGTACATTAGCTAAGACATGGAGCAACTTTAGACCTATCTGTATGGATTAGTTTCAGGTTATCTCCTAACCATTATTAGGATCCCAGAAAAAGACTGAGTGAAGCCAAGACATTGGACAGAGAGAAACCCCAGAGCAGGGAAGAGAAGAACAGGGGGATGGGGAATGGGGAGGGGGGCGGAACACGGACAGTGTTCAGAGACAGGACACGCGGACAGAACTCAGGGTTCTGAGGGCGCCTCAGGCAAAGCCCAGGACATTCCACGCCTATCTTTGTCACACTCTGGACTTCTGCTCACAGATTTCTTTTGGACAAAGCTGTGCAGCTTTAAGAGAGAAAGCGAGGGCTGTGATATGTAGCTGTAGTCATCCTCGGTACCCTCCAGGTAATCAGAAACACTTGGAAGAACAGATACCTCCACCCAACTCTTAGACCACCACTGTGTGTGTGCGGTTACCACCCCGCCTCAGGCAGAGCCCCCCGAAGGGCAAAGGCTTCACCGACCTGTAAAACTTGTTGACTCTGATCTTGATATCCGTCTCGTTGGGCCTGCCGTTGCTCTTCTTGCTGCAGAAGATCTCTTTGATGCGGCCAATACGGTACGGCTCAGGGGCATCTAGGTTGCTGCCTTTGATGTAGTCAGAGTATTTCCGGTAGTGTTCTGGATACAGAGCTTCATCCACAGGCTCCTTCCGTGGGCGTTTCACAGGACTGGACAGCTTAATGCTGCAGAGAAGCAACTGTTATGAGTGACTGAACATGAAGCCTTAAAAAGCAGTCTCAGCATGACTGATCAGTGACGATAACCACTTAAATTCAAACACTTTAAACTAATGCAGCTACGTACCCTTAGACCAGATTTAGAGACTAAATCTCACCCACACTTTAAAATGGGTACTCTCCATCTGTGCTCTGGGGATAGTTGATAAGGCTGTTCAGGTTCTCCCCGCTCCCAGCCTCAGGGCAGGCGTGTGGCTCGTTCAGCTCTACAGGTGTGCGCAGCAGGGACGCACAAGCACTTGGAGCGGGAGCTCTGAGCGCCAGGAGAGCCTCCAGCGTGCTTCCCCTCGCCTCTGACTGCCGACTCCTGAGAAGGCAGGGCTCCGTCAGCCCAGGGCCCTGAGTGACACAACAGTCCGAGTCCCCTGAACCACAATGGCCACACAGTACAGGCAAGAAGTAAACTTCTGTGATTTTAGAGTTGTTACCACGGCATAGCCTACACTCTGACTGAGGCATCGACCCAGAGGCAATGCGGGAGAGGCATGGGGAGAAGACTCGTGGTCTGGGCAAGCCGAATTTGGCCTGACCGCGTACTGGCTAACTCAGGCCAGCAAATGAGATGCCAGGCTGCCAAGACCGCAGGGCTGCAAACTCTGAAGACTGCAGCTCAGGGAGGCAGCTGCTGTGCTTTCCCATCAGACCCCCTGAAGTCTGACGGGCTCCAGAGGTGTCTCTGAACACCTGTGCTCTCACTTCAGCTGTGCCAGGAGCATCTGGTAGACAGCACTACAGGGAGTCCTCCCCTTCGAGGCCAAAAACTGGAGCTAAAGGGCGTGATGCACACTCACTGTGCGGGCCTGGAAGGACCGATGTTTTGTAATGTACGGTGACTGAATGGAGGTTGGGGACTGGGCTCCAATTAGGACTCGAGGAAAATGGAATTGCAAGTCGGGAAACTGAGCTGACTAAGCTCAGAAAATGGTGGTTGTAAATCCAACCACGCACTAGTTCTTAGAACGAACAAGGAATGGATCAAGTGTGGACAATATCTGTGGCTTTGATTTTTCCCTGAAGAGCGTCAATCCTCTGATGTGGAAGTCTTTTTTTTAAATTTTATTTATTTTTGGCTGTGTTGGGTCTTCGTTGCTGTGTGGGCTTTCTCTAGTTGTGGCGAGCGGGGGCTACTCTTCGCTGCGGTGCGCGGGCTTCTCATTGTGGTGGCTTCTCTTGTTGCGGAGCACAGGCTCAGTAGTTGTGGCGTGCGGGCTTGGTTGCTCCGCAGCATGTGGGATCTTCCCGGACCAGGGATCAAACCCGTGTCCCCTATATTGGCAGGTGGATTCTTAATCAGTGCGCCACCAGGGAAGTCCCGCAAGTCTTTTGGTGCAATTCCCATTTACCAACAAGCAACTCACAGTCAGCCTTTACTTTAGGCCAGGCGCTGTGCTAATAAGCAACTTTCTTTTAACTCACTTATTCCTTAGGGGCCTGGCAGGCAAGGCACTCCTCTCCCCACTTGATAGATGGGAACTGGGAGGGGCTCTCTGCCATGACCAGCTGGGCAGGAACCCACCACTGACCCTAAAGCTCTCCCTTAGCCAGCGGGCTCTCTGTCTGACTTCTTTCACAGACAGCTTCACTGCCACAGAATTATAGTCGCTCTGCACTGGAAGGCTGGATAACGTCTGCTCACCGCAGATGACACTGTGACAGCTCGGCAGCAGCAGGTACTGGGCTGCGGGGTGGGGGACATTGTGGAGCCAGCTCTGTACTGACCCAGAGCTCCTGGCCCTGACTGCAGCCAGGGGCACTCACTTGAAGGTGAAGGCCTCGGGGGGGAGGTACACGCCATCGCCCACTCGATACTGGATGCCGTTCTTGGTGGCTAAGCTGTAGAGGACCCGGCCATCCAGGTCCTCGAGCTGCTCCATGACCCTGGGAATTTCCTTCTGCCTCATTTCAGCCAGACGTGCACAGCTTGCACAGAACCTGAAGGAGTGAAGGACAGAAACCAAAGGCCCTTAAGTGACTGGTAGTGACTACAAGCAGCTGCCACTGGCTTAATCCAGACTCTGGTGACCAAGAGGAAGGATTTACAGATGTTAGGAGGAACTGGCTTTCCTGCACTTTTATGTTCACACTTTGAAAGCACTTATTTGGGACCAAAGCCCAGAGATACACACAATAGGAAAATGACAAGCCAACCCCACTTTTGAGTAGTCGATCCTAAGACATTAACAAACAGTCTAGAATATGGTCAAGAATCCACCACGAGCGATAATGCAGACAGTGGTAAAGACAGGAACTCAAAACGCTATTACCTCTAAAGGCTGAAGAGGTATTTGGTAAAATGCAACATTATTTCTGATTAATAAACCCTTAAAAGGAGAATTAGAGATTGCCTTAAAAACAGATCAAGCCAAAAGGCAGCTCCAGGTTGACTGGAGAAACACCAGAGGCATCGCAGCGAGCCCTCCTAGCCTCAGCCCTGTCAGCCTTACTGTCACACACCACTCGCTCTGGAGGTGCCGGCTGCCACTTTTAGTTAAAACAAGTGAGGTACCAAGGTTAGAAAGGAAGACGTGGGGCACTGAACACTTTATAAGAAGCAAAAGCTTCCCTAAAAGCATTCCCCCACCAGTTCCAATAAAATGGAATCAAAGATCTCACTTACGAGAAAAGACACAAGATCTGTGGTACAGACACTGAGGAACCCAGAAAGACACATCCTGTCCCTGGATGGGACAGCTTCTCCCCACCGGGCTGTCCACACACTTACAGCCACTGCAACCCAGTCAGGCTGCTCTTTGGTTGGTGAGGAAGACGATCAGAAGACGTGGGGAAAGCAAACCCAGCAGAGAGAAGCACGGGAAAAGCTCGAGGGCTTCATGCAGACGCATGGCGTCCACGAGCACCACCAGAGCGGCCCAGGAGCGCAGTCGCGGCACTCACTTGTACTTGTTGTCCTCCACTGGCTGAGTTTTTGGAGGGGACTCAAATCTTGCGTAGTCTTGGTCATACCAAAGCTGGTAGAAATAGGTCTTTCCGTCACCCTCCGACATCAGGGCCTCAGGGTCCACGCCTCCCTAGGGACAAGACTGCCGTCAGCCATGATGACCCCACGCATTGAGGAGGGGCACACGAGGGGCGCCAGGCACTCACCTCCAAGGCCCAGTTTTCCGACGGGGCTTTATAGACGACCTGCACTTTGCTGTGAATGTATGAAAGCTGCATGTCCTCACATTCGTCTACCAGGAACAGCTCCAGGGGGTCCGACGTGGCCCCGAGGACTGTGTCCGTCCCAGCACAGAACCAGTGGGCATGAAACATCTGCCCGTTGCTGCTGTCCTCCCACAGCGCCGTGACCCTGGAGCCGGAAGAGGGGGCGGGAAGGAAGTTCTAACTTGACCGGCAGATCTGGACCGAGTCTCCTTGGGGGACATGTATTTTTTGGTTTTAGTATAGGGCAAAGAGCTGCTGCTATTCTTACAAAATAGGAACCTCCTACTTACTCAACAGAAAGTGTGGGCTGAAGTCAAGCAGAGGGAAGGACACAAACCTTGCTAAATACAGTGGTTTTGAAGAATCATCTGGAATAACAGAAACACAGTCCCCCACTTCCAGGGTTTCCGAGTCGATGCATACCTTCTTATAGTAACTCTTCTTCCCATCGGTCTGAAAACAAGAGCTTAATTTCAGGTGAGGATGGGTTTGAAGGTCCGTGCTAGGCTTGACCTGCGAGTTCCTGTTACTTTATAGGAAATTATCACTCATAACAATTTCTCCAAGAAGCCGTGAGCTCTACCAGCCTGGCTACTATAGAGAACACCCAACTTCTTTGGCTGGAAGCCTGCAGCAAAGGCCGCTCACATCCCTCTATCACCACCTCTGCCCTCTTGTGTCAGCAGCAAATGGGATTCTAGCATTCAATTGTAATAGCACCGTACCCCACTCCTCACACCTCCCTTAGCCACACGGACCTCCTTCTTTCTCTCCCACAAGGAAAGCTGGTCCCACCTCAGGGCCTGTGCTCTGGTTCCTCCCCAGACCTTCATGCGCTGGCTACTCCCCAACCTTTTGGTTTCAGCTCAGATGTTGCCCCACCAAGAAGCCTCCGTGGCCCCAGCACCCTTCCTGCCCCCTGCCCTCCTGACAGTACATGTGTCACAGGCAGGGGCTTAGTTATGCCTAGGCCTAGAGCAGCATCCAGCAGGGTAGGCCTCATGCTTGTTGAGGAAACTGACCATCTTTGCCTTATGGACATCGAGAGAACAACACTGAGATGACATTCACTCTCCAGTTTTGGTAAAGGATTTGACCCTTAGACAGGCAGGTAACCACAGAACCCCCGGGAGACGGTCTGCTAGTGCCCCCAAACACCTACTCCTAGGCCAGAGAGGACTGTGAAGGCTCTCTTCAAAACAAGCTTGGAAGGGGAACCAGCCTGACACCCCAAGAACTGTATCAAATGCCCATTTTGGGGACTTCCCTGGTGGCGTGGTGGTTAAGAATCCTCCTGCCAACGCAAGGGACATGGGTTCGAGCGCTGGTCCAGGAAGATCCCACATGCCGTGGAGCAACTAGGCCCGTGCACCACGACTACTGAGTCTGTGCTCTAGAGCCCGAGAGCCACGACTACTGAGCCTGCGTGCCACAACTACTGGAGCCCATGCGCCTATAGCCCGTGCTCCGCAACAAAGAGAAGCCACCACAATGAGAAGCCTGTGTACCACAACGAAGAGTAGCCCCCCCTCGCCGCAACTAGACAAAGCCCACGCACAGAAATGAAGACCCAACGCAGCCAAAAATAAATAAATTAAATAAATAAATATATATAGTTTTAAAAAGCCCATTTTGGAGTGTGAGGAAAACTGAGTCCTTGGGCGTACAAGCAAAAAAATGCATTTCAGGTGCTTGACCACAGGCCTCGGCCTCTCAGTCAGCTCTGCTCCGCTAACAGGACAAATGGGCAGGGACAAACGGGCAGGTTTCTCAGCTGCAGGGCTCAGGCTGCTTAAGACGTCTGGCAGCGAGATACGAGACAACCGGCTTCTCAGAAGGGCAGCGCTAAAATGACTGAGAGCCTGCTCGTGGATTACCTTGACAGCTTCTCCAACCCAAAAGATCCGATCCTTGTTCTGCTTCTTTTTCTTCCCCTGATGCATCTTTTTGGGTGATGGCATCTCTGGAATATTGTCATCCACTTCTTCATCATCATCTGCCTCCTTCATGGCCATGTTGGGACACCTACAAAGTCAGTTATTATAAGCAAGGTCCTCTTTAAAAGTAAAACCACTGGTTAGGACTCTGTGCTCTCACTGCTGGGGCCCGGGTTCAATCCCTGGTCGGGGAACTAAGATCCCACAAGCCTCTCGGTGCAGGCAATAAAAAAAGAAAAAAAAGTAAAACCAACTGAAGGTGTTTTACTTAGAAATCGGGGACAGGCCTGGTGACAGTGCTAGACAAAGGGACCCTGCCTGCCCTGTACCTGTCAACCCAGCTGTCCCACACAAAGCCTATTTGCCATCAGCTGGCATTTTCCTCCATTTCAAGAACAAGCGTTGGCCAAACCTACCTCCTCTTTTGGCAAGCCTGTTTGCTCCTTCCGCTGCCACCAAATTTAACCATATCCTTACAGGCTTTACACTTTCCACACTCAGGCTGTTGACAAATCTAAAACACATTGAAAAAGTAATCAAACAGTCATTATTAATAGCTGGTAACCAGTTTTTGGTGAATTTAAAAACTGTAAATTTAACCTCATTAGAAGGGAAGTAAGAGTTAGGAACAAGATACGAGGTTTGCATAGGTTAAGCCTGACACATGGTGCTGGGACAGGTGTGGGGAAACGAGAACACGCACTGCTCAAAGGATAATTTGGTAACCCCACTCTGGAGAACACTGTTCTAGATCAGAGTTAAGTACATGACCTACACCCCAGCAATTCTGCTTCTAAGTAGAGAAGAGTCACAGGAAGCCTCGTTAGAATATCAAGTTGTCCATCCCTGAGGGATAAGCTGGAAGAGTCACAATGAAATATTATGGAAAAGTTAAAGTGTTAACTAGTGTGACCTCCAAACAGCTCCCGCGGACATACAGAAGGTCACGTGTCAGACACAGATTAGTCACGGAATTGGGGGCACCACGGTAAGGAGTGTTCCAGCTCACTTCTACTCCTGGCTTCTGGACGTCTTTGAATATGTCATGTTAACGCTGTCTCTGGGAGATATCTGACTCACCTACCGGGGTACTGTGAGAATTCAACTAAAAATATGCATGAATACAATTTGAAAAAGAAACAAACACACATAACAGCTGTGAAAGATTCCAGTTTACGTATACTTTCCTTAAAATTTTTTTTAAAGCTTGGATACATATGCACTAGATGAAATAAAGTAAAACCACAACAAGAACGGCGAGGACATGCAAATCCCTATTTAAGGGCAGCCCCTGAAGACAAAGGAGACACTCTGAAGTCAGTGGCCAGTGTGAATGCAGGGCAGTTCTGAAGGCAGCTGCTGTATTTTTGTGTTTAAGTTTTCATCCAAATTAAGTCAAACAGATACCAAAATACTGGGTTGGCCAAAAAGTTCGTTCGGGTTTTTCCGAAAGATTGGATGGAAAAACCCAAATGAACTTTATGGCCTACCCAACAGACCCGATCCCTGGGTCAGAGAATTAGGGGGATTAATTCCTCTAGAGTGAAGTAAATATATATTAAAAAATTCAGTAAGAGAGGTCTTTTCAGGCCTCAAAGCTAAGCTGGACAAAGTCCCCACTTTCCCAGGGAACTGATGCCATGAGACAAGGCAGGCTCCTGGGTGGATGTCCCTACTTGGAGGAAGCAGCGCCTCTGTGGGGTAGTCACTCCCTCTGCCCTTACACCAGGGCCTGAGGACACAATGGGACACAGCCAGAGCAAAGGCACCCAGAAGGCCAGGCTCCTCTGCAACAACAGTGGCGCTGACAGCAAAGTGCCCGAGCATGCCTCTTTTGACAGCTGTCCCAGAAGACATGCAAGTCCCCCCAGATCACTAACTCTTTCTTCTAGCTTCTGTTTTAGGGGTCACATTTGAGGAGTGAGCATCTCAAGCCAGAAAGAGAAAGAAGTGAGTTCCTCAGAGATTACAAGGGGAGCAGGCAAGGTTACCTCACAGACGCCACACCGCCGGCGTTTAAAGGCGTTCTCCTTGTCTTCTTTGTCATCCTTTTCAATTTGCTCCGCAAAGAAAGTGTCAAAGATCTGGTAGACCAGCTTCGTAGTGGTGGCTTTGGTGGGGCCTCTGTCCTTCTCCTTGGCAGGATGCCGGATGGTCTGCCGCCTTTCAGCTCGCCTGGGAGAGAGTTTCCATGGTGTTAGCGGGCTGGGAAGAGCGCACAGGATGCTCTGCCTTCTGTCTCACGTCTTCAGTCTCATTCCTGCTGCATCCTTACCTTTTTCCCAAGGTGACCCCGGCCAACTTGATCAGGTCTCTCATGCAGGGGGTCAGGAAGATGGGCTGCTCGTCACTGTCCCCAGCCCGATCATAACTCTCTACTTGTTCCACCACAAACTGGGCGTGTCGAAGGAGAGAATCCTCTGTGAATCGATTCAGGTTGAGCATAGAAGGAGGAACAGTGGTCTTTTAGGGAAAAAAAAAAAAAAAAAAATCAGAGGTTTCCCTTAGGCTTAAGCGAAACTAATCTAAATCAAACAAACAATTTCTGCTGACTCTGAACATGTTTTCTAGCACATCTCATATAAATAGGTGTGAATCCCATATTGTGAATAACCTAAACCTCTTACCTCGATCTTATTGATCAGGTCTTCGTATGTTGAGTCAGGGTTGTTCTGCAGGAACTCAACTACTATCTTACTTATGTAGATCTTCTCTTGCATCACACTGAACAGAGGTGCATACTCTGGGCTGGGATCCATCAAAATGTATTCGGCAAATGCTGCAGTGAATGGATGTTTAAGAGAGCAGTTTGAACCTGATGGCAGCTACAGTGGCCAAAGGGCAGGGACGAGGCTATGAGGCTTACAGAACAGGCTAAGAGTCATTCTGTACCCAAATGTCAAAAAACATGAAGTACAGTCCAGAGTTAGCTCATTCGGAAGGGGCCTGTCTGAGCCAGCCAGAGGACGGAGACTGGCCAAGTGGCTTTCCTTTGGCTCGATTCTGGTTTTTGGAATTCAGTTTGGGTTTCAGCTGCAAGAACATGACCTGCTTTTACACCAGAGGGTCAGTTCCAGGGCCAGTTGTAGCTAATATAAGAGGCCATTCCAGGGACTTCCCTGGTGGTGCAGTGGTTAGGAATCCGCCTTACAATGGAGGGGATGCGGGTTCCATCCCTGGTCAGGGAATGAAGATCCCACACGGCACAGAGCAACTAAGCCCACATGCCACAACTACTGAGCTCACGCGCCTCAACTAGAGCCCACATGCCGCAAACTACAGAGTCCACGCGCTCTGGAACCCACGCCACAACTACAGTGCCCACGTGCCCTGGAGCCCGCATGCCACAACTGAAGAAGAAAAAACCCGCACACCACAGCTAGATAGAAACCCGCGCATCACAACGAAGAGCCCGCATGCCTCAGCAAAGACCCGATGCAGCCAAAAATAAATAAAATAAGTAAATGATAAATCTTAAAAAAAAAAAAAAAGAGCCCATTCCATTCAAACCTGACATGCTTTCCACATGGTCACATGAGCCTGACACTTCCCAGAGCCTGACACTTCCCAGAGCCCAACCAAACCCTATGAAAGACAGGAGCGAAGGCCCCTTTCAGCTCCCAGAAAGGTCCACGATTGGTCACATACTTACAGGTGCTAAAGCCAAGGAGAGCCTTTTCACCTCCATCAAAGCCAGCAATCCACCATTCATTTATTGGACCAAGATTTTTGCCATTAACACCACCTAAAAGGGGGGAAAAAGTTTCCTGAAAGCAAAGTAGACTAAGAATATGCCTCTCAAAAACTGAGGAGGGTTAAGTGGCACTGAGTGCCCACCTGAGCCGACACCTCTTATCAGCCAAGCCGGGCAGTCCTTACTGGAGCCATCAGAGAGTCTGCTCGTAGCTGCTCACAGCCCAGTCTCAAGCCCTAACTTTAAGAGGCAATAGTTCCAGTTGAATATTGCTCTCATCTCAAAGTTTTGTTTGTAAACTGTCCCAAACAACCTGGAACGTGCCACGTACCTTCGGGAGACGGGTCATCCTCATATATTGGCTTTGCTGAACCAGAAAAGAGGAGCTCGACATCCTTCTCAATGAGGCCGGTGTCGATCGGGCACAGGTGACCTCGTTTACAGTACACGCTAGACAGGCGACAGAGTGGATTTACCAGCTAACCAAAGGCAGGCTGAAGTACAGAGTCAAGCTCAGACACGAGGTGGACTACGTGCAGTCCCTAGGCTCAGCTGTCTCCTTGGCTGCCAGAACACTGGCTCAGTACAGTGTTCTTTCACCCAGACAGCTTCTACCCGATTCGCCCACCTGGGTATCAAGAGTATAAGTGTCTGAAGAGGCAACGTGGAGAGGTCAGCGAGACTGATAGTGGGATGGCGGGAAATCTCACAAGGGCACCACCTGCTACACCCTCCCTCGGTGAGTTGCTAGTGGAGAAACAATGGCTTCTCAAACACATCCTACCCAGAGCTGTACAACCATCCCCTCTAGCTCCAAAATGTTCTTGTTGCTGAAAATGAAACCTCACACCCACTGAGCTGTCACTCCCTATCCCCTCCCCACCCCTGGCAACTACTAATCTGCTTTGTTCCTGTGGATTTACTGCTTCATAGCATTTCATATATGGTTAATTTTGTGCTATGTGACTTTCGCCTCATTAAAAAAAATTAAAATGAGGCACATTATACAACAGCATAAAAGGTGAGGTACATCAAGGACATCGGAAGGAGGGACTCCCACCTCCCTCTGGGGGTTCAGCCTCCAGTTTAAGGGCATCCACTGCCTAGAGATGCTCCTTGACATTTGAGAGGATGTGCATCATTAAGCCGGATGCCAAACTTGAGAAAATCATGGGGTTGGGGTGGGTTCTGCTTATGAACCTGCTCACGCTGGCCTCGAGGCCAGAGGTGCCGTGCTACCCCTCAGAGTCCAAGCGGGTCCCGTGGAATCCGTGCAGGTCTGAGAGCACCACCACGCTCCCACCACCTAGGCCCTTGGAAGCCAAAATTCCGCATCTTGGACTCTCACACAATTAAAAAAAATTAAAACATGACCACTTTGAGTGGAGTTCCCCTACCAAGCACGGTAGGTAGACACGGGTCACAGCCTTGCCATCAGGACCTGAAGATGTGGGAAAGATGGACCAAGGGAGGGCAGGACACCGCGGACGCACAGAAGAGGAGGATCCAGCGCCCAGCCTGACGGGCTGTCCACATGCTCCCTCAGTAGAGGGGACATCAGGGAGAAGTGCCAAGTCCCAGGCAGGGGCAGGACCCACTGGTTCACAGGAAGGGCTTGTTTCCACCTGCCACTTTCAGCCCAAGTACCAGAGGTAAACAGAGTTCCTAATTACCCAGGTAGTCTGGCTCCAATGGCCTGATGCTACAAAGGCATGTCATTCCTACGAAGTGTGTTTTTACTGCCCCCTTCCCAACCTGCTATTCTTGAGGAGTGGCCAGGAGACCCCAAGCCCTGACACTCCCGACTACAGCGGCCCCGGCCCCTAGTTCTCCTGAACCTCTGCCCCAGGAATGCCACAGGGAAGCAGGAGGCCATGAATGTCAGCAATGCCAACAGCACGTTTCAGCTGTGCTGTCAGGCAGAGGTTGAGCCAGGGGATCGCTGGTAGATGGGCAGCATCCCACTACAGATCAGGATCCTGATCGTGGAGCGTGGGAGACACCACCAACCACAGCGAGTGTACGGAGTACTGCAGGAGAAACATACTGGGGTTTCCCTGGGCCCAGAGCCCCCCAACCCACTGTGGGGCAGGAGTGTCGGAAAGGCTGCCCAGAAATGATTCCACCTGAGGCTACAACAGGCGGCCCGCCCACCCCTACTATTCTCTGGTCCAGGGAGCGGAAAAGCACGTGCCAAGGCCTGAAAGGAGACATGGGCTGGTCCTGGAGCCAAGCCATTTCCCACAAGAAGCAAAGTGAAGCACCTCCAGTGAGGGGGACAGAACGGAACCAAGGGGGCTGGAGAGCACGGGGACTCTGCTCACTCACAGGCTTGTTTGAGCCCTTCCAAAGGTACAGTCCAGACGTCACGGACCTCTACGCCGAAGAGCCCGGCATCACTGACACGGCCTGCAAAGCCCTGCAGGATCCAGGCCCCTCCCGGGCCCCTGTTCCCCTACCACTCACCCCCAGTCCCTCTACTCCCTCCACACAGCCTCTCGCCTAGCCTTCCCCAGCCGATGTGCCCACCTCCCAGCCTCCACGTGCTGTTCCCTTCTCCTGGATGTCTTTCCCTCACTAGCCCCTCGGCTTGTTCTTAAGCCACCGAGTCTTTGCTCCAGTCCCTTCCTCTCCATTCAAAACAACTTTCCCCCACCCACTCTCTGCTCCCCATGCTTTTCACATCTGTCACAGTGTCACTACCTGACAGGCCTAACTTTTGTTCTGCCTCCACGAGACCAGGGAGCTGAGGTGCTGCATCTGTAAGACCTCGTTCAGGACCTAGCACATAGCTGGCCCTCACCTGAATGAGCTCCAGGATGCTCACCTGCTCAAGACCTAACAGGTAGAGCTGTAACCACCCGCCCACCCACCCCACCACCACCAGCAAACGTCCACCAGACGTCTACCAGCTTGCTGGCCCTTATCTCGTGTCAGCAGCTTAAGAAATGTTGCAGGTTAGGTATTAAAAACTTCACTAGGATATTAAGAACTTAGGTGTCTTTAGGAAAATGCCCCGTTACGATAAAGCAGAGGCGCATCAGTTACCTGAAGCAGGTCAGTTTGTGTTGGGGAAAATCCTCGTAACTCTCAAAGCCAGATTCATTGGCATCAAAGATGGACAGTCTCTCATTTGTCAACAACTGTATCTCTTCCACCTGAGAGACATTGACCATTAACTAGACACAAGAGACAGGAAACTATCAATATAAGGCTGAAAACACAGCTGGAACTTACTGCATCAGGGAGATGCTGTTCATATCTTAGCTCGGGGTCATCCAGGTACTGTCCGCACTCAATGCACTTCAGAGGATCGGTCTGTGGAGGCACGAACACAAACAGCGCTCAGAGAGCCAGCCCCAAGCAATCGCATTAGTGGTGCACAACTGGTTTTACTCCCAGATATACGTTTACCTTGGAGGACACTACTGCCATTTTGGTTCGAGCCATTTTCTTCTCAGTTCTGTGTACCAAGCAGAAGGTTTTTTTAGTCATTTCACAACATATCAGAATCTGCCATCAAAGTTACACCTGATCCACCAGACACAGATGAGCACCAGACGCCGCATAAGGGGCAAGGTGCGAGGCCGTAAGCATCTTTACCACGCGGAGGGGAGCTGCCTCACACGGCAGGATTGGAACGTCTCGGTCCTGTGCTCACACTCCATCACGTACAAAGCTAAGGCTACTCCAGAATTCACTAAAAGCCCCTTTACTTGCTTTCTAGGACAACCATTTTAATATTATGATCTGCTTTGTATAAAGACAAAAATACGTTCTTACGGTTCTTTGCATGTAGTTCTGCGTCTCTTCTCCTCCTAAACGGAGAAAACAAAAGAGTGGAGGGTAAAAAAGTATTTTCCATTTGGATAATGCTTCAGTTAAGAATTTAATGTACAAGGTTATCACAAAACGTACATGGTTATCACAAAAGTCAGAGGCAGGAAGGCAGTCAGAGAACCACTGAGACCCAAGCCATCTCCAGTGTCTAATCTTATACACAAAATTCCTTTTTTTAAAAAAATAAATTTATTGATTTTCTTTTATTTATCTTTGGCTGTGTTGGGTCTTTGTTGCTGCGTGCGGGTTTTTCTCTAGTTGCAGCGAGCGGGGGCCACTCTTCGTTGCGGTGCGTGGGCTTCTCGTTGCGGTGGCTTCTCTCGTTGCGGAGCACGGGCTCTAGGCACGCAGTAGTTGTGGCATGTGGGCTCAGTAGTTGTGGCTTGTGGGCTCTAGAGCGCAGGGTCAGTAGTTGTGGCGCATAGGCTTAATTGCTCCATGGCATGTGGGATCTTCCCGGACCAGGGCTCGAACCTGTGTCCCCTGCATTTACAGGCAGATTCTTAACCACTGCGCTACCAGGGAAGCCCCTAAACAAAATTCTTATAACCAGACTTCCTTAAAAGACTCATAAGATCACTTTAAAAAAACAAACAAAAAAACCCAGCTTTACTGTATAAGTGGTACCTCAGAGTAAGTATATAATTGAAGAGGGGTACTATGGACTGAGTTGTATCCCTGGCCCCCCACCCAATTCCTACGTTGAAGCCCTAACACCAAATGTGACTTGTATTTGGAGATGAGGCTTTTAAGGAAGTGACTATGGTTAAATGAGGTCACAAGGGTGTGGACCTAATCCAATAGGACTGGGGACCTCATAAACAGGAAGGGACACCAGAGCTCTCTTTCTCCCTACGTGCTTGCACAGGGAGAGGCCATGTAAGGAACCAGCAAGAAGACAGCCGTCCACAAGGCAGGAAGAAAGACTTCTCCAGAAATTAACCCTGCTGGCACTTTGAACTTTTAGTTCCAGTCTCCAGAACTGTAAGAAAATAAATGTCTATTGGTTAAGTCACCCAGACTGTCATATTTTGTTATGACGGCCCCTGCTGGCTAATATAAGAGAAAATTTATTTCTAGAATTATTTTGGGTAAATGAAGGAATGGTAGAACACAACTATCACAATCTGTAACTCCCAGTGAAATAATGGATTTAAGCAATGACTGTTAAAAACATTAGGTGAAAAGCTGAGGGGAACTTTATAATGGATGGATCAGGCAGATGGCACCTGAGCTCAGTGATCAATCCTAACACCTTCAAAAGATAACCATGCCTTATGGTATGATGTAACAGGAAGTACACAGCATCACCTCAGAAGTACTCTGGGAAACAAGAGACCTGCCTCTGGTCAAGCCTCTGGACCTAACTACCGGTCTGCAGGCGGACAGGGCTGGAGGGATATGTCAAGCCTGAGAACCCACAGACGCTACAGGTAAGCTGGCTAGTTCCACCAAGTGCAAGAAAGAGGACAGGGTGAAACTGCAGATGACACACTGAGGACAAACAGGAACCAAGTGTATTATATAGGCTGTGTTGGGGTCCTGAATCCAACTGTAAAACACACAAGGGAGACCATCAGGGAAATCTGAACGGAGATTAGGTTTTTATATTACTGTGCTATGATAATGGTATAGCGGTGATTTTCTTTAAATAAATTTATTTATTTTTTAAATTTTTGGCTAAGTTGGGTCTTTGTTACTGCGCACGGGCTTTTCTCTAGCTGCACAGAGTCGGGGCTGCTCTTCGTTGTGGTGCACAGGCTTCTCATTGCAGTGGCTTCTCTTGTTGCAGAGCACGGGCTCTACGCGTGCAGGCTTCATTAGTTGTGGCACGCGGGCTCAGTAGTTGTGGCTCACGGGCTCTAGAGCGCAGGCTCAGTAGTTGTGGCACACGGGCTTAGCTGCTCCGCGGCCTGTAGGTTCTTCTCAGACCAGGGCTCGAACCCGTGTCCCCTGCATTGGCAGGGGGATTCTTAACCACTGTGCCACCAGGGAAGCCCAGTGGTAATGTTTAAGAAGAGACCCCTCTCCTTTTAGAAGCACTTCTGTAGATATTTCAGCAATACATCTGGGATCTGTTTATCTTCAGAGCGAGGGAGGGTAAGGAGAACGAGTAAGGCTTGGGTAAAACATGCCTAATCATGGGTTGATAACTGTTGAAGGCTGATGACAATGTGAGGGTTTGCTACCCTTTTCTGCCTACCTTGGGGTATGTTTGAATGTTTCCATAAGAAAAATTGTTTAAAAAACACTTTAATATATTCCAGCCAATGGGATATTATGAAACACAGTAGAATTGAAAAAACTAGGCCTTACCTTTTCATCCTCATCTTTCTCATCAGAAACTTGTGGTTTTACTCCTTCAGGTTCTTTTTCTTCTGGTCTCCGTTTGCTAGCTCTATTGGATAAACAAATAAGTCAGATGTTAGCTTAAAAAAAAAAAAAAACTATATTGCCAATTCACATAAAAATGACAAACTAATGCCTTCCTACAGAAAAGCAAACTATTCCCAATAGATCTGGTGAACAGATACTTTCTTCCCATCCAAAAAAGAAAGTCCCCTTGTCACAGTAGCTCCAAAGGTGTGTCACTAACTCGTGATCCTGAAAGGAAGCCTTCAGAAGCCCCATGTGACCCTCAGACGTGGGGCCTGATGAGAGGTGCCGGAAACTAAGAGACACGTGACAGTGCAGTGACAGGAGCACTACCCACGTGGCAGAGGGTATCAGGTAAGATGGGGCCCAGAGTTTGATTTCTTATCCAGCCCCGCCCAAACTGATCCAATCTTCCAATAGCACCAGCAATTCCCTGTAAACCTCTACATCACAGATCTCCAACAGTTATTTCGCTAATTTAAATTACACAAAGCACAGCACAAAAGCACAAGCATTTTAACCACTTACAGATCTTTGGGTTGACTTCTGTGCCTCTTTTCATCCTGAGAGGGGAAAGTGTGGGTGGAGAAATAAAGGGGGGAAAATTAATTTCTGAGTAAGAGCGAGACAAAACCCCAAAGTATCAGTTAAGGATTGCAGCACTGTGGAATGAGAGAACAGGAAAATCTGGGCAGGTCTACAGGGTAGAGATGAGGCTTCAAAAATGTTAACTCAGTTTCCTAACACCTACAAACAAGAGTTGACCGGTAGTTGGCAAACTTCCTGTAAAGGGCAAAAAAATACACATTTTCAGATGTACAAGCCACAGACCTGTGTCACAGCTACTCAACTCTGCCACTGTAGCACAAAAGCAGCCAGAAACAATACATAAGTGAAATGGTATGACTGTGTTCTAATAAAACTTTATGAAAACAGGCAGAGGGCCAGATTTGACCTGTGGATCACAGTTTACCAACCCCTGTCCTAGGATAGCTCAAAGTAAAAGGGAATATTATAGCCATTTTGCTTATGTCGGCCAAAATGCCCATAGCTCCATCTGTCGTTTGGTCAGGGGTGAAGATGTCATACAGACAGGCATTGGGACAGTAGGAGTGGGGTAGGGGGTGACAACACTAAACTTCGGAATCTAGTATGGGACAGAAGTAGAAGTAGGAATTCCCGACTTGGTCACCAACTCATTAGACAAAGTCAAATGTTTGATCCTTTTGTCCTTTTCTGCCGAGAGGCAAAAGTGCTGGCTGTGTGGTCTAAAGCTCCTACCAGTTGCCGTCTGAGGAAAATGGGTGGTTTGACAGCACCGCTAAGATCTCTCTAGATCTGAAGGGATGCCAGGCGAGTGCTGACAGTAAGGTAATGAATATCCAGACAGAAAAGATGAGAGACAATAAGATGTTAGATAGAACAAGCTGGAGGAAACACCGAAAGGATCATCTGCCATAGAACAAGAAGGGGTGCCCGCTGGAAGCGAGAATGCTCACGACCCAGCAAGTCTGACCTCTGGCTCTGCTCTCTAGATCTCAGACAGAAAACCAGAGACAATCCTGGGACCACCCTCGTCTGGCTTCTCTTAGACAGGGACCAAACTGCTAAGGAGCTTAAGAGTCCTGTGCTGCGGCCCCCAGCAGCTGTGTCCCCCTCCCCTGGAGTTCACAGCCCTGTGGATAACCTTGCTGCCCAGGACGTTTACACAGGCCCACCCCTGGATCAATGTAGTGTTTTAGGGTTTAAATGTGCTCACTTAGCTGAACTGGGGAAGCTGGCAGGGAAGGGAAGAGCTAGGCTCAGAACTCAGGAGACTGACTGGTTGGTAAAGCAGCACAAGTGTGATGACACCATGTAGCTGGGGTGACACGTCAAGCCTTCTCAGGGCAGAGGCTCTGAAGAGAAGCTGGCTCCACACACGCCTTAGTCCAGCACACAGAGGCCCTCCCCACCGTTACGATGCACAGACAACTGAACACTCACTATGTATCAGGCGCTGACATGAAGTGACAGCCACCCACCCCCACGAAGGGTAGCAGCTGACCTGCCCAGCGCCACCCCACGGGCAGGTAGGGCTGGAGCTGAACACAGAGCCCTACCCCACGCCATTTCTCCCCACCAACTGGGAACGTAAGGATCAGGTAGAGATAAGTGACAGAGTCAGTCTTTACTTTGTCTTCTCCTTCATTCATTTCAGCCTGAGCTCCTCCGGGCCTTGCATCTCTGTCTGGCTCCTCCTTAGATTTCTGTTTAGGTGTTCTGCCGCAGAACGAAACACACAGTCAGCTCAGGGCGCCCACTGCCCTTTCAAGCAGCCCCAGTGAGGGGTTTACACGGTCTCCTCCCCTAAGTTAGAGCATGGATTGTATTTCTTATCTGAAGGGCAAGTTTTCAGAGCAAGAAACCCAGAAGGCATTTATTACTTCAGAAAGTATGATCTCGGAAGTGCCGTCTACACTTCCCTGTTGCTGAGACACGCAGTAGTTTACAAACAAAAGAGACAACAGGGATCCACTGATCTCTGGTAACCTGATGGGAATCCTGCCTGTGGTGGATTCCTGTGCAGGTTTGGTAGCTGGCCTGAGGTGCCGTCCAGAAAGTCCTCACCTCTCCGTCCGCCAGGGCCCGGCCACTCAGTTCAGGTGTTCTGCCCACCCCAGACTCAGGCGCAGCCTCAACATTTGCTTCAGCCCACTGTCTGTCAGAGGCTGCTTTCCACTTCTGCCCTCAGGTGCTGCCACTGCCATGGGAGCACACCCAGGCTGGCCAAGTCTTGGGGCTGAAGCGGGTCCACCTGACCAAGATCAGCCAGTGGCCACTGAGCCGCGAACATGTACGCTCAAAACATGGTTACTCTCGTAAGCCACTGAGCTTCGGGGCAGTTTGTCATACAGCGCCTTCACAGCTGTGGGGAAGGGACAGAGCTGCTCAATGCCCTTTAACCACCACCTGACTAGCTGCTTGCTGTATGAGCACCACCAAGAAGAGGCCTGGGGTCAAGGTCAGCTAAATCTCACCTGACCTCAGCCTTCAGTGTGGTGGTCCGACCTTACACGAGCAGAAGTCGTCCACACAGTATATGTATGATCAGTGCACTTAACACTCTGTCCAATCCATTATTTTTACCAGGACGCTTATTTTAGCAAGTAAGCTTCACAAAGTACAAAGGCATGTTAACTGTACTTACAGTTCTTTGGTTTGACTTCTGAGTCTCTTTTCTTCCTAAGTGGAGGGGAGGGGGAGACCAAAAAAAAAAAAAAAAAAGACTAGTTAATTTTTTTTTTGTTTTCTGTGGTACGCGGGCCTCTCATTGTTGTGGCCTCTCCTGTTGCAGAGCACAGGCTCCGGATGCGCAGGCTCCGCGGCCATGGCTCACGGGCCCAGCCGCTCCGCGGCATGTGGGATCTTCCCGGACCGGGGCACGAACCCGTGTCCCCTGCATCGGCAGGCGGACTCTCAACCACTGCGCCACCAGGGAAGCCCAGATTAGTTAATTTTTGCATTTGATTTGAATCTTTCTACTAAAGAGTTTTACGGAAATAAAATACTTAAACTGATCCTGCAGTCTAGTTGGAATAAAGATTCTCTTCTTTCAAGACAGCACATTTTTGGGACTTTCCTGGTGGTCCAGTGGCTAAGACTCTGTGTTCCTAATGCTGGGGGCCCAGGTTCGAGCCCTGGTCGGGGAACTGGATCCACATGCCATAACTAAGAGTTCGCATGCCACAACTAAAGATCCCGAATGCCGAAATAAATTAAAAAAAAAAAAAAGGCACTTTTTTTGGTGGGGTAGGTAGGCAGGAAGTTAAAGAACTCTTAGACAGATCCTGATGTTTAAGAGGGATTTGGGGGCAAAATACTATCTACTTGTCATTATTAAGTGTTGACAGTCTCATAGAAAACTTTATCAAAACTAGGAATCTAATAAATGAAGTAGAATGACCCAATCTGGAAAAGAGCTCCGTCTCAAACATGGACAACAAATTGTTTTGAGCCTGAATTTAGAGAGCTAAACACGCCTCTCCAGAGAGCAGAATTCAGCCTCAGGAACACCACACTTTGTAAGGAGATCACAAAGGTTGGTGATGTTAACAGAAGGAACACATTGCAGACCTTCCTCCTGGAAGAAGAGATCCTGGGAGTCTGGTCACAGACAAGGGATTTCAATCTTGCCCTCAAATCCTTCTTTGGAGGGTGGTAGTCACGCTAGTCCACTAGAACCGCTTCTTCTCAAACAATTCAACATGTGTCCCAACTGTAACTGCTGCTAACTTTAACTAGGATCAGGGTAGGGAAGTGATCAGTTAAAGACTAGTTTCAAGTACCAAATAATTCAAGAATTATACATCTTTAGTTGATTCCCCATTAGGACAAAATAACAGACACCCATCCTTTAACAGGCTCTCAATAAGGGCACACACCACCCACCCATTTGAGTTTCTAAGAAACCTCTAATCAATGTCTTAATAAAACCAAAAGGGACCTAGGGCTTCCCTGGTGGCACAGTGGTTGAGAGTCCGCCTGCCGATGCAGGGGACACGGGTTCGTGCCCCGGTCCGGGAAGATCCCACATGCCGCGGAGCGGCTGGGCCCGTGAGCCATGGCCGCTGGGCCTGCGCGTCCGGAGCCTGTGCTCCGCAACGGGAGAGGCCACAACAGTGAGAGGCCCGCGTACCACAAAAAACAACAACAACAAAAAACCCAAAAGGGACCTGATATTGTTCTACCACCTGTGACTGACCAATGTCAGCCCTTTGTCATATGGGGCAGTGCTGTCTAATGGTAAAGCTTCCAGTATCAGACCCCCTATTCCTTCTCCTACCCCCTCCCATGGGGGTTCAGTGGGTACATCTGTATTTCACAGAACCTTAAACTCCGATTTTACAAAGGAGCTGGAGGTCTGGGGAAAGAACTCATCTGATCTCAGTTAAGAATGCAACTCTATACCTGGACGATACTAGAGCACTTTAGCACCTCATGTGTTTGAAAATGAGACCTTCACAAGGACCTCATGGGCAGGAGAGGCAGGCAGGAGAGCGGACAGACTGAAGCTCTGTGACTGACTGATCAAGTAGCAGAGGTTCAGCTGACTTCCAGGCCTACCGCTGATTTACTATCACCACAGCCACGTAACACACCTTCCACATAGAGAACCAGCAGAAAAATGAGTTTGAAGAGCATTTTAGCTAAATTCAAGGTCACTTTGATCGTTAGTGAAAGTCACTCTGTTCCTACACGCTCCCCACACCCTCACCCCCCTTCCTAGAACCAAATGGGTTCTGAGATTAAGGTGGAAGTGACAAACCTGGAGGTGACCAGGCTTTACTTTATCATCTCTTTCTTCTTCTTCCACGTGTGTTCCTGGTCTTACTCTTCCCGGTTCTTCTGCAGGGAGCAGTCCAGCAACTCTGTCAAGCAAAATCACACACCCTAATGTTGACTTTCACAGACTCCTCCCGTGGAAGCAATTTTCAAAAGGTCTTCCTTCCTACCCACCGCCCCAAAAAATCAATCTTCATCTCAGAAGCCCTGAAAGGCACATATTACCTCAACATTTAATATTTAATACAACCTTTAGATCTAGTTCTGATAATGGCCAGTTGCCCCCAATTCACTCTTTGCAAGACAATTCTACCTGAATCACAAGGTTAATAATCTGACTGCAAACTCGGCATCCTTAAGCTATCTATGGTCACCCCGGCAACTCACTATAAAGTTCTTCTTTTTAGAAGATTTCAGAAAAGTAATTTCAGTCATCAAGATTACATATTGCACAGAAAAGATTATTATTCTTACCGTTCTCTGGATGTAACTCTACGTCTCTTTTCCTCCTATGTGGAGAGAAGGGAAAAAGAGAAAAACAATATTTCAAAAGAAGATCAAAACCAAAAGCATGAGTCAAAGTATTAAATAAATACATTTGATGTGGTTAAAAACAGGGGTTGAGGGGTAATCTGGGTTTGGGGGCGATCTGGGCAACCTTCAGCCTGGTGTTGATGTCCCACCACCCTCAAAACAAAGAGAGGCCCAGGAGCTGGCCCGGCACACATCTGGGCACTAGAGGTCATCCAGTGACGCTACGTAAAGTCAAAGATCCGCCTCATGTCAGGAATTTGTTAATACTAGAAAAAAACCAAAGTAGTAATTTGGGATTCACATCAGGAAGTGATGATGACAACCTAAACTGGACACCAGCCCTTCTCTGATGAATACCTTAGTACACTACTTCCCTAAGTTCACAACGCTTGCCATCTCCAGGATATCTGTATTTATGTATTTAAGAGGGATAAAAATATTGTGGTGAAAAAAAAAATATATTGTGGTGATGAAACCGATCTATGTCTTGTTTGAGGTGGAGGTTACAAGAATGCATGCATGCGTACATGTGACCATACATGCACAGTGAATAAAGTCTGTAGATTACGCCGATGTCCATGTTCTGGTTTTGCTATTACAGTTACGTGAGATGTTACCATTGGAGAAAGTTGGGTAAACTACACAGAACCCCTGTACTATATTATACGGAATTAATCTGTATGTGTATATATAAAATTCTGCCTCCAGACTGCCTTTAGACTCGAGCTACAACATCAACTCTTCCCTGGGTCTGCAGCCTGTTGGCCTGTCCTGCACATTTCAGACTTGCCAGCCTGAAATCGTGTGACTCAGTTGCTTAAATTAATCTCATACATACAGACATCACTGGGTCTGTTTCTCTGGAGAACCCTAAGATAGATTTTATACTACAGTTATACATACATACATATCATCTGAAACAATACAGAAGAAACTGATGAATGCTCGCCTCTCAAAGGAAGGACAGGATGGAGAGGGGGGAGTACCACCCCTATGTACCAAACAGCCTTTTGTACTGTTTTACCAAATGCATGTATTTAATACCTGTTTTAAAAAACACAGTGAGATCTCAAAACTTTAAATTGACTAAAGTAAGATTCTCTCTGTAGTACTACTTATTTGACCACCACCACCTGATAACACTGGTGTGGTGCACTGAGCCTTACTCTAGCATATCGGGATAAACCCTGTTTCGACAAGTGTTCATCCTCCAAGTCCCCAAGGTCTCACACACACTGCCAGTGAAACTGCTTCCTGCTTGGGAAAGAGTGCCCCAGTTCGTTTCTTTAGAAGCTAAAAGGCTACGTAAGCCCTCCAAAAGGTTAGAGGGCAAAGAACAACTCTAAAACTGGCACACTTGTTAAAAAAAAAAAGACTTGCCAATATTACAAGAGCCAGCTTGCTTTCACCTGTGACACGTTTTCTTAGGAGGCAAGGGATGTGGCCACGTGACTTGGACAAGCTGTTTCCCTCTGTCTCAGTGTCCCACCTGTGAGTGGGTAGTCTGACTAAACAGGAGAATGAGTATGTCTTTTACAACAGGACGTCAAGTCCACCTCAGTGATATTGGTAGCCTTGAGTCCAGTGCTTCTCGCTCAGTGCAACTGTGCCCCCCAGGGGACACCTGGGAAAGTCTGAAGGTGATTTTGGTTGTCACAACTGGGAGGAGAGAGGGAATGTTACGGGCATCTAGGGAGTAGAGGTCGGGACCTTGCTAAACATTCTATGATGCACAGGACTCACCCCCACAGCAAAGGTTTACCTGGCCCCAAAAGTCAATGCCTTCGTTGAGAAACCCTGCCTTAGAGCAAACCACGGATACTCATCTTTAGCAGGTAACGGGGCATTTACTACCCACCTGTAACCTACAGACTTCCCGACTTACACAGCTAATCCTGTGGCAGGACTGAAATAGATAGTGTGTGACCATCTGGTATTATCTAGGTTTGCCCCTCAAGTCACATGGGACAGTGCTAGAGACTGACATTTTCGATATTGGAGGCCTTTGGCAAGCCGCCAGTTTTCTAACCTAAAAAGTCTAAGCAGCATTATTACAATACACATAACATGACAATTCTGCTTTTCTAGAGAAATTAGATGTGGGAAAGGGGCTTATCTGACATCAGAAGGAAATGCTTTAAACACATCACATCTGCTGGTTTGACTGTCAAATCTTGACAACTGGAGAGGTAGGAAAGTAGACAGGAGGGAACAGACCAAAGTTACGGGCCTTCTGAGCCCTCAGGTCTAACCCTAACACACTTCGTACTGCCCAGGGTCCAGGGATATGTTCTAACATCCTCTCAGTCACTTCTGGGCCATAGATAGACCAAGTATACATTCACAACTACCAGCAAGTGTACCAAAATAAGGCAGAGTTAAGAAACTTAAACACGAGCCCTACCTGGTCTTTTTCTTCTTCATCGACAGAATCATCTGATTTTGCTTTTTCAGCGTCTTCCTCAGGTTTCCGTTTGGCAGGGCTGTCACACACAGTAAAGCCAACTGTTAGCTCAGCCAGACCCTAGTCCTCCAGTGGGCACGAAACAACTTATATTCCTCCCTACCAAGAGTACCCTCTGTTTGGAAAGATTCAGGGCATGGACACCCTCTTCCCTCCAAGGAGAAGCCCTTTCTGCCAGGACATTAAAAGAAGCTTCAAGCTTAATGTTTCTTTGGATGACAGGTTTAGAATACCACCATTGTGCAAACCTTAAGAAGTAATGGATCTAGACTTTGATCAACGGCTGCTAGAATCACCGAACAGACATTACATGCCTCTGATGGACAGCCCCATGCCGTCAATGAAGTCTCACAAAATAAGGCTGGAATCTGATCAAGACTCTAGACCTAACTACCAGTGTACAGAGAACTGGAGACAAGGGAACACATTAACCACCAAAACGATGCAGTCAGCCAGACCTAGAAGCTAGTAGACAAAAGACCTATTTTCTTTAAATAAATGGCAAGAAACTAAGGAATCTATCACTTGAAAGGCTTAAGGAGCAAATCAACCAAACTCTGTTACACAAGGGGAAGAATGAACACTGCTATGTATTTGTTAGTAAGGAACTGTTACACTTTATAAGGCATGTTTTGTCTTCTTCAAAAGACGGTTTGCTAGATGTTAGCAATTATAGCAAAATATGAATAAAAAACTTGTCAAAGAAAGAGACCTTGTCATCTAGAAATATCATATTTGTGGATAAGATGACATGTCCGATTTGTTTCAAAGTAATCCAACTGGGGGGACATGGGTGTGTATGGAGTTGTAATCCATTTGGAATAATTCACTTGGAGCATATGGGGGTATAGATGAAACAACAGACAGGAGCTGTTAACTGTTGTTGACACTGGGTGATAGGTACACAGGGGTTCATTTTACTATCCTTGGTAATTTTGTGTATGTACATTTGAAGTTTCCTATGTTAAGAGTAAAAATGGATGAGGTCTTCAGAAATGCTGTTCATGGATGTCTAATTACAGAATATCAAAAGGAAAACCTAACAATGTGGAAGTCAGAATTACTAAGTTACATCCTACTAATTCTATACGTGTTTTACCAAAAACAGTTGGCCCCTAAAATGGGGGCTGTCCATTCATTATATACTGACCCCCTTGTGAAATGAGATGTGATGGTGGTCTGCCTGGTAGTTTGCCTTGTAATCCTGGGGCTAGATGAGACTTCAGCTGCTTAAAGAAAAAGAAACAAAAAAGCCACTATGAATAAAGAGTTCACAGCGAAGGTACAGTTCTTCAGCATTACCAAGCTGGTGCAGAGACCAGGTTCTGAGGATTAAGTATCCTTCTCTTCTTATTCTAAGCAACCACCATCTTGATAAAGTCATCAAATTAGCACCTGCCAGTTTGCTGGGCCATTTCAACACAAGCTCTTGTATGAGGGGCCCAACCCTGAGACGGAAAAGGAAACAGAACCTCCGCTTATTTCGTCAAAAGATGAAGTGGCCAAGCACCTGACCTGAGCTCAAGTCCCATGCTCTTATTTTTAAAAATTCCAGAAGAGTTACTCTGACTACAAGCGGGGAAGGAGTCTAAGAATAAATGTTCAGCTTAAGCAGGCATGTAACTTAGACGTAATAAACATCAGTAGCTCCTGTTATCTTATACCTCATAAATTCAACCACATTTGGGGATCTAATGCTCTATAACTTGGTTGAAGACAAAAATTGCAGGTATATATCTAAGCTAGTTAGAAGTATACACAAGAGGGAATTCCATGGTGGTCCAGTGGTTAAGACTCGGCACTCTCACTGCTGAGGGCCCGAGTTCGATCCCCGGTTGGAGAACTAAGATCGTACAAGCCGAGCCACACAGCCACCCCCCACCCCCGCCCCCAAAAAACAAAAAAACCCCAAAAGATACACAAAAAACAAGTACTGCCGGTGGAGGGGTTGTGTGGGGGGGGAACAGACAGACCCTATGGCGCCAAGTCTGTCCTCCCCTTAGGTGGTACCAGACTCCAACGAGGTCAAACGAGTCAAGCACTCTTACATTTTGTTTCTGCATCGGACTTGCTTCTCCTGGGCATGCAAAGTTTGGAAACAGGTTTGGGGGACTTCTTTTTCTCTGCTATTTCCACTCTGTGCTCCTCACCACTTGTCTGGCTCCCGTTTTCTAGACATCCATTCACTTCCCGACTGAAAGCATGAGCTCCGTTCTCCAAGGACAAATCTTTATTTAAAAGGGATTTGACTTTAGCCAGGTAGCCCTCCTACAGCAGGAAAGGATAATTTAAGTAGCAGTGAATGTAAACAAGTGGCAATGAGAGAATAAGGAAACACATGCGCTTCCTGTGTAACTATCAGGTAACAGGGAGAGGTGGGATTATTCTGCCTCCCTGGTCACAGACAAGTTACATGGGAGGAAACATTTTCTAGCCACTGGGATGCTGAGGACTTACCTCTGATAATTCTTCTTTATGTAATTTGGTTTCCAAGTCACATAATTGATTCTTTATTTCTGTCTGCAGAAATTCATGCAAGAGATTCAATTTCTCCTTCACGCATTCCTAAGGGAAGGATATAGGTTTAGAAGTCTCTGCACTCCCAAGCTATGAACTAATGGACCAATACACAAATAGTTACGCTGCCTGGTCACCTAACAATGACTGAATGGCAGGCAATGCTGAGTCAGCTAAAAAGAAAACTAAATATTCACAAGACATGTTCGTGATGTTTCCACTAAGATCATATCACACCATCTCCAGAGTGGTGAAAAATGGAAAGATTAGAGGTGAAACAGATACATAATAGTGTACTAGAACAAAACTGATTTTGAAAAACAGTGTGACCGGGACACGTTATAATCCAGACTTGAGGCTACAGAACCCAGACGGGGAAACTCGATGAGCTACCAAAAGCTAACCAATAATATCCTATTAGTACAGCACATGAGACAAAAACATCCAACGTATCCTCAACTTTAGGGAAAAGAGAGCCAATTCCACTTAAATTTGTTTTTATGAACTACACAGTATCTGTCAATTGGTCACATTTGATCATAAATTTTGTTAAGGTAGAGATTACCTTACCTTTTCTGTTAAACTATCTCTTTCCAAATCTTTGAGCCTGGGGGAAGAAAAAGGGAAGAAACAAACACTTGTTAAGCAACATTGTCTACCTGTAAGAATACCACAGTTTAAAGAACTTTGGAAATAAGTTTAACATGAATGTTAGAAAAAAATACAATGGTTTTTCCCTCCCCCAGTGTCTAGAATGCCCTACTGTAATGCCTACACGTTAAGAAGTTATTTTCGGGCTTCCCTGGTGGCGCAGCGGTTGAGAATCTGCCTGCCAATGCAGGGGACACGGCTTCGAGCCCTGGTCTGGGAAGATCCCACATGCCACGGAGCAGCTGGGCCCGTGAGCCACAACTACTGAGCCTGCGTGTCTGGAGCCTGTGCTCCACAACAAGAGAGGTCGTGACAGTGAGAGGCCCGCGCACCGCGATGAAAAGTGGTCCCCGCTCGCTGCAACTAGAGAAAGCCCTCGCACAGAAACAAAGACCCAACACAGCCAAAACTAAAATTAATTAATTAATTTTTTAAAAAGTTATTTTCAATATGAATGAGGCCCCCCTTTTGGGGGGTGGTTTTCTGATGGTGGTAAGAGATGATATAGGAGCTCTAGAACAACATTATTTCTTTTTTTTTTTAACATTCTTTTAAAGACACTGGGAAAGGGGAAGCAGGTCACACAGTTGGGGTCCTTCCCAAGTTAACTGACCTACAGGTGGTCTTCCTCCAGTTGGACCTGACAAGATTTCATAGGAGGGCATACAGAGGTTAGAAAGAGTGGACCAGGGTGACAGGATGCTGTGGGGAACAGCCAGCTAACATTCCCAAAGGCCAGGATGGGGTGGTGGCAGCATATTCCTGATGAGGAATATAGGAAAATGGAGGAGTCAAGGCATCTGAGGCAGCAGGGGGTGCCCACACACAAGGAAGACAGATGAAGCTAGAAAAGTTGGCTGGCGCCTCACCCAAGAGCTCATCCTTGTAAATGTTTGTACCTAGTCATTCACAAGTACAGAACTGTCATGAGTTTAGCTGGAAAATCATGGTCTGATTTGATTATTGAAGATTAGTATCTTGCCTCTTTGGGGAGGAAGGGAGCAAAAAGAATAAAGGAACAAAACTAGAAGACACCGAGGAAATGGGGAGGCTGCTGTTCCTAGCCTGGGTGCTGACTGTGGGCAGTTGGGTGAGAACAGGTCTAACCAGCTGGGCAAGCGTCCGTCAGCAGAGGGGCAGCACCCTGGGCGGGAACTGGGCCTCCACCATCTATGGCTCCTCCCCTCCAGCACCCAGGCTAGGTACTCAGTTACCAGCAGCCCAGAGGACAGGAACAGAGCTCTGCCAGGCTGGCCTTCCCAGAGGGCAAGTGTAAGCAGCACAGCCAGGAATTGAGTGACAGGCTTTGCTGGACTAATGACATACAGTGGCTACTCCGAGTGCACGTGGATCCTGCTTCTAGCTTCAACCACCACTGCCATCTGTGGGTGCCTACTCTACGCCAGGCCCTGTTCCAGGCAACAAGCTGAGTGATGGGATGTAGGCACTACCAGGCAGGGACCTCATGACTTGCTGGATGGTCAGGAAAGGCCTTTCTATAGAAAAGACTTAGCAGGGACTTCCCTGGCAGTCCAGTGGTTAAGACTCCGTGCTTCCAAGGCAGGGGGCGCCGGTTCGATCCCTGGTCGGGGAACGAAGATCCCATATGCCACAAGGTACGGCCAAAAAAAAAAAAAAAAGAAAGACTTAGCAGCCTCCAGATACAGCGGTAATATATTATATTTCACATATGTTGTGTAACTTGGACTCAAGATTCCGAGTCAAGCTTTCCAGAAGCATGTGAAGCCCCTTCCAGGCAAAAGTCATTTTACCCTCAAAGCAACTCAGGTCCTGGGAGAGCCTTGGATGAGGACAACTGCATAACTCGGTACTCACATGCTGCTGCAGGAGCATCACACCTACCTGTCTTCAGTCATTCTCCTCACAAAACCCTGGCAGGACACAGCTCCTACCTCGACCAGGTTACCTCAGGTGTCAAGGATAACACTTAGACTGAAGCCCATCAAAGGGCCCTTTCCACAATGCTGACAACTCCTACATCTGGCCAGGAGACAGATCTGTGGGTCTGAATTCTTTGAAGCTTTCCTGTGAAGTGGGATATTTAGCCTGGCAGGGAGAAACAAATCTTCAGACTATCTGAAGTGTCTTGCCCTGTGAAGATTGGATTTGACCTGCTTGGCCCCAGAGTGGAAGGTTGGAGCCCAGGGCAGGCACCGAGGAGCCAGAGGTGTGGCAGGAAGAAGGCTGGCCAGTGCGCCGCTCCTGACACCCAGGCTTTCACTGGAGCACCCATCCCCTTCCCAGTAAAACTGGTGACACTACCTCACATCTGCTTGACATTCATAGCCAGGAGGATTAGAAGCAGACATGAAGGACCAGGTAGAGGAGTCACAGAGAACAGCAACCACCTTATAAAAGAAAACCGTAGCTCCCTTCCAGTCTAAGATCCCACAATTCATTCCTAGTTGCTTCCCTCAGAGCAGTTCTTTAAAGGAGAAAAAGATATACATAAACCACTGTGTGGACAAATAGAGTTCAAATCTGAGGCTTCTGAAGCAAAAGGGTATAATCAGCATCAGGAAGGAGGGATCCAGAGACATTGAGAGCTCAGCGGGAACCGGGCAGAGGGAGCTGTCCGAAACAGGAGCAGCACAGCAGGGGCGCTGGCTCAGAGTTCACCCAAGGAACCCACACAAGTCGGGCTGACACAGGGGAAGAAAGGCAAGTCCAGAGAGAGGAGGTGGGTGCCAGTCTGAGGGAGGTCAGCAATGTCAGGCTCAAAATCATTGACTTTGCTCCATAGTTAACAAACCATCAGAAGAGTCATGGGGGTGGTAGAACCCAAGGTATCAGGCATCTTTTAGTAGGAAAAAATAAAGTCAATCTGGCAGAAATAAACAATATATCAGACAGGAAGAGATAAGATGTTAAATCACTCTAACATCCTAAACTAGAAATGCTGGTCTGTAATATGGTTTAGCAGCAGGAGCTGAGAACATGCTAGAGAAGTTACAAAGCTCCGTCTACTCTGCCTTTTGTAATGGGCTGCATGGAGGTTGGTATAGGGCTACCAGAGATAATATTTGTGGTACGAAGGAAAACGGACCACCCCCCGCAAAGATATCCATGCCCTAATTCCCCAGAACCTGTGAATATGTTACCTTACAGGGCAAAAGGGGCTTTGCAGATGTGATTAAGGTTACAGCCCTTGAGATGGGGAGGTTTTCTTGGCTTATCCAGGTAGGCCCAATCGAGTCACTTAAATCCTAGGAGCAGAGAAACTTCCCAGCTACAGTATTTCAAGCGATGTGACTACAGAAGGGTCAAAAAGATGTGATGTGAGAACTGGCTTTGCTGGCTTTAAAGACGGAGGAAGGGGGCCACAAGCCAACAGATGTCATCACCTCTAGTAGTTGGGAATGGCTCTCACCTTACAGCCAGTAAGAGAAGAGGGACCTCAGTCTTATAACCACAAGGGACCGAATTCTGCCAACAACCTGAAAGAGTAAGAAACAGGTCCTCCCCTAGCGCCTCCAGAAAGGAATGTAGCCTGCTGACACTTTAATTTTAATCCAGTGAGACCCACACCACATTTCTGACCTACAGAATCAGAAGATAGCAAATTTGTTTTATTTAAGCTACTAAGACTGAAGTAGTTTGTTACGGCAGCAATTAAAAATTAATACAGTACCAGAAATTCTGAACTTTTCGGTGGGAGAAAGTAAGCAGACCATGAATTTTAGGAGTGACATTTCAGTGAATAGCTATCTAGATGGCTATTCGGCAGCCAGAAATTAGAACGGGCTCTCCAAAGAGGCCTCTCCAGCTGTACCCCCAACTGCTGAAAGCAGAAATCTAAGACTGGAAGAAAATAAGGGTCCAGGAATTGAAAAGGAATATGGCAGAAATCAGGGAAGAGGTCCCCTGGTGGCAAACAGCATCACAAAACCCAAGGATACAAAGAATTAAGGGTAGAAAACCACCTTAACTGAAGAATAGACTGGACACCCGGCACAAAAGCTAAGCTAAGGTGGCAGGAGAAAGAGCAAGACCAGGGACTTCCCTGGTGGTGCAGTGGTTAAGAATCCGCCTGCCAATGCAGGGGACAGGGTTTGAGCCCTGGTCCGGGAAGATCCCACAAGCCGCGGAGCAACTAAGCCCATGCGCCACAACTACTGAGCCTGCGCTCTAGGGCCTGTGAGCCACAACTACTGAAGCCCGTGTGCCACAACTACTGAAGCCCGCGTGCCACAACTACTGAAGCCCACGCACCTAGAGCCTGTGCTCCATACCACCGCAATGAGAAGTCTGCGCACTGCCACAAAGAGTAGCCCCCGCTCACCGCAACTAGAAAAAACCCTAACGCAGCAACGAAGACCCAACGCAGCCAAAAATAAATAAAATTAAAAAGAGCAAGTTGAGACGATAATACAAGAAACCAGGCAAACAGGAAGGTTGGAATGATAAGCAGACATACACTGCTATATTAGTATCTGCCTTAGTATCAGGTCTGCGTGTTGGTACTTTAAGTTATGCACCGCCCCCCACCCCAATAACAGGAGTGAAACATACAGCTGCCACGTGATAAGCAGTGAAGGAGGTTTCTGTGCAGGTGCTGTTCTACCACGTTTACACCTATCAGCTCAGCCTTCACAATGCCCCAGTGGAGCAGGCACCTCCATCCCATTTTACAGATAAAGCATCAGGAGGTTAGATGACTCGGTCATACAGCTGGCAAGGGGTGGCGTGGGATCTGAACTCCAGTAGTCTGCACCTCTAGAATCCTAGTGCAGGGGAGAACTAGAAAAGGTAACTCAGTTTTGCCCTCCATACCTACTCAGGAGCCATGGAACTAGTTAAGAACTTCACTCTAATCTAATCAGAGTGGCTAGCAGATAAGAAAGCTGTCATAATTACAAAGGCTAAATGAGTTGTGCAATGAGGTTGTTAGAATCAATATGTAAATCCAGGCCTCGGTGAAGGGGAACGTCTGGCATGTAAGCATTCGAGTCTAGTGGACACCGAGCTGCAAGTACAATGAATGGGGCAAACATGCTCAGACAACAAGTCATCATCAACTCCCAAGCTGCAAAGGCAGCATGCGGATGCGCTGACAGAATTCAACACCTCATCGCAGGGAAAGGGGAGTGTCTTTCTGAGCAGTCTTACGGATGAACAGACAATACCCAGCATGGTGAAGGGGTAGGTGGAACCCAGCCTCACACTGGTTGCTCTGCACGGTCCCAGGTCCTGAGAACCTAAAAGGTAACCTGTGTGGTTTGTGAGGAAAAGAGCACAAGATGAGTCAGGCAAGTGGACGGGGATCCCGGACTTGAAGCCAAGTGCATTAGGCAGTGTAAGGGGCAGGAAAACCTCTGTCTCCAACTTGTATCGAAAGAGGACCACAGTTTCCACTTATAGAAAGCAGACCTGAGTGGCAACAGAAAGACGAGTAGGAAGACTATTGCTTTTCTATACAAAAGATGGTGGCTTGGACAGAGTAAGAAAATTCAAGTGGAAAAATGTGGCTTGTCCTGAAAGGCGTTATTTTTAGAAGACTTAGGACATAAAATACTTCAAAAAAAAGTTAAACTTAAAAACCCAAATGTTAAGAATACTTTCTAGTATCGTTACATAGTTAATGTAACTGTGTGAGTTTTAAAAGAAGCTGCTATATAAACACAAGTTAGCACAAGTGACAGAAATGCCTGAGTGAGGTCTAGGCCTACATTTTGTTCCTAGAGCATTCTACTGAACTTAGCAGTATAATCCATAATATGAGGTCCCTAATTTCCATGAATCAAAAAGTTCTACCTCTGTTTACAAGGAGGTATAAGGGAGTATTGTAAAAGGAGTACTGAATGCCATGCTTATGTGTGTATTTTATAGGCTGAAATTCAAAATTTAAGAAAAGCTGTTGAGAGGGTCACATAAGCTGACAATGTCAATGGTCTGAGGCAGAAACCCAAGACTCTAAGCCACAGTAAGCAATTCTCATTCAAAGTAATATGGAACCTAGGGTGAATGGCGGATTGTAACACTCACCTAAGAACATTCAAATTCAACCAAACAAAACACTTGCTCTGGCCCAATAAAAGCCCTAGCTGAAGGGAAAGGTTTTGGCAAGAAGCAGACTTCCGCAGGAATCTTTGCTTCCTTGCTGTTAACTCCTGTGGCAACCACTCTTGAGAACACTTGAGGATTAAATGAGACAATGTAAAGTGTTTTATACAATTAGCAGAATGGAAAAAAAAGCAAGCTAGATTAGTCAATAATGCTAACACGGCGGGGGGGGGGGGGGCCTTTATGTGCCAGGCATATTCTCATTTAATCCAATAGCAGTTTAAAGCCCATGTTAACTGTCCTAGTCCACAGATGTAACTTGTTTATGAAACTTGCCCAAGGTTAGATGAGCCAGTGGAGGTGGCATTCCCACCATCAAGTTAAGGAAGGCTGGGCCCAAACATCTCTGTCCTGGGTCTAAAGTGAAGCCAGATACTTCCTTAACGCCATTTCCATTTTTAAGTTATGTTTCCATTTTTAAGTTATAGGGATTCTTCAGCAAGGCAGAGCACCCTCTAACTGTGGTTAAGAAGTGGTCTGACGCCTGGGAGGGAGACCCAAATGCCTGCAACACCTACTCTCCACGCCCAAAAGCCCAAATCAGGACTGGACTGGCACAACTTTAGGAAACAAGCACAGGGAAATAGAGAAATGGCAAGATCAGGTTCACAAATCTGGCTGGAAGTGTTCAGGGCTGGTCGAGGCTCCCGTGACTAGTGCTCCAAGTGAGGTGTGCAAGCTTCCAGGAGTGAAACTGATGCCCTTCAGGAACAAGAAACCTGGGCCCAACGGTCTTGCCGCTGACCCCTGTGCACAGATTAGCTAAGACTGGCTAAGTCCCCGATGTTAGGTGCTGGCCCCTCACTCCCCCTACACACACACACACACACACACACACACACGGAGGAAACTGCAGCCAGTTCTCCCTAGCAAGGCTTCCTTGATGCCCACGGCTCACAGGCACCGATTTACTAGAAGAAACCACTCAGCTTTCACGGCGTCCGAGCCCTAGCCCTCACGGTATGTGAAGAGTTCCTTGCAGAATGCGCCTACCCTAGCCGTATGAGGTGATGGAGGGAGCCCCCAGAGGAAGACGGGGCTCGCAAACCTGAGCCGGCCGCGCCCGTCCCCCGACCGGCGACATCTGTCTCTGGAGGCTGCCATCGGGATGCGTGGCGTGGGGGCACCCAGGGGACCCCCAAAATACCCCCGGGGACCAGGCCGGCCCGACCCCCTCGAGAGGACCGGGCACCGGAAGTGGAGGCCTTAGTGCCCGGGCCGAGGGGTATTCTGAGGCCGCGGGCTGCCCACTTCCTGCGCGACCAGGCTGGCGGCAGGGGCTGGGCCTGAGGCTGCTCCAGGAAGGGGATCCCCAAGGCGAACCCAAGGCTTGCTCTACTTTGAGGTCAGAAGAGACCCCCAAGTTTCCAGTCACCAGGGAGCTGTGAGAGGGCCTCGGCCCATTTTGGCGCCAAACGGCCAGGGGCGCGCGCGACCGGAAGTGCCACCCTGCCCGCGCCAACTGCCGCCGCGCGCCGCGCCATCCCACGCATGCGCGCCCGCCTGTCAGCGGCGGCCACGGGCTACCCGGAGGGGAAACGGCCCCCACCCCCACCCCCAACACCGTGCAACCCACCCCAGGTTCGCAGTCCCCCGCAGCACCTACCGCCTGCGGACATCGTCGGGCAGTGAGAAGGCCCTGGAGGCCAGCGCGGGCACCCGGGCTGGGGCGGTACGGGCAGGCATCTTGGAAGGTGCAGCAGAGGCGGCGGCAGCACAGGCAGCCCTGGCTTTTCGCGCGGAAACCGATGGGGAGGGGCGGCGAGCGGAGGCAGCGCGTACCATCCCGGCCTGGGCGTGGGGGAAAGCGGGCCGTACCACACGGAGGGAGGCCGTACCATGTGTGGGTAGACGCAGTGTGGCTGGCCCTGCGTAGGGGCCGCGCATGCGCGGGACGGGAGCGCACCCCCGCGTGGAGCAGTGGGCTTGTCCAAGCTCCTCCGTTTGCTGGGAGCTTTGCCTGAGACCTTCATTCATTCGTTCTTTCCCCGCCTGCTAGGGAAAAAATGAGGAACATCCTCAGGGTGTTCCAGGATGTGGGCACTAGAGTTCAAGTCCTCAGTTCCAATCCCACCTACACCTATTTACTTACTATGACGATCTTGGGCAGGTCATTTGGACCCAGCTTTAGTTTCCTCATCTGTGAAAAGGGTCTAATAGCACTTACTCCAGAAAATGTTGAGGATGCACAAAATACGCGAGTAGCACCAAAGATCTCACTGGTAGGGAGACCTGGGCCACTTCCACAGTCTGTGTGCTTTAAAAAACACCAGAACTTGAGCAAGGATAATCTCTTCAACACATGGTGCTGAGAAAACCGGCTATCTACATGCAAAAGAATGAAACTGGACCCTTACCTTACACCGTATATACAAGTTAACTCAAAATGGATTAAAGACCTAAACCTAAACCTAAAACTATGGCACTCCTAGAAGAAAATGTGGGGGGGGGCGGCGGGGGGGGGAAGCTTCGTGACATTGGACTTGGCAATGATTTCTTGAATATGACACCAAAAGCACAGGTCACAGAAGCTAGAATAGACAAATGGGACTACATTAAAATAATCCTAACCCCAACTCATGCACAGCAAAGGAATCAAAGTGAAAAGGCAACCAATAGAATGGGAGAAAAATGTTTGCAAATCGTATATCTGATAAAGACTTAATATCCAGAATGTATAAGGAATTCCTACAATGCAAAGACAACTCAATTAAAAAACAGGCAGGGGATTTGAATAGACAGTTCCATAAAGTAGGTACAGATGGACAACAAGCATATGAAAAGAAGTTCAACATGACCAATCGGGGAAATGCAAATCAAAACCACAATGAGGGGACTTCCCTGGTAGCACAGTGGTTGAGAATCCGCCTGCCAATGCAGGGGATACGGGTTCGATCCCTGGTCCAGGAAGATCCCACATGCCGTGGAGCAACTAAGCCCGTGCACCACAACTACTGAGGCTGCACTCTAGAGCTTGTGCTCCGCAACAAGAAAAACTACCGCAACGAGAAGCCCGTGCACCACAACGTAGAGTAGCCCCTGCTCGCTGCAACTAGAGAGAGCCCACTTGCAGCAACAAAGACCCAACGCAGCCAATTAATTAATTAAATAAAAAACACACAATGAGATCACTTCACAGGCATTAGGATGGCCACCATCAGAACAAAAAGTATTAGGGAGAACACGGAGATTAGGACCCATGTACACTGTTGGTAGGGATTTAGAATAGTGCAGCTGCTATAGAAAAGTGTGGGGACTTCCCTGGCTGTCCAGTGGCTAAGACTCCGTGCTTCCACTTCAGGTGGCACGAGTGTGATCCCTGGTCAGGGAGCTAAGACCCCGCATGCCACTCAGCACGGCCAAAAGTTAAAAAAAAGAAAGAAAAAAGCGTGGAGGTTCCTCAAAAAATTAAAAATAGAATTATCATATGATACAGCAATCCCACTTCTGGATATATATTCAAAAGAATAGAAAACAGGATCTCAAAGAGATACTTGCACACCCACCTTCATAGCAGCACTATTCACAATAGCCAAGAGGTGGAAGCAACCTAAATGTCTTTGGATAGATGAATGGATAAAGAAAATGTGGCATATACATATAGTGGATTATTCAGCAAATCCTGCCCTTTTGCAACAACCTGGATTAACCTCGAGGTCATTATGCTAAGTGCAATAAGCCAGTCACCAAAAGACACACTGCATGATTCCACTTATTTGAGGTATCTAATTTAGTCGCCTTGTAGAAAGGGAAAGAACAATGGTAGTTACCAGGGGTTGGGGGGGTGGGGGGGGGGAGGGGATTCATTCAATGGGAATGGAGTTTCAGTTTTACAAGATGAAAGTTTCAGAGATCTGCTGCAAAATAATGTGCATGTAGTTAACACTACTGTACTATACACTTAAAGGTTAAGATGTAAATGCTATGTGTTTTTTACCGCAATAAAGAAGAAATAAACCATTCATAGGATAGGGTTGAGTTGAAAAAAAAAAGTACTTATCTGCCACAACAACAAAAAAAGCATCAGAATGGAGTTAGAAGTTATGGCATATATTTACATTTTTGTATTAAGATTTACAAGTGAACATGTTGGTAAACACACACAAACTAGGTTCCTCCGACAGCTGGTGGAGAGCTTCTAGAAGTGGACCTCAGACCCTCTGGTTGCCATGCATTACCCACACAGGGCAGGATCCAGGAGGGCTGAAATATTAGGAATAGAACTAATAGCTATTAATTTCATATTTAATCAGCACTTCTGTTCTTACTGTACCAGAATCTTTAGGAGTTATTTAATTTAATCCTTAGCCGCCATAAAGGGAGATATCAGGACCCCCATTTCCCATGGTCTAGGATATTTGTCACAAAGGAAGCTGCTTATACCCAAGATCACAGGCTCAGTAAGCAGCAGGGACAATGAATCCAGGTGTCTTTAGTTCCAAAGCCTGAATGTAAAACAGTGACCCAGCTGTCAAGCCCTGTAGACCTGTCAGAAGCCAGCATGTGGGTTCCTAACTCACCTTAGGAAAGGGGGCGCTCACAGGACAGGGAAGGAAGAGGAGATAGATGAGCTGACCTGCCCTCTTCAGGGGCCTCAGCTCACAGGAGAGCAGCTGCACTTATTGGAGCCTCCCTCTCAGGTAGGTTCTCTTTTTAATCCCTTTGCCAAGGGATGATTTGACCCATTTTACAGATGGGGCAAGGGCTCAGGGACAAAGATTTGCCTAAGGGCCCCCAGCAAGTTGGTGCCAAAGCTGGGCTTCCAGCCCAGCTGCTCTGCTCTCAAGTTGCTCAGAGACAAAAAGCCAGGCACCACCTCTAATTCCTCTTCTTCCCTCACATGCAGGAGGTGAGCAATCTTTGTTTGTTCGTCCTCTGATGAAATACACCCAGGTCTTTCTGCTTTTTGACTGGGCTGCCGCTCCAACCCAGACTGCCATCATCTCTCACCGGGGCTATTGTAACAGCCTCTTTCTTCCCCAGTCTCCCAGACCACTGCATCCAGAGGGCATTAAAAAAAAAAAATGTGGGACTTCCCTGGTGGCACAGTGGTTAAGAATCTGCCTGCCAATGCAGGGGACATTGGTTCAAGTCCTGGTCCAGGAAGATCCCACGTGCCGTGGAGCAACCAAGCCCGTGCGCCACAACTACTGAAACCCACGTGCCTAGAGCCCGTGCTCTGCAACAAGAGAAGCCACCACAATGAAAAGCCTGCGCACTGCAACGAAGAGTAGCCCCCTCTCGCTGCAACTAGAGAAAGCCCGCGCGCAGCAACGAAAACCCAATGCAGCCAAGAATAAATTTTAATTAATTTAAAAAAATGTTAATGCCCTTTTCTTTCCCACTAGAACTTTCCAGAACTTCTCATTGCCCTTGAAATAAAATGTAAGCATTTAACTCCATTTACAGGGTCCTGCCTGGATGCAGCTCATTTCCCCCTCATTGAGCTCCAGCTTCGTTGACCCACTTTCAGTCTTTCAAGCTCTTAAGTGCCGCAGGGCTTTGCCTTTGCTGTCAATTCTGCCCAGGCCACTTTTCTGGGAGATTCACAGCTCAAAGATTGCTACTACCCAGAGGCTTCCCCCTGCCCACCTGGAAGCAACCCCTCACCCCCAGTCTCTCTCTCCTATTATCCTGTTGCTTCATAGCATTTACCACTGTCACAGACTCATTTCCGTCTGTTGTAGCCTTTCTGTTCCACTAGAGCAGAGCAGAGGTCAGCAGTTTTTCTATACAGGATCAGATAGTAAATATTTTAGGTTTTGTGGGCCACATGTTCGGTTTTAACTACTCAGTGCTGCCCTTGTAAAAACAGCCATGGACAATACACAAATGAATAGGTATGGCTGTATTCCAATAAGACTTTATTTATAAAAACTTGACAGGCCAAGGAATTCCCTGGTTGTCCAGTGATTAGGACTTGGTGCTTTCACTACCGTGGGCCCAGGTTCAATCCCTGGTGGGGGAACTAAGATCCTGCAAACGGTGTGGCACAGACAAAAAAAAAAACAAACTTGGCTGGCTAGATTTAGACCATGGGCCTTAGTGTGCCGACCCCTGCAAAGACTGAGCTCCAGAGGGCAAGGACTTGGTGATCTGCCTCGTTCACAGCTGACCTCCAAGGGCTCACTCAGTAGGAATCCAAATATCGGTTAAATAAATATATAGGACATGGGAGATCGCACCTGGGAGGTGCCTGATGCAAATGTTGGTAGGTATAGAGCTGTTTTCTGCCCCACAACACAGTGATTTCCAGTTCACAAACAGGGAGACTGAGGCCCGAATCAGATCACTTGCAAACCCAGTTTCTGTCTTTTTTTTTTTTTTTTGTGGTACGCGGGCCTCTCACTGTTGTGGCCTCTCCCATTGCGGAGCACAGGCTCCGGACGCGCAGGCTCAGCGGCCATGGCTCACGGGCCCAGCTGCTCCGCGGCATGTGGGATCTTCCCGGACCGGGGCACGAACCCGTGTCGCCTGCAGGACTCTCAACCACTGTGCCACCAGGGAAGCCCGAGGTTCTGTCTTTAATCCCTGAATCACCTGCCTCACTCGACTCACCTGACCAGTAATATATCAGTCAAGGTCATGGGGAAGGGATATTGATAGCTTCCAGGAGGCTCCAGAGTGACTGGCTGGACCACCAGAGACTCCTTCCCCACCTAGAAATGGGCTCATCCCTTGAGAGAAGCAACCGGAACTTCCAGAAAGTTAGATTCAGCTCCTGTGGGCATTCACTCTGACCCCACCTCTCGGTAGCGTTCACAAACCCCTCAGAAGATCTGCCCCAGCTCCCTGCTTCCCAGGCCACGTTCCTGCCTCTAGCTAGAGGGCCATACTCAAGAGGCCAGGAGAGACCAGGGGTCAGCACAACCAAGGTCCAGGCAGCCCAGAGCACAGGGCTGGTGGAGGGATGGTCACGTGTCCGGAGCCACAGTCAGGCAGAAGGCCGAAGCTGAGTCACGCCACATGCTGGGGAATTAGTCTGAGCTCTCACTTGGTGCCAGCCCAGCAGAGGCCCCGGGCGGTGACAGCGGCACTCGAGGGTTCAACAGGAACACTTCGCCACTCTCACTCCAGGCAGGCGGCCAGGCAGGAAGACTGCAAGGGCAGCCCTCGCACGCTCTCTCTCCAGGCTCAAGTGACCGGAAATCGGATCTGGGGAAACTAACTCTGGGGTATGCTGGGCAAACCAGCCTGCTCCTTTGCAGGGCCCTTGAGCGGGCGAAGGGCTTTCTGTTTGGGACCAAAGGAGGCTTACTGCCAAGCCTGGAGGGGTTTTCCTTCAAACAGCCCTTGAGTCCATTAGCTGATCTGCCCCTCCAGGGCTACCACCCCAGCTCAGGTCATCCTCCCCTCTGTCCTGGATGCCTGCCCGGCCTCCTTCCTGGGCTGCCACTAAGCCCTCTCACCACCTATTCTCTGCAAGGAACTGGGAAGGATCTTCTTAGAATCTAGATCTGATCGTATCACCTCCTCCCTGCCCCACTGAAGGTACCTGAATGGCTTCTCAGTGCTCTTAGGGTAAAGCCCTACAGCCCTACCCCTACAGCCAACCCCTAGCTCTGCCCACATCAGCTTTTGCCACTCATCCCTTGACTCACCCCAGCTGAGCTACATCCTGGACACTCCCTACCCCTTCCTGCCTCAGGGCTGTGGAAGCCAGCCTACTAGAGGGCCTCCAACATTCCTTGCCTCAGTATTCATGCCTTTGTGGAGTCCTCTCCAACAGTGAATCAGGGCCACTCCCTGGAAGTGAAGGTGCAGGACTTCTGAGGCTAGGCCATAAAAGCCATCACAGCACCACCTTGTTCTCATGGGGGAAGCCAGCCACCATGTTGTGAGGATGCTCAAGGAGCCCCACGGGGATGCCCATGGGAAGAGGAACCATTTTGTCAGCCATGTGAGTGAGCTGCTTTGGAAGTGGTTCCTCCAGCTCCAGTCAAGCCTTCAGACGACTGTAGCCCCAGCCTATATCTGACTGTAACCTCATGAGACCCCTCCAGCTGGAACTGCTCACTTTGCTGCTCCCCATTTCCCAACCTATAGAAACCGCTGAATGATAATGTGGGGTTGGCCAAAAAGTTCATTTGGGTTTTTCCATAGCATCTTGCAGAATACATGGGTGGTAGTGTTCTAAGCCACTAGACTGTGGGGCTTTTTGTTATTCGGCCATAAATAATTATTGCAAGGTTTTAGCACTTGCTGTTCCTTTAAACTGGAAAGCCCTGTTGCTCCATATGCCTACTTCTCCTACTTGGAGAATCGCTAGTCGTTCTTCCTATTTTAGCTCACCCATCACCTCCTTCAAGGAGCCTTTTCTGACCTCCCCCAACACTATCAGGGTGTCTCGATAGGCTCTTAAAACCACAGATCTTTCTTTTAGAGCCTTTGCCTCAGCTGGTGATCGCACATTTTGGGGTGATAACTTTATGCCAGCACCTAGCAAAGTACCTACGATGTAGTTGGCACACAGCAAAGGCTCAGGTAGCCCTGCATGAGTGAGCGTGTGATGCCTCTTCCCCCACATTAACTGCTCAGTCTGCAAACATCCATCAAAACAACAAATGCACACCCTTTTATTCAGCTATTCTACTTCTGGGAATTGCTCCTAAGATGTACTCACAAACACGTGCAGTGGTTAGGACTGCACATGGTGGCCCAGTGGTTAGGACTCGGCCCTTTCACTGCCAGGGCCTGGGGTTTAATCCCTGGTCGGGGGACTAAGATCCCACAAGCCGGGCCGTGTGGCCAAAAAAAAAAAAAAAAGAGAGAGAGAGAGAAGTGGACACAGCCATTCATTGAGCCTTGTCTGTAGCAAAATACTGGGAAGAACCTAGTTCCCCATCAGTGGGGATTAGATAAAAGAATTGTTTACCATTCATACGGTGACAGACTCCACAACAACAAAAAATAAAAGAATATTTTTCTATATAATATCCTAGAGGTTGTTTCCTATCTGTAAGTGGGTGTAAAAAAAGACATAGGACGGAATGCACAGTGTGCTACTGTTTATGTAAAAAAGGGGGGGATGGAAGGAATTATGTATACTTACTTATTTACACATAAAATCTTGGGAAAGAGACAAGACATGGATAAATTCCTGGAGATAAGGAATGTTAATTAGCAGGGTTAAATCTATTGGCAAAGGAATTTTTCTGAATCTTTTTGCCCTTTTGGAATGCTGGACCATGTGGCTATATTATTTATGTGAAACAAAAACAAGCGGCAAGGGCTTCACCGGTGGCGCAGTGGTTGAGAGTCCGCCTTCCGATGCAGGGGACACGGGTTCGTGCCCCGGTCCGGGAAGATCCCACATGCCGCGGAGTGGCTGGGCCCGTGAGCCATGGCCACTGAGCCTGCGTGTCCGGAGCCTGTGCTCCGCAACGGGAGAGGCCACAACAGTGAGAGGCCTGTGTACCACAAAAAAAAAAAAAAAACAACAACTGGCAAAGCATTGGTGAATGGATGGTCTTTTTGGTAAATGGTGCTGGCCCCACCGGATGGCCCTATGGAAGGAAGTGAACTCTGATCCCTACCTCACACCACATACAAAACTCAATTCCAGATCTTGCAGATCTAAATGTGAAAGCAAAGTCAAGAAAGCTTTTCAAATAAGACATAGAGCTTCTTCGTGACTTTGGAGTAGGTGAGTGTTTCTTCAACAGGACACAAAGCACTTTAATCATAAAGGAAAATATGCCAGGCTGTATTAAAATGAATTTGTTCATCAAAAGATACCACTAAAAGACAAGCCACAGGGGCTTCCCTGGTGGTGCAGTGGTTGAGAATCTGCCTGACAATGCAGGGGACATGGGTTCGAGCCCTGGTCTGGGAAGGTCCCACATGCCGCAGAGCAACTAGCCCTGTGAGCCACAATTACTGAGCCTGCGCGTCTGGAGCCTGTGCTCCGCAATGAGAGAGGCCGCAATAGTGAGAGGTCGGCGCACCGCGATGAAGAGTGGCCCCCACTTGCCGCAACTAGAGAAAGCCCTCGCACAGAAATGAAGACCCAACACAGCCATAAATAAATAAATAAATAAATAAATAAAAAATTTAAAAAAAAAAAAAAAAAAGACAAGCCACAGACATATGTCTGCCAACCAAGGACTTGTATCTACAATACACAGAGAGTTCAATAAGAAAAAAACAGGCAATCTCTTTTACATTAAGTAGACAAAAGAGTTGAACAGGCACTTCATAAAAGAGGATATCTAAATGGCCAAGACTCAAATGGGAAGCTACTCAGTTTCATCAGTCATCAGGGAAACGCAAAATGAAACCTCAATGTGGTTAACAGCTCCCACATACACCCATCCATGCCAGGATGACTAAAATGAAAAAACAAATGCTCACAAGTTTTAGTAAGACCAGAACTCTCCTGTGTTGCTGGAAGAGCCCCAAATGGTACAGCCATTTTGGAAAATGATTTGGCAATATCTACTAAGGCTAAATGTACTCCTGCCCTCTGACCCAGTAATTCCACCCCTGGAATGAGTGCTTTGGTCCAGGGTACTTCTCCTCAGTTCTGTCACCCACTTCAAGCTTGGGCCTCATTCCTTTCTTCCTTCTAAGACACATAGGTCCCACCTTGCCTCCCTCAGCCCACCCCAGCCATCTTCAACTGGCCTGGGTCCCATGGCCACCGCCCATTTGCAGCCACCAGTCCCTAGAGAAAAACAGTGGTCAGCCCTCCAGGCATCACTCACCTCCTGGCACACGAAGTCAAAACACACCGTGTCCACTCCTGAGCTGCAAACAAAATCGTCCTCACCACGCGGAACAGGGGTGAGAATGGGGCCCGCTCTAGCCACTGAATCGAAGAACTTCACATGAAACCCCTCCTTCCCAGAAATGACCGCTAGTTAGCCAAAACTGCCTCTCCAAAGCAATCACCAAGTTATTACAACTACCTGACAAAGAGAGACTCCAGTCAGGGCATCTCCACTCTCCCAGGTGAACCAGCTGACCAGCCGGAAGGACCCGGAAGGGCAGGCACCACTGCCTGGACACCACTTTAGGATACTTGAAGCCAATGAGCCTTTGTCATGGGAGACTGTCTTGTGCATTGCAGGGTGATTAGTGACATCCCTGACCTCTACCCACTAGACGCCAGTAGCGCCCCTACCCCCAGGCGGGACAATCAAAAATGTCTCCAGACATCGCCAAAGATCCCGTGGGTGCGTGGAATCACCCTGGATGAGAAGGACTGATTTAGACCCATAGAAGTGACAAAGCAGTGGCCTCATTCCAGCCATATTTCCTCTGGGCAATATCTTACAGCCTAAAACCAGCCCCAAATCAGCATTTTGAAAACTGTAAGTCAAGGATGGTTCACATCAGGAGGGGTACAGTATAAAATGCACAGTCCTGGGCCCTGGAGTCAGATTCTCCAGGCCCTGGTAGGGCCCAGGTAGCTGTATTTTTTTTCACACCCTCCCCACTTAGGAAGTTTAAGAAGCATTTCCCCCCAGCTTTAGTAAGGTATAATTGACAAATAAAAATTGCATATGTTTAAGGTGTACAATGCAATGATTTGACTTATGTATACATTGTGAAATGATTGCTACAATCAAGCTAATTAACACATCTATCACCTCAGTTAGTTACCATTTCTTGTGTGTAGTGAGAACATTACTGTCTTAGCAAATTTCAAAAATACAATACAATTTTATTAACTATAATCACTATGCTGTACTTTAGATTCTCAAAACTTATACATCTTATAATTGAAAGCTTGAATCTTTTGAGCAACATATCCTCCTTTCCCTCATCCCCCAGCCCCAGGGAACCACCATCCTACTCTGTGCTTCTGTGAGTTTGATTTTTTTAGATTTTACATGTAAATGAAATCATACAGTATTTGTCTTTCTGTTTCTGGCTTACTTCAATTAGCATGATGTCCTCCAGGCTCATCCATATTGTTGCAAGTGGCAGGATTTCCTTTTTTATGGCCGAATAATATTCCCTGTGTGTGTATGTTTATGTGCGTATGATGTTTTCTTTATTCATTCATCCATTGACAAACACTTAGGTTGTTTCCATATCTTGCCTACTGTGAGTAATGATGCAATAAACATGGGAGTGCAGATATTCTTTAGGATACTGATTTCATTTCCTTTGGATATACACCCAGAAGTGGGATGGATGGATCATATGATAGTTTTATTTTTACTCCTTTGAGGAACCTCCATACTGTTTTCCATAATGGAAACTTCCTAACATTGTATTATATATTTACTTTTATGGCCTGTCTCCCCCACTAGAATGTAAGATCTCTGAGGGTAGGAATAAAATAGAGTGTTCAATAAGTATTTTGAGAGGTTGGAATTACTTTTTAATAAGCTTATTGAAGTAAAATGTATATACCACAAAATTTCGACCCATTTTAAAATGTAGAGGGCTTCCCTAGTGGCGCAGTGGTTGAGAGTCCGCCTGCCGATGCAGGGGACACAGGTTCGTGCCCCGGTCCGGGAAGATCCCACATGCCACGGAGCGGCTGGGCCCATGAGCCATGGCCGCTGAGCCTGCGCGTCCGGAGCCTGTGCTCCACAACGGGAGAGGCCACAACAGTGAGAGGCCCGCGTACTGCAAAAGAAAAAAAAAAGTAGAAATCAATGTTTTCTTAGTAAATTTGCCAAGTTGTGCAATTATCATCACAATCCAGTTATAGAATATTTCTGTCACTCCAATAAGAATCCTCATGCCTGTTTCCAGTTAATCCCCATTCCTACCTTCAACCCCAGGCAACCACCAATCTACTTTCTGTCTCTATAGACTTGCTTCTTATGGATATTTCATATAATGGACCATACAATTTACGATATTTTGTGTCTGACTTCTTTCACTTAGCGTAATTATTTTGAGTTTCATGGTAAGTTTATGTTTGGCTTTCTAAGAGACTACCAAACTGTTTTCCAAAGTGGCAGTACCATTTTGCATTTGAGGTTGGGATTATGAACATACCATTTTACAGATGATGAAACCAGATTAGACTTGTCAGATGATTTGCCAAAAGTCTACTTGGGTTGTCAAGTGTTGGATTTGAGATTCAAATCTGTTTTTTGTTTTGGGTTTTTTTTTTTAATATAAATTTATTTACTTATTTTTTTTAATTTTCGGCTGCATTGGGTCTTCGTTGCTGCACGCAGGCTTTCTCTAGCTGCAGCAAGCGGGGGCTACTCTTCGTTGCGGTGTGCAGGCTTCTCATTGCAATGGCTTCTCTTGTTGCGGAGCATGAGCTCTAGGTGTGCGGGCTTCAGTAGTTGTGGCTCGTGGGCTTAGTTGCTCCGCGGCATCTGGGATCCTCCCAGACCACAGCTCGAACCCATGTCCCCTGCATTGGCAGGCAGATTCTTAACCACTGTGCCACCAGGGAAGCCCTTTCGGTTTTTGTTTTAACTTTAGAGTATGCACTCTTGAAACTAACCCCACAAATGCCGCCGACAATGAGTCACACCTACCCAAATTCACTTCCCTTTCGTGACAGATTTAACTATTCTCAGACAAGACATTTAGGGAAAGGTGGTGGATGTCGGATGTCTGACTTTGGGGAAGTACATTTGTTTTGTAGACAAATGAGAAAGATGGCCAGAATGCGAGGATGGGGAGATGGATTAGAATCCCTTTGAAGATGACTAATGAAATGATAGGTCCAAGCGACAGTCCACGGGTGATCAAACCATTAGGGGACAGTCGGATGGGGAATTTACAAACACAGGATCAGGCTGATGGCACGTGAACCCCTTGATCAGTCTTAGTCCTCAGTAAAAGAGAGAGACAGCCAGACATCATATCCTCCTGGTGAGTTTCCAGCACCACCTAGAAAGAATTGAATATCTTTCAATTCTTGAATTTGGGGACAAAGGAACCTGTTAAATGACATAAGGGGATGCCATCAGCCAGTACCAAATTATGGGAAACCGCAGTGTGTCCGTGCAGGTTCATCAGCAGTAACAAATGTGGGCTGCCCTGGTGGCGCAGGGGTTAAGAATCCACCTGCCAATGCAGGGGACACAGGTTCGAGCCCTGGTCCGGGAAGATCCCACATGCTGAGGAGCAGCTAAGCCCATGAGCCACAACTACTGAGCCTGTGGTCTAGAGCCCGCGAGCCACAACTACTGAAGCCCGTGTGCCGCAATTACTGAAGCCCGTGTGACTAGAGCCTGTGCTCCACAACAAGAGAAGCCACCGCAATGAGAAGCCCGCGCACCGCAACGAAGAGGAGCCCCCGCTCACCACAACTAGAGTAAAGCCTGCGCACAGCAACGAAGACCCAATGCAGCCAAAAATTAATTAATTAATTAATTTAAAAAAATAAAGTGGAGAAACTTGGCAGGTACTTCCAAGGGATCAGTTAGCATTGCTAGTGATGGAACTAATTGAGAAAGACGCATCACTTCCTTGGTATTTCTGCCAAAATTGCATAACCTGAATTTAATCATGAGGAAACATCAGACAAACCCATGTTGAAGGACATTCTACCAAATTACTGACCTATATTTTTCCAAAATGTCAAGGTCATGAAAGACAAAGAAAGGTTCAGAAACTGCTCTGATTGAAGGAAACTAAAAAGACAACTGAATGCAAAAAGTGAGCTGGGAGTTTCTTCTGCTATAAAGGTTGGTAATGGGACAATTGGTGAAATCTGATTAAGGTTTGTAGATTTGCTGATTATGATAATTTTACTGAGGTTATATAAGAGAATGTCTTGTCCTTAGGAAACACAGTGAAGTATTTAGGTAGATGTATGTGTGAATAGATAGATACATAAACAGACAGAAAGACAGGAGCCTGGACTGCGGGTAAGTGGGCATCGTCCTTCTTACCCAGGATCAATTTTCTCTGAAACGCTTATATATGAGAGAGAAATTAATTTCTCTTATTTAAGGTACAAATATTTCGTGTTTTCTGTCATTAACAGCAGAATATCACTGATATCATTATTAAAAGAAATAGTCCAAAAATCATAAAGTGATGTACGGAAGCTACAATGTCATTCACAATGATAATAGTGGAAGACGGGAATTTTTGTTGAAATGGCAACATCACGCCAAGTGAGTTCAGCTGCTCAGATGCTGCAGAAACTACAGATATGGAATCTAGAATTGTGCAGTCAGCACTGTAGCCAATGGCCACATGTGGCCAGTTACACTGAAATTAATTAAAGTTAAAATTCAGCTTCACACTGGCCACATTTCACGTGCTAAATGGCCACAGAAAGTTCTACTAGACAGCACTGCTCTAGATTAAGGAGTCTAGAATGGTTCTCAGAATATGGTCCCAAGATGATGCTTTTTCTTTTTTTAAAAAAAATATTTATTTATTATTCATTTTTGCTGTGCCGGGTCTTAGTTGCAGCACATGGGATCTTCACTGTGGCACGCAGGATCTTTTGGTTGCGGCATGCATGTGGGATCCAGTTCCCCAAGCAGGGATCGAACTTGGGCTCCCTGCATTGGGAGCTCGGAGTCTTACCCACTGGACCACCAGGGAAGTCCCAAGATGATGCTTTTTCTGATCACTGGCAGGGCTTGATGAAAAACATGCATCGCTAGGGTCACTCCAGACCTATTTAATCAGAATCTCTGACTGAGGAGCGTAAGAATCTGCATGTTAACAGGTTCTTCCAGGCGATTCTGATGCTCCCTAATAGCCAACAGCCTCTGTAGGGAAAAAGGAGGTGAAAGTCATCTTGCATCCCTACAGGTTGGTCCATTCCATTCTAGGCTCTGAGATTTGAGAGATATTAGCAAATCAGTTCTTCAGACGGCCATACTGAGGAGAATGAGATGTGATTTGGTCTTCAATCAAGGACTGCCTGAAAAAAAGAAAAAGGAAGAAAAAAAAAAGGGAATTCCCTGGCGGTCCAGTGGCTAGGACTCCATGCTACCACTGCAGAGGGCCCAGGTTCGATCCCTGGTTGGGGAACTAAGATCCACAAGCTGAGTGGTGCAGCCCAATAAAAGGACTGCCTGGGTTCAAATCCAGACCCCTCCACTCACATGCTCCGTGACCTTGGGCACATTACTTGACCTCTCTGTGCCTCAGTTTCTTTCTCTGTCAGAGTGCCTATAATAATGCCTTCCCCTCAGAATACAGTACCCTAAAACTGTTGCTTCTCCTATTTTATTTTCTTCACAGCACTTAACATTCACCCATTTGCTTTGGCTTTCATTCATTCAACATTTATTGAGCACCTACTGTGAGCTGGCTACTGCTCTGAGCACTGAGGCCATTCAGAGAGCAAGACAGACAAAAACTCCTGCTGTCTGGCATTTAGAATGGGACTGGCATTCTAAAGGGGAAATAGAAAATAAACAAGACAGGTACTTCCCTGGCGGTCCAGTGGTTAAGACTCTGCGCTTCCAATGCGGGGGGCATGGGTTTGATCCCTGGTTGGGGAACTAAGGTCCCACATGCCGCGCAGCATGGCCAAAAATATAATAATAATAAAATGAACAAGATAAAGAAGCGAAATGTGTTGCGTATGAGCGAGTAGCAAGGGAGGTATATAGGATAAAAAAAAAATTGTGTTCATGGCCAGAGGCCTCACCCAGCGTGTGATATTTGAATACAGACTTGAAGGAGGAGAGAAGAGTCACAAAGATGTCTGCAGGAAGATCATTCCCAACAGAAGGAACAGCAGGTGCTAAGGTCCTTTGGTGGGAACGTGCCAAGTACTAAGAAAGATGCTAGAGATGGTGGTGAATAGGATGCAGTCCTATCTGCAAGGTGTTCATATTTTAATTAGGAAAATAATTAAATAAAAAAGGGACTTCCCTGGCGGTCCAGTGGTTAAGACTCTGTGCTTCCAATGCAGGGGACGCAGGTTCGATCCCTGGTCGGGGAACTAAGATCCCACATGTTGTGTGGTGCAGCCAAAAAAAAAAAGTAAATATTTTAATTAGGGAGAAGTAGACCGATGTGTATTACACCGCCAGGTGGTAAGAAGGTGAGGGGCTAGATAGAGGGAAGAAGGTGGTCAGGGCAGGCTTCTCTGAGGAGATGGCATTTGAGCGGATGCCTGAAGGAGCAGGTGAAGGAAGCATGTGGGTGTTTGCGGGAAATGTATTGACTCTGGCCTGTGCTTCTTCCTCCTCCCAATCCCAGCGAGGGCTCAGGTTTCCAGAGGTTGTCTTTGAATTGCTGGAGGAAGGGGAATTCCGATGGGGGGTGTGGGTCTCAGCTTCTGGCCACCGTCTGCCCCACTCCTCGCTTCAGCTGGCTGCCCCAGCTTTGCGCTGGTGTTGCTGGGCGGAGCTTCAGGGCCTGGGTTCCCCATCAAAGCTCCAGATCTATCTTCAAAGGAGCCGCTGGGCCCTGTGCCTGTGGGCAAAGGAGGGAGGGTCACTCTGGAGCCGAGCTAGGGACCCACCTTTCAGCTGCATCCCAGCTGGGCATATCCTGGATCCTGCTGTTGCCGGTGGAGGCTGGCAGTCCACACTCCTCGCTCCTTCCATGGCAAAGAGGGGTTTGAGGATCTTTTCTCTGACCCAGTGATGGAGCTGGCAGGATCTAGAGTCAGCCTGCCTGAGTTCAAATCCAGACAGGCACTGGCCCAACCGGCTGTGTGACCCTGAGCAGCTCACTTAACTTCTCTGAACCCACATCTCCATAAAAGCAGTTTATAGTAACTCCAGCCTCCTGAGGATTCTGTCTTCCTGCCTGGAAAGTGCTTGAGGAGGGTGGGCCATTCCTTTCAGGAACACTGTGCTTTAGAGCGGTATCTGGGCCTTTGTCTCCCAAGACCATCTCTCTAGCTCCCCAGGAGGGATGTGTACTGGGGATGAAGAAGAGGGGGCCCCCACCGCCCGCCAGGCTCTCTCTTTGAAGGATAGCATGGAGGTCCTGGGCCTAATTAATCACTGGGAGGGGCCAGATAACTACCCTAGGGAGAAAGTCAGTGTTGACCCTGTTTTCTCAGAAGCCACTGCAATCCTGTCTCTGGCTGGGCCAGGACTGGGGGCACCGAGGAAAGGCTGGCAAAGGATGAATTGTCTGAGCAGTAGCCACCCTCCCCTGTCCCATCCACCCCCAGCCACAGGATGCTAATAGGGGAACTGCCACCTTAAGCCTAAAAAGACAACAACCACCAGGAAGAGACATTGAACCGTTTATTGGCCTGGGCCTGGGTCTCAGGCACGAGGGGCATCCGGGGAGCTGTATGAGGGGAGACAAGCCCCCGACTGGCTCCTTGCCCCCCCAGAGATTCCCCTCTCCCAGCCTTTGCAGTCATGAGAAATCACTTTGAGGCGTGAAGTTTCCTTCCCCCAGGTGAGCTGCACCCCAGCTCTCAAGTGGGGACATAAGCAAGGAATTACAAAGGAGTCTGTGCGGGGACCAGATCCCTCTTTGGTAGCTTCAACACAGACGTGGGGAGACAAAATAGCATCGATTCTGGGGAAACAGGGTGAGCAGAAGGGATCACAGACATCACACACACACACACACAGACACTGACAGACACACATAAATATACATTTGTACCGCAATGTCCCTTCCATCTGTCCACAGAATTTAACAAAGTCCTTCTGAAGCGGGCAACAGGAGGGCATCCCACAGTTGTCCTCGGCACCCCTACCCCCATGCTCCGTTCAATGCAACCTGAAAGGAGGCACAGCGGGCTCAAGGCTGCCCTGCCTTATGAGATCTGGTACCTCGGCTGGGTCTGGAGGTGAGAGAGTTTGGGGGTGGTTGTTTTTTGGGGGTCTGGGGCCCTGTACCAACAGCTCCCCTAGAACTTTCTCCAATTCCACCCTGCCCCACTGGGAGGCCCAGAGCCCTCTTCAGGCCCCCAGACCGGTTTTTCTAGCCCTGGGTGATTCCTCTGTGCCCCGAATAGTGCAATTGGCCAATGAGGTCTGAGAATGGGGGTTAGTTCCCCACCGCCACGTGCTTTCCTGGCATCTCACTCACGAGAGTCAGAAGAAAGGGAAGAAGTTGCCAAAGCGGCAGCTGGTGAAATTTGGGGAAGCTGTGGATTTGAGCCCGGGAACTGTTAGCCAGGGCCGCCCAGAACGGTCAGGGAGGAGGTCTCCAGCCCCTCAGGACAGTGGTTCTAGGGAAGTGGAACCACAAGAGAAGGTGGCAAGGGGGCTAAATTCAGAGAGGGAAGTCAGGCACAGGGCGGAGGCTCAGACTGCCCCTGCGCTGTGCTCCTCTCGAGCACCTGCCTGCTGTCACCTGGGCTCTTTCCAGGTCTGCCCCCCACCCGGCGCTCCCCACGATCCAGTTCTGAAGAGGTCACTCCAGCCACCTCGCTGGCCTCCAGGACCCGGCTGCAGTTGTGCCATCCACCTGGTCAGTGCCTCAGTCAGCCAGCCCAGGTGTGAAATATCGTCAGCATCACCCAGGTCTGTGGAATGGGGGCATCTTGCTTGGCAGCCCCATGTCTCTGTCCCAGGGCACCCGGTGCCTCTCCATGGAGCCCTCTGCTGTGGTGGCCTGGTTGTCAGCCCACTTGCCCCTCAGACCATCGTGTTGCCCTCCAGATACGTGGGTGATGTGGGCATGTGTGTGCCCCTCTCCAGGGAGCTGGAGCTGCGGAGAGGCAGGAGGCGGTGGCCCGGGGTCCCGTCTCGCCCCCCTTGCACCCCTGCTGCCCGCCGCCAGCACTGCAGCGGCCGTAATACCTCCCGCCTCAGGTCCCGGCTGCGCCATGTGTAGATGACAGGGTTGAGCAGTGAGTTGAGGGTGGCAAAGGCAAAGAAGTAATGGGCCTGGTAGAGGACAGGGCAGGCCCGGACAGGACAGGCATAGTCCAGGAGGAGGATGCTAAAGGCGGGCAGCCAGCAGAAGATGAAGACGCCCAGCACGATGGTGACCGTCTTGAGCAGGGCCAGTGTCTGCGGGCCAGCCACATCGGCCTGGCTGGAGCGGACCACACAGTAGATGCGGATGTACAGGGCTACGATGGCTGACAAGATGACCGAGAAGATGGTCACCACGCAGAGGACGTAGGGCTTGGCGTAGAGTGGCAGGACGGTGGAGCAGGCCTCCAGGTGGCCCAGGCAGTTCCAGCCAAGGATGGGCAGGCCGCCGAGAACCAGCGAGATGAGCCACGAGGCCGCGATGAGCAGCAGCATGCGGCAGCTCTTGTCGCTGCCGTAGAGCTTGACCTTGGCGATGGCCACGTGCCGCTCGATGGCGATGGCCAGGAGGCTGAAGACAGAGGCGGAGAGCGTGATGAAAGCGGAGCCCTCACGGGCGAACCACTGCACGGGTGTCAGCCCCAGTGTGACAGAGCCCGAGAGCAAAGTGTTGGCTATGAAGGCCACGCCCGCCAGCAGGTCTGAGGCAGCCAGGTTGCCCAGGAACAGGTACATGGCCGAGTGGAACTTGCTGTTGCGGGCGACCGCGATAAGCACCAGCAGGTTTTCCACCACGATGGCGCAACAGAGGATGACGATGAGGGCTGAGGCCACCTGGCGGGAGGGCGTCTCCGTCGTGTCCAGATTCTCCTTGGTGTAATTATAGTGTTCCTTGACCTTGCTGGGGCTTAGGTACTCTGAGTACACGTTGCCCATGGTGGGGCTTAGTAGCCGGCTGGGGCCATGGGGCTGTCAGAGCTGCAGAGAGAAAAGATAGACAGACGGGTCAGTGCCGTGGCTGCTGCCTGGGCTGACTCTGGACGGCTGTGGTTCAAGTCCCAACTCTGTCACGTGAAGTCAGAATTATCATCATCTCTGCTTTACAAATGGGAAACCGGAGAGCTCAATTCACTTTCCCAAAGCCTCAAAGCTAGTCAGTGGCCAGAGCCTCAGAGACCCACTTCAAAGACTCTATAACCTCTAGGCTACAGTGTCCTTCAGAGGAACAGAAGCTCCCCCAAAGGGCATGAAAGACACAAAATGGACTTCCGGAAGCCTTACCCACCTACCCGGAGAGGGAGTCTTCGCCAGGACCTGGAGGGATTGTCTCATTTCTTGAAAACACTGGAGCCTCAGGCCTCATGCCGCCTGCCAACCTGGGTCAGTGAGATGCTCTCGCTGATAGCACCATCCACCCACTGCCCTGGATCTCAGGCTGGGTCTAAGCCTAGAGGCCATACGTGTTCCCAAGATAAGGTCTTGGGGAGACACCTGAGGTTTGAGCACCACAGAGGTCACGTCATTTTCAAGGACTCAGACCCTGCAGGCAATCCAAGGTTCAACCCCGCTCCACCTCTGACACGCTGTGGGATATTGTGCCAAGTCACTCAACACTTGACCTCTAAGTCTCAATGGCCTCATCTGTGCAGTGGGGAGAAGAAAGCCCACTTCAGAGGGGTGATGGGAAAATCCCGTTGAACGATACACGAGGCACCCTTAGCATACAGCAGGCACTCAATAACTATTAGCTAATATTATTAGCTTCCCTCTTCCTGCCACACCCACAGCTAGGGACTAGGTGCTCTCCTCCCAATCTTTTGGTAAGGGATGTTGAGTGAGCCAACCAGGCAAGATTCCCAACAGCCTGATCTCATCAGCACCATCTAGCCCTGCCCTGGGACAGAGGGTCCTAGCGTGGTGGGCAGGGCGCTGGCACACCCCTCCCCAGCCAAGATGAAATCCAGATGTGAGGCCCTTGGAACAAACAGGGTTGAGTCCCGGCTCCTCAGTCACATCCGGTGCAGGGAGGCTGGGAGGGGGTGATGGGATGGGGGAGCCACAGGAGACCCGTCTGGGAGGTCCTGGCTGGGAGGATGGGGCAGCTGTGCGAAGCCATGTGAGTGGTGAGGGGGCGTGAAGCCCTGGGGGGAGGGGGGAACGGTATTCGCTTTCATGAAAGCCTGAGTCACCCCTCTCTCAAGGAAAACTGAGCCGTGGGGGGAAGGGGCGGGAAGATGCTCGTGGGCAGAGAGGGTGAGAGGCCGACTTCATGGCCTCCCCCCAGCTTGGTAGTTGGGGGGCGGGGTCTCAGAGGAGCTGGTGCAGTGACTGCCTTTCACGAGGGGCACAGGGGAGCCAGGAGGAAGCTCCAGACCAGCCTTTAGTTCAATGCGGGGGGGCCGTGGGAAGAGACCTCCCCAGGTCCCTGGAAACACGCCTAGCAAGGACCACGTGCACGCCAGGAGTGCCAGGAGCACCGTTCCAGAAAAGGCTGGTTAGGCCGGTTCCCAGTGAGCCTGGGAGTGATGAGGGGCTTCCGGGGTCGTCCAGCCATCTCAGTCCCGGACACCCCCTCAGAGGGGGTGCCCTGGCTCCTGGCCCGATAGAGACAGCTGCTCCCCCTGGGCGAAGGGACATCCGTCCTAGTTTGGGAACAGAGAAGGGCTTGTGCACATCCCCAGGGACTGTCGCCCCGCCCAGATCGCCACACAGAGGCTCCTTGTTCCCCTGCCGGACGAGCCCCGGTCGCCCCGATGCCCTCTGCCCATTGCAGCCGGCTTGGCCCAGGTCTGGGCCTTACCAGACCGGCCGTCGGGCCAGAAACAGCCCGCGCCCTGATTGGCTCATTTTCAATTCCAGGGCATTGAGCAATTCGCCTATTGGCCTGAGCTTTCCATCCTCGACATTCGATTGGCCCAGTTGGGGGCGCTCTATGGCTAGCACTACTGATCTGGTCCTTTACAGGCGGTTGGAGCTCACTTCTTTCCAGGACATTATTAAGACTGTGTGGATGTCCCCGGGGAGAGTTTGAACCACGGCCTGACCGCTGGGTCACCCCGACCAGACGCCCCCAGGCGGCCCTGGCCTACTGCCCCTCCTGGGGATCATAATTGAGAATCAAGGACCCATCGCAGGTCTGGGAAGCACACTTGCTGGTGGGCTAGAAGCCCAGGGTGTGTCCCAAGGCCGCCCCCTCCGCCGCCGCTCAGACCCCTCTCTTGTCTGGCAGCCAAGAGAAAGATTTATGGCCGCTTCCTAGGGAAATAAGAAATGGTTTCAGGACTTCCCTGGTGGCGCAGTGGTTAAGAATCCGCCTGCCAATGCAGGGGACACAGGTTTGAGCCCTGGTCCAGGAAGATCCCACATGCCGTGGAGCGACTAAGCCCGTGCGCCACAACTACTGAACCTGCGCTCTAGAACCCGTGAGCCACAACTACTGAGCCCGTGTGCCACAACTACTGAAGCCCGTGTGCCTAGAGCCCGTGCTCCCCAACAAGAGAAGCCACCGCAATGAGAAGCCTGCGCACCGCAACGAAGAGTAGCCCCGCTCGCCGCAACTAGAGAAAGCCCGCGCGCAGCAACAAAGACCCAATGCAGCCAAAAAATAAATAAATAAATAAATTTATTTAAAAAAAAAGAAAGAAAGAAAGAAATGGTTTCAGCCCTCGTACCCCAGGGACTGACCAAAATGTCTGTCTTCTTCCCTGAGGGGAAGATCCTCACTTTGGGCAGCCTCAGGAGGGGTGGTTCATTAGAGAAGGGGAATCTGAGGCCCACGATGCCTCCGTCTTCTCCACTAGGACCTTGCTTAAGGCAGGTTCATGCTTCCCAGAAAGAGGAAGCAGGGTCTGGAGGTTGGGGCTGGCACAGTCACCCCCAGGCCTTTCCTGCTCCCCCTCCCTGTGTCAGGCTCCCAGGCCTGGCTAACATAGGGCCTGACTCCCTCCCAGAAGACGTCCCTGGGCTCAGCACTGGGGAATGGCCAGGCCTGAAATGGAGCAAGGGGGACAAGTGACAGGGTTTGGAGGGAAGGGAAGCGAGACAGACCAAGACTGTTCAGGGGGAGATTAGGAGAGTAGAAGGCAAGAGGAAGCCTCAGTGGCTTCCAGGAGACCCTCCCCCAAGTTCCATGGAGGCAGACCCTGTGGTTACTGTTCCCCTGGGCACTCAGTGGTCCCATGCCCCATGCCCTAGGGCAGCCCCCTAGGCTTGGTTTCCCCTCAGTTGCCCTCTACACTGCCAGTCTCCATGCAGGGGGAGCTTTTAAATTTATAGCTCCAATATGTCACTCCTCAGCTCCAGATTCTTCCATGGCTCCCCACTACCTAAAATGGCCTGGCCCCTGCCCACCTCGCCTCCTCCCACTCTCCCCCAGGGTCAGTCCACTGCAACCACACTGGCCTCTGACGTGTCAGCCCCGTTCTTACCTCAGAGTTTTTGCCTCTGCTGTTTCTCCACCTGACATGGCCTTCCCACAAAGCCCATCTTTCAGGTTTCTGTTTGGCGGGCTCCTCTAACCACCAGGCTATCCTAGCCGCCTTCCCTAGGCCCTTTCTACCTCAGCATCTTTTTAT